>NC_071614.1:20208098-20533931 GCF_014839835.1 Dryobates pubescens | reverse complement strand
GCTACACTAGTATTAAACATCCTGGGAAGAGGCCTGTTACTGGAAGATGGGCACCTCTGGGGACAGGAAGTTCACTTCACAAATTACCTCTTTATTTGGAGACTGCATACTGATGAGGGAAGAAAAAGGGCAAAATGTTAGTAGGATGCTTGAGAAGGGACTGGTTATGGGACACAGATAATGGAGAAGGGAAATGAAAGCTTTTCACAATTATAGGTAAGTGTACATATATACACGCGCACAGTAAACAAGGGACTGGGGATTCAGATGGGGGATGGCAAGACAAAATCCCTCCTTTTGCATGAAAATGTGACCACCAGATTGGTTTGTAAAACCAGAGCCCAGAAACGTTTGCCTGAAATGGAGTTTGACTGGGAATTACAGTACCAGTGACAATTTGGCTTCTTATAAACTTTGCCATGTGTCTACAGTTTGGCATGAGTGAGTCCTGCCCTCTTTAACAGGGACAGACACCAGTTAAAAGTTTCCATTACAAAACAAAACGAAACAGCTGAAGAAACCCCAGGGTGGGGGTGGGGGGTTTCTTTTGTTTTCTCAGAACACTGCAAAGGATCACCGATTGAAAACCAAAGTTAAAACAAAACCGTTTCTCTTCAGGTATATTCAGGCAAGGAAAGCATTGAGCTTTGTTAAGCTGCTATATAAAATTGGTACCAGTTTCTTTAAATACTAGTAGAATTAAAAAACAAACCCAAACCAATTGATTCCTCAAAGGAAAAAGAAAAGAATAGAAGACAATCATAAGCACAATTAAAAAATATCCCCCCCCATGCTGATCTCCTCTTCAGAATAGGTCAGCATGGGAGCTTTGCACCCTAGACAGTTACAGTATTCCTGGAATAAAAAAATTGCAGTTACACACAGAAAATACTACAGCATTCACTTAAAAAGATCTCATTTTGTTGTTGTTGTTTTGTTGGTTGTTTCTTGTTCCCCTCCCAAGCAGAGGACTGGTGGGATTGAAAAAAAAAAAAAGAAAAAAAAGAAAGATGCCCTGAAACAGGAGGATTCCTTTAAAGGACCAATACTCCGCAGAACGGAAGAGGGTGGTTGGGTAGGTAAGACGCAAACCTGTGGTCGAACTCAAACCCGGGAGATTCCAGCACAGAACCGGGAGATTCCAGCACAGAAAGGGAAGTGGAGAGATGCAAATGTTCAACAGACACCGAGCGGGCGATTTGGAAATGTCAAGACAACCACACAGCTCTCGGCAGGTGACCGGCCCGGGCTTTGCCCTCGTCATCGGAGGTGGCAGCATCTCCTTGCGGTGAGAAGGCTAAGCTAACCCAGGGTCTTCTCTCTACGCTCTTGGGTTTCCTCTAGGCGGTGTTGCTCGCCATGTACTTACAGTCGAAGGTGACGACGAGACAGTTCGTTTGCGTTTTGTTGTATCAGCAGTTCCCCGCATGTACCGAGTTGAAGAATTCTCAGCTAAATCACAACAACAACATCAACAAAAATAACAAAGCACCAAAAAATCACCTCGAGACGTGAGTCAGTTTACAGGTTATTACCGG
Organism: Dryobates pubescens; assembly: GCF_014839835.1. NCBI lineage: Eukaryota > Metazoa > Chordata > Aves > Piciformes > Picidae > Dryobates > Dryobates pubescens. The sequence goes on along the minus strand of NC_071614.1, from coordinate 20,532,393 downwards.
GTTTGAAGAAGTTTGTGGGTTGTTGTTTCGTTGTTGTTTGTGGAGTTAAGTTTTTGTCTGTCTGTTTTTGTTTGTCTGTTTTTGTTTTACTCCAGATTTTCACGTTTTGTTTTCCTTTAAAAAAAAAAAAAGGAGGAAAACAAAAAAACCACACAACAACCAAAAAAAAACCCAAAAAACCAAAAAACAGAACAAAGAAAGAACAACAACAACAAAAAAAGGAAAAGAACAACAAAAAAAAAATCAACAACCCAAACCCCCCGCAATGGAACGAAAGATGCTTTACAATCACTTTAAGGCTCGCACTGAATGAGACGTGACAGATCTTACACGAGATCACAAATAATACATGGATGCCTTTCACAGCCTTAAAATGATACAGTAGGTCAAATTATTTTGCCAGTCACTGATCAAGTATTGTGCCTTTAAATTGACTCGCTTTTTGCTACTATGCTGAGTTTTATTATTACTGAAATAGTCGTCAGACATGTGTCAATGAGCTTTAACGCCATGGGGGTTGGGGGAGAGAATTTGGACGCTCTGCCGATTACTCTGCTCGCAGCAATCGAGGTTGGAAGGGCCTTATTCTGGACTCAGCCTCCACTGAAGGCAGCGGGGCAGCTTTTAGCGTGTGCAAGCGTTCACAACAAGATCAGATTCTGCACTACCATCTCCGCCCGGTGCAAGCCAACCGTCAGGCGAGGCCGGTTCGCACGAGGGGGGATGGTGACGCGGCGGGGTCGCCTTTCTAATGCCACCAGGCAAGGCTCGCAGCCCGGGCCGAATGGGGCTAGAAACGCGTCGCCAAACTGAGTTACAGACCTGATTTTGTCATTGAGCTGCTGGGGGGGAAAAAAAAATACTCAAACTCTCTTGGGGATGTCTTGGCTTTTACTTTCTTATCTTTCAGCATTCAAGGTTTTGGTTTCTGCTGAATCCAATCAGAGCCACGAGATTTTTAGGATTATTTTCTATTCATTTCTCTCTTTTGGTTGTTGTTAATTTTTTTTCCTTATTTTTTTCTTTTTTTTTTTTTTACTTCTTTTTTTTTTTTTAAATAATTTTGAGGTTTGCATTTCAGAGTCAGCAGGGGGTTTATTTTGTTTGGTTTGGGGTTTGTTTTTTGTTTGTTTGTTTGGGTTTTTTTGTTTTGTTTGTTTCTTTGCTTGTTCGTTTTCATCTTTTTCCTGGCATATAATCACCGAAGAGTTTTGCATGAGAAAGGTGACAGTACTTAATGAAACTCAGCACCTAAGGGCATAAGGCAGTTGTAGGTTTGTTTGTTATATTTTTTTTTGTGTTTTTTTTTTTTATAATATATATATATTATATATATTTTATTCATTTTTTTTTTTTTCAATCAGCACCAATCCCATAAATAATGTTCTACACTTGGTGTACGGTATAAAACTTGACGTGGAGATGCCTCCTTCTCCACCTGCGGATCCTAGGTGTGGAAGTTGAAATACTGTTTCTTGTGTGTAAAAAACAAAAGAAAAAGTTTTTCTTTTTGTTTTTACTTACAAAACATAGAGAATATCTTTTTTTCTTTTTCTTTTTTTTATACATACAGCAACCAGAAAGAAAGCTTATCTGAAGGTTTGTGGTTTGTTTCGTGATCTGTGTTTACCGTAAACAAAAATAAGGTCCCCTCTTTTGCTTTTGCTTTTAAGGAGCTTTAGAGTGAAGATTCATATTGTAGCAACTCATATAAGAGAGGTCCATCTCTATACCTAATACCTACAGCTGTGGGGGTGACATATTGGAGGATGTTGATAGTTCTTCTTAACCTCCTGTCTACAAAATGAGCATCCCATGCGGGGTATCTTTTTCGTGGGATGTCAATTTTAATGAGAGGCCCCTCGGGGGGGTAGGGTCGCCCAGATGGAGTAGATGGTACCATTGCTCTCACCTGGAAAACGGGCAAGCATGTGTCAGCTGTGAGTTCCTCCTGTTGCTCCGTGACCGCTCTGGTGGGCGTAGCCTGGGCCCCCCGGTACCCAGGGGTTTGGGGTGCCATGGGCTCAACATCAGGGGGCAGAGGAATGCCCCAGAGCAGCTCGGCGCAACAGGAGCTGACTAAGATCTTAGCTCTTGGCCCCATGGGATGCAGCACACCATAATATAACAGCATCAAAGCAATCCCAGCAGCAAAGCTAAGAAAGACACAACACAGTGCTGGCACGGCATATGAGTCAGTAGTGTCAGGATCTCTGTAAAAATACCAAAGGAGTGTCAAGGCAGCGTTCTCTGTCAGCACTACCGTGTAATACGCGAACATTCGGTATCGAGTCCGCCCTTCCTTGACATTAAACCAGCAGAAAATGTATACAATCCCTACCACCATGTTGAAGAGGATCTCCTCCCACTTAGACATGCAGAAATCTGTCCCACCATGGATGATCCAGAAAGCCATGGCACACCAATGGACCACTACAAAGATCCCAAAGTAGAGCTGGAAGATGGAAGCAAAGAGAGCAAAAGAAATAACTCGGGATGAGATGGTGAAGAGGCGCCAGAAGAGATGGATGAGGGCCCCTCTGTAGCTCATACTCTTCTTGTCGTCCCTAGAGTCCCGAAGAAGCTTGTGATAGGAGGCTAGCACCCAAGCCAGGGACATCAGGGAGGCCACAGAGGACACACCTGCCGGAAGACACACAGATCCACTGAGTTAGACAGGAGATTTGGTTGAAAACATCATCTGCTCTCTAAATTATTGCATCTGGGGCAAGCTCGGGAGCCCAAAGGTTCAACTCACGTCAGGTTGTCTGGAGGAGAGAAATACAGAGATATCAGTGTGGGAATTGGAAATGATGATGGCATCATCATCATACTCAGGAGCTCTCTGAAACAACACATGCTGCTCCTCATGAGCCACTGGCTCTGCCACCCCACCCCAGCTCTTCTCTTCTAACAGGCAACAGCCTCTGTCCCCATCCCGCTTAGATCAACTTTCAAGAATTTGAAACACTGCAGCCCAAAGAGGAGGGTTACTTCCTGTAAGAAGGGCTCTATCCTGGAGTCCACCATCTCAAGAGCAGGACATCTACATTCCTTGTAACTGCATGGATCTTTTTTATTCTCCAGTAATTTCACACCAGCAATATTCACATTGCCTTGCACTTGACTCTGCCTTAAACAGGAATCCCTGTTTTCATTTGCCTTTGGGAAACACAGGCAGCTGGTCAGGATTTTTGCCACCCTGTGGTCCCAAGTAGATGAATACATAAATAAAGGGAACATCAAGGCTCAACAATACTGTCCAAGTGGTGCCAAAAACACAGAATCTAATCTCTCCAACAACATCTTAGCTCTGTTTCCAGGATGGACTGAAGACTTGTACTGGAGGTATCTTATCTCCAGCCTTGTCTCTTAGATGGACCATAGATCCAAACCTCCATCATATATCTAGCCCTGTCTCCTTCTGCTCCTGGTGGAATCACTTGAGGAGAGATTGGTTCTGGTCCATCCTCTTGCTTTGACTGGGACTGCTGAGGGAGCCATTACCAGCATGCAGTGCTGCCCAGTGCACTCAGGCCCTGCAACACTGCTCCCATCAGTGAGGGTATTGCCTGCTCTGGGGCCAGCTCCCAGTTCCCAGCCCATGGCTCTGTACCCCAGCATGGGGCATGCGTACCTTGATATTCCAAAGGGGCCTTATTCCTCATCACAACCAACACTTGGACTATTTATTTGCTCCAAAGGATAAAACAGTGCCCCATCACATATTAGAAACTTTCAAACCCATGATACCATTGATTATCATGAGGGTAAATTAAGCAACTTATTCAGCAAAGTATCACAATCAAAGTTAATTGATTCCTGGGAAAAGAAAAGGCCACTGGCATCTTATTCCTTTGCTCCCACTTCTGCTCAATGGACAACGGCTCTGCAGGTAAGGGAACAGGTGATGGACTAAGATCCATGTTTGAGGAGCTCATTAATTTGGTATCTATAGACTGCTTGGGCTTTGGCCAAAGATTTGTCTGGGAGTATGGCCTAGAAAATCTAAATGGAAAGTGCTAATGGTTTCCAGCAAAACAAACAGTAACAGACAGCCTCCACCTCTGATGTGTAACCTACTGGAAGATAGGTGCAGCTTTCTCTTACTTTCAGCACTTAAAAAAACCCATGGAGCAACTTTGTTACAACTGCTCAGGGTTAAAAACCTAAAACACCTGAGATACCTAAATTTCTTCTTCTCCTGTCTTCTTTGCACTTTTCTCTCTGCCCACAAGCACCCAACTCCCATAGGGATGGGAAGGAGATCCACTAGCTCTTCAGACCTCACTCTAAAGACTTTATCTTCTTATTGAGGAGCCTATTCCACTGGGCATTTGGGTTAGATTTCCCCTTTTTACAGCCTAGCTATGTACGGAGAAGAGACACAGAGCACTGGAACAGGCTGCCCAGAGGAGCCATGGCATTGCCTTCTCTGGAGACTTTCAAAACCTACCTAGATACCATCCTTTGCAACCTGCTTGGGGTGAACCTCCTCTATCAGGGAGCTTCAACTAGATGATCTCCAGAGGTCACTTCCACCCCAGAATCATAGAATCACCAAGGTTGGAAGAGACCTCAAAGATCATCGAGTCCAACCTGTCACCACAGACCTCATGACTAAACCATGGCACCAAGTGCCACATCCAATCCGCTCTTGAACACCTCCAGGGATGGTGACTCCACCACCTCCCTGGACAGCCCATTCCAATGGCTAATGACTCTCTCAATGAAGAACTTTCTCCTCACCTTGAACCTAAACCTCCCCTGGTGCAGCTTGAGACTGTGTCCTCTTGTTCTGGTGCTGGTTGCCTGGGAGAAGAGACCAACCCCCACCTGGCTACAACCTCCCTTCTGGTAATTGTAGAGAGCAAGAAGGTCTCCCCTGAGCCTCCTCTTCTCCAGGCTAAACAACCCCAGCTTCCTCAGCCTCTCCTCACAGGGCTTGTGCTCAAGGCCTCTCACCAGCCTTGTTGCCCTTCTCTGGACAAGTGTGTCATCACTAAATAACAGAATCATAGAATACCAGGTTGGAAGTGACCTCAAGGATCATCAGGTCCAACATTCCTTGGCAAAAGCATTGAAAATGCTTCTCCTCATTGAAATTCTCCCAGCCCTGCAGATCCACCAAAACTATGTTTTCCATCAGCTCTCAGGTCTCTCTCTGAATATCCTGCCTTTGGGCTCACACATGCATCAGTCTTTCAGACCGAGTTTTGAAAAACTCAGCCAGCCATGAGCCAGTAAGACCAGTGGCCTTATCAAGGAGGGAAGCTTCAGACCACTATCTTTAAGAAAACCACCATGCTCAGAATGGTAAAGGTTGAAGGGACCTCAGGAGATCATCTAATTCAACCCCACTGCGGAAGCAGGGTCACCCAGAGCAGGTTGCCCAGAATCACATTCATGTGGGTTTGGAACCTCTCCAGAGAAGCAAACTTTACAACCTCTCTGGGCAGCCTGTTCCAGTGCTCTGTCACCCTCACAGGAAAGAAGTTTTTCTTTATGTTTAAGTGGAACTTCCCCAAGTTCTAAGTCCTCAGTAAGAAACACTGCATATAGGGCTTGAGGGCTCTAATAGATGGAAAGCTCTGAAAGTGAACAGCCTCAGCCCCAAACAGATGTAGTTTAGATTGCTTTTTTTAACCTACCAGCTGTGTGTAGCATTTTTGGTAGACTTTATATTTGCAGGGCTGAGCAATGCTACAATAATTCTTAGGGTAAGGGACACTATAAGTACTGTTTGTTGGAGTATACTCTAGTTCCTCAGTTTAAAAACTTTCAAAAAATAAAAAAAATAAGAAGAAGAAAAGAAAAGAGAGTCACATATTGATTCATAGAATCAATAAAGTTGGAAAAGACCTCAAAGATCATCAAGTCCAACCTCTCACCCAACACCTCATGACTACTAAACCACAGCACCAAGTGCCACGTCCAATCCCTTTTTGCACACCTCCAGGGATCTCCATCACCTCCCTGGGCAGCACATTCCAATGGCTAGCAATTCTCTCTCTGAATAACTTTCTCCTCACCTCAAGCCTAAACTTCCCCTGGTGCAGCTTGAGACTGTGTCCTCTTGCTCTGGTGCTGGTTGCCTGGGAGAAGAGACCAGCTCCCACCTGGCTACAACCTCCTTTCAGGTAGTTGTAGAGAGCAAGAAGGTCTCCCCCTGAGCCTCCTCTTCTCCAGGCTAAACAATTCCAGCTCCCTTAGTCTCTCTTCATAGGGTTTGTTGCTTTATTTCCTCATTCTTATCCTAGAAACCTGTACAGGACTCGATGTACCTCTCTCCTGAAATCCAAGCAGCACCAATCCACAAGAGACAGATGTGTCACACTGGCTTAAAAATGTTTCCATTGGGTTCATTTATTCCAGAATAGAGAGAGGAATAAAACAGCAGAAACAAACCCCCAGTGTACACATAAAAGGCTTTTCCCAATGAAATATTTCCAGTGGAGAAGCCTACACTAATCACAGTCTTTGCTGTAAACCGCACAGAGCTTGCTGAGAGTCTGCACGTTGAGTCATTCACAGTGTACGGTACCCTGCCTGCTGATAGTCATCTGAATACCTCCTCGAGTCAAGAGAGAGGCACACACCCCCAGAAAGTGATTCACCCTGTCCTAAGATCCATGTGTGGGACAAGGAGGGGTTGACTCATGCTCCCAAAGTGTCTGACTCCATCCCTTGGCAGGAGAAGGAGGGCACTTGCGAAGACCAACAGTCAGGTGGGATGAGTCCTACCCTTAAAAACTCTTTGTTGCTTCCTCATTTGCACTAAGATCTGAGGGGGGCAATGAAGCATCCCTAGACATTTTGGCATATTCTTGCTGTTGTTCAAAAATTGATGACTGTGGAACATAAGAATTTTAGCACACTAGTGATGAAAGGGACCCAGACCTGGGTGTCAGCGGATGGAGTAAGTAGGTGGACACCAACAGGAACCATGGAGCACGGAACATGGACTTTTCTTACTGTGTTGGCACAGGAATTGTTCCCTGGCTATTTCATACAGACTTCAATGGCAAAGCACACCTTGGCTTTTATCATCTTGACCATGAGTTTCACATTTCTATCTTCCCCTATTACTTCTGGCCTCTGACATCTTCATACAATGTACAGACTGTGGAATAAGCAGTTCCTTTCTTTTCCACTTCACTAGGGCTTATCTCTAAGCAACTATAGAGGTCTCTCCAATTATAACCAGACCTCAAAGTCCTGGTAAGTTGCATCACATGGGCAGTATTTTGCTGTTTTGATTTTGACTTCAGCACGTGGTGACTGACGCACCTTCATCCAGCATGAGTAGGTTTCAACTCCCTTCCAAGTTTTGTTTATTCAAAGTTAAAACTGAAGTACCTTCAACAAATCCACTCCCACTCCTCCCTCTGTGCTCACTTTGGGGAGTAGAAAATATCCTCCATGCACTGCCACGTCTCTGTGGGCATTCTCAAGCCAGGAGGACATCAGCTACCATGGGGCTGGATCCATGAGATCTATGTCCCACCTGCCTGTAATACATCAGATTGACATAGACTGGGGTTACATTCAAGCTCTCTGTACTGGACTCTACAGCAGCCCCTTAACTTCTCCTCTCACCTCCTAGGAAGCAATAAGTGACTCACAGGCTATAGTCAGCACCATTGAGGAGTCAGGCCCATGTGTCCTGAGTGACACATCACAAGAATTAGTCTCCCAGATCCCCTTAGCGATGTGGCATGAAGTCATTGAAATCTGCATTCAGGACAGTGAGGCAGAGTGCTGTAACAGCCACATGAGACACAGGAAGTGCTAGGATATGAGGGTTTTACCCAAGGATGAACACAAAATCCATACTAAAGCAAGGAGTACATCTTCACATCACAGTGCACCTTGCTAAGGCACTTCAGACAGAATTCAGCTCCTACTGTAGAGACTCATCTCAGGATGTCCATGACAAAGTGATGCCTCTTACTTTACTCAATGGAAAGTTAAGGCTTAGTGCAACCATCTTGGATGAGAACCCAGCAACATCTGAGATGCTCTAGGATATTCCAGACCTCCATGTAGAGCTGGCAGATCTGATAAATGCACACAGAGAACACAAGAACAGTTTTGAGCTGGGAGCTGGAGTGAGGCAGCATATTCAAGGACTCTCAAATGACACTAGACAGAAGCCAAACAAATTCTTCCCTTAGTCACTACAATCAGCAGAGCCAGAGCTGTACAAAGGTCGTTGTTTGGATCCTGTGGCTGTATTGCTTATATCTCCACTGAATACAAGGGGAGCTTGGACACACAATCACATAATAGTAGTGGTTGGAAGGGACCTCTGGAGGTCATCTAGTCCAGCACCTCTGCTAAAGCAGCATCACCTACAGTAGGCTGCACAAGATCACATCTATGTGTTTTGAATTGCTCTAGAGAAGGAGACTCCACAAACTCTCGGTGCCAGTGCACTGGATCCCTTGCAGGAAAGTTTTCCCTTACCTTTAGGTGGAATTTCCTTATGTTTAAATGGAATCTCTCATCATGTGGAGATGTCTCCATCAGAGACATCTTTGTTTACATGTCTGAATCTGGAGGTGAACTTGCCCATGATCTTGACCTGTATTGCTGCTGACTTCTTGCCTTAGTAATTCTGCCTTTCTCAAGGTGACCTAATGAACAGTCCTCAGGGGTAAGCACATGGAACAGAGACTAAGCAGTAGAAAATGGTGAAAAGAAATAAGCAAGCAGTGGGAAATAAGGCAGCTATGTAAAGCTAAACTTTCTGAGAGGGGTGCTGGACCAAGGAACAGGGTCTCTGAGAAGGGAAACAAGAGCATGGGATCATGAAAACATGAGTGGGCTACAGTATAATGCAGAGGAGAGAAGCACGAACCACTCTGAGTTCAAGAGAAGCTCTTGGAACTCTGATGAAGCTTACAGGGGCAAGATGAATTCCAGCCTGTTTTGGTTTTCCTCCTGTAGCTCCTACTGATAGTCCAGGAAAAAAAGGCCACCTCAGAAATGCAGTGAGGGTCTTTGTAAACTCCACATCCACAAGAGAGACTCAAAACAATGACTTAAACTTAAACTGACTCTGCTGTATTTAAAGCCTGTTATATGTGCAGGAATAATACCAGCAGATTGGCCTACCTGGCTGATGTGGTTACCTGTGGTTTTGCAACTAGCCTAATAAAAGCAGAAGAGAAATCACACATGCACACATACACACACACACATGAATATTTGAAATGAACAGAATCACAGAATCAGCCAGGTTGGAAGGGTCCTCCAACATCATCAAGTCCAACGGATCACCCAATCCTAACTAATCAACCAGACCATGGCACTAAGTGCCTCATCCATGCTTTCCTTAAACACCTCCAGGGATATCGACCCCACCACCTCCCTGGGCAGCCCATGCCAATGGGCAATCTCTCTTTCTGTGAAGAACATCTGTCTAAGATCAAGCCTATACTTCCCCTTGCACAGCTTGAGACTGTGTCCTCATGTTCTGTCACAGGTTGCCTGGGAGAAGAGACCAACCCCCAGCTGGCTACAACCTCCCTTCAGGTAGTTGTAGAGAGCAAGAAGGTCTCCCCTGAGCCTCCTCTTCTCCAGGCTAAGCAACCCCAGCTCCCTCAGCCTCTCCTCCCAGGGCTTGTGCTCCAAACCCCTCCCCAGCTTTGCTGCCCTTCTCTGGACACATATCATGAGCAATATATCCCTTTTCCCCCTAACTACCAGCATAGTTCAGCTGAGGAGTAAGGTTTTTTCACTAGGAGCATGTACAGGTTGCATCACAGATCCAACTGGAGGTTATTGGCTGTAAGTAATTCGACTGCAGCGTATTCCCCAAGCACTGACTGTGGTGCCTGTCCCTTTAAAGCCAAAAACGGTGCCTAAAGAGTGCTCTATTTCTTTCCTGACATTAATTCTCCTGAAGACTCTACTAAAACAAACTGGGGAGATCCCAACATTTCTCCTGGGTGAGCTGGACAGCAAATCCTCAGTGTGTCAGGAAACCTTCCATCAACCTCTGTGCCAGCCCAGCGCCTGCTTAATGCCAAGTGCCACATCTCGGTTCCTCCCCATCCCTTGCTGGCTGCTCAGGCCTCTGGGCTGGGAACCCTGTTCTCATGTTTTCCCCTCCCTAAAGCTCAGTATGAATCAAGGAGCAGGCTTTTATTTGGGTGCACAGAGAGTGAAAATGGATTTCTATACAAAAGTGGCTGAGCCAGATACTGCTCTTGTAACAATACGGCCTGAGAGTTGCCCCCCACCCCCTTTAGTCTTTCATCTGTTTTCATTTATTTGGACCAGAGTAAAAGGAGCCAGAATCAAAACCTAGATCTGATGTGATTTGTTTCTGCTGGAGTTTGATGTGTTATCTTCCTCTTGTTTCTTTCTTTTCAGAGGTGGGAATGACTTTTGTCTTCTTTCCTTCATTCTGCCTCTTCATTTTTCACTTTGAACGTGGACAAATATGCATCACTGCCAGTATATAAATAATAAAGGGCTGTGGAGATCATTTTGCCACCAGAGGATGTCTTGAAATCCTCAGAGGATTTTCAGGAGACTTCCTTAACCAGATTCTGCAGTATGCCACCATTCCATTAAGGTAAATGAGCACTATTTCACCTACTGTAAATCTGATCTAGGAATAACCTCCTCACATCTCTGTGACACCTCTGTACTCTACTGAGAGCTGGAGTGGCCAGGGATGAAAACCCAGAGCTTGACACTAGGAAGAGATGTTACACCAGTGTCCTCTCCTTTGCTCTTATGAACAATGTTGGTTTCACTGGGCAAGAAGGGGTTTCAAATCCTCAACTCCTGCTTTCTTGCTAAGGAGATCTTCTGAGACCTCCCTCCAAGGAGCATGCACAGCCCAGGACCTGACTCCCCCAGGACACAGGCTCACCAGTCTGTAAGGAATAGGAAACTGTTGTTGACTGTCTGGGAAAGGCAGGCAGCAAAGGTAAGCTGCTCAATTTAGGGACCAATTTGCATGTAGGTCTGGGCAACGAGTAGAGGATCTTCTGCCACTGAATGCCACTGGAACTTGCTGACATAAAGCTTGCTTTGAGTTTCTATGCAGGACAGTCCATGCCCAAGGCAGCACAAGGACAAACAGCTTGCTCACACAGACAGTTGCCCTCCCACACCTTGTCAGATACAGGCTGACTCATGTCCTGAAATGTGAAGGCTTCCTAAGACCTTTGTTTTTGCTCAATTAAGATGTCCTCACTGAGCCCAGAAACATTCTATCTCTTCTGAGTTCCTCTCCAGCCTTCACCTCAGCACTGCCTTGAACTGAGGTCCACAGAGTCACCTCAGGCTGTGTTTCAAAAGGCCTTGCTTCTCTCCCCTTTCACCCTGCTTCCTTTGAGTTCTCCCAAATGCTTCTTTTTCTCTGCTGCTAGAAGAGGTGATTTGCCATATTCATGTAATCATTGCTCTCATTATCTCAGCTGCCTCTGCTCCTATTCATCTCCTCTGTAAACTTTGGAGCTGCCAAACTGGCTCAGTCTCTGGGACCATCCAATCTTGCATCTTCTTCTGGATGCAAGGCAGACAGTGATCATTCTGTGGGAGAAGCACCCAAAGCCAAGCAGAAAAGGGATAATCTGCTCTCTGGTTTGGATTGTCCTTCAGTACTCTCAACTAAGTGTCAAATCTCCTGTCGAAAGTGTTGGCTACCACTCACCACATAAGGACCAGAAAAGCTTCCCTTCTCTGTTTTAAAGTGCTCTTAATGACCATCTTCCTTGTGTCATGAGCCCCAGTATTTATCCCACCCAAGGAGAACTGTCTGAGACATGGGATGAGTTGCCCTCTGGAAATGTCTCTCTGTCTCTCCATTGACTTCACCTAGAGTGTGGATAAGAAAATTGAAATGACCAAAGAAGAAGTGGGTAAGATGAGAAGTATCTCAGGCAGCAGTGTTTTGGCATCCACCAAATCCCCACAAGAGCTCAGAAGAGAGCCCTTAGATCCAGCAAGGTGAGGAGAACAGAAAACAAAGTTGAGGAAACCTGTTTCTGGATCCAAGATGAGCAGAATAGCTAACACTGGCTTCTTCAGAGCAGAAGCTGACAGACCCAATGCAACATGGACAGATTCAAGTGACAACACAAGGATTTTATACCACTGAAGGATGAGCAGGCAAAACAACCCCTCACCACCCTCCTGATAGGAGAAGGGTGCCACAGTCAGTCAGAGGACATATTCAAGTTTCATTTCCCAGACAGAGTTATCACCATTCTCAAGAAACTGGTAGTGGAAATACAATATCCAACTGCTACATCAATGACAAGAAGCCTGATCTCAACAGGAATGAGTGTATACCACCCTCACAGGCTGCTGACATCCACTCCACAGCTCTAACAGCATTTAGTTGATCTTCAGACAAGCCTCTCCCCACTCAGCTAACCAGAATCTGTGATCTTGTGTACTCTCTTGCCACCAGATACTGGCTCATAAAGAACCATCAGAGAAGAGGAGGGCATATGGGAACCTGGATTATTGTGGTGGCATCTAAACTACTTAATGAGAAACAGGGCTGTTCAATGACCTGGAACCCATGTTCATACTATTAAACTCTCTCAGGCTCCAAAACAGAGTAGTTGTACCCCATCTGCCACTTGGGAATGGTCCTGGCCAGTGTGAACTCCTTTTCCTGTGCTGGGAAAGCTTTGGAAAAGGGGTGTGGTCGTTTGACGCTGTGCCTTTAAGGAAGGGGCACACTGGCTAAATGTTTGTAAAATATTTTGGTTTTCTAAACGAATTTCATTGGTAGGATTGGGGGAGGAGAGATTGGACCCGGGGGAGCTGGGAACTTTCTCTCAGTCTTCCTTACTTCGCTGTCCCTTTCGGCTGGATCTGCTTCTGGGATTCTGGCCAACTAAGATAAGATACTAACTCCTGTGCAAGGCCTTTCTTCCTTTCCTGCCCTGTTAACTGTCCTCGTCTCTTCTTCTACCTCTTTTGGGGGAGAAGGGAGGTAGGGGGTTGAAGGGGGCACAGGGGGAAGCCCCCTCTGTGGGGGGTCTGGTTTCTGGTTGAGTTCATTTGCTGTATATTCCTGTATATATTGTAAAATACCTGTGTTTGTTGTGTTGCATCTAATCTGTTTCCTTGTAAAATATAATCTCATTTCTCCGACTGGGTTTAGCCGTGGTCTCTTTCTCAGTGGGGGAGGGAAAGCAGAGCCTTTCCTTTCAAACCACCACACACTCTTTTTATTGGCTCACCAACGTGGGGCCGGGCAATTAAGGAATTAAGTTGATTTATTGCTTGTCTCAGCCGGAGAAACAAAATGAAGGTGCTCTGGGTTTTAGAACGTTTATTCTTCTCGGTCTGTGGCATGTTGGTCTACCGGTACTGCATCGGGTTGATGTTAGACCAGATAGGTAAATATTTAATGCGTAAAATCTATTTGTGGTTTATGCATAGGATCCAGCTGTTGTATAAACACTGTTTGGTTTTTTTTCGGCTCACTAATTACGGCAATAGAACGTCTTCCACTTTGCCGATCGAGATAAGGGAGTTTAACACTTCAGGAGGTCAAAGAGTAACTTTAAGTGCTGGCTGGGATCTTAAGGTGATTTATTTGACGGGTGTAATCCTGCTGTTGCTGATAATTATTGTGTGTCTGCTGTGGGCTCTATATATAGAGAAAAAGGTTTCTCGACCATGTTTTGTGATTAAACAAAAATCTAGGAAGCGCAGGCGTTCCTCTAAATCTGCCCCAGAGTCCTCAAGTGACGAGGAAGGGGCTGCGTCAGTTAGAAAAATAGCAAAACCTATTGGAAAAGCAGCCTTAAATGCTCCACTCTATGACTTTGGCAAGCAGCCAGGGGCGGCTCCCATTCCCAAGATGGCGACCGGTAATGAGGAAAGGTCATTTCCGTCCGCCATGACAGGACCGGAAGGGGCCCCCACGGCGGCTGATTTAGATCAGGACCTGTCAGCTTCTATCAGGATGGCTGTAAATTCAAACACAGCTCCAGTTAAACAAGTAGCAGTCTTAAAGACCAGAGGTGGAAAGGCCAAAGCTGATCCAGGAGCTAGTGGAGCTAATGGAGGAGAAGAGCAGGAGACTGATCCTGGTGAGGGAACCTCTGCTAAACAGGATGATCCTGGTGAGGGAACCTCTGCTAGGAAAGGGCCTGCTGAAGATGAGGAGAAGATTTGTCTTAGAGATATAGCTGAGTTATTGAGATCATCACAGGATGGAGATGCAGCTAAGACAGCAGCTGGCAGTGGCGCTTTTCAGCTTAAAGAGGTCCTTAGGAGAGTGACAGCAGGATTATGGGGACAAAAGGTTCAGGAAGATGTGATAGATGGAGAGCAAGATGACATCACCGAATGCTCGTCACCGAGGGAGGAGATTCGCAATGTCCGCAAAGATTACCTCAGAGCAGATAAGGAACCCATCCTATCTTGGCTTGCTAGGTGTTATGATACAGGTGCTCCAGCTCTAATAGTTGGAGACAAGTCAGCAGCTCAGCTAGGAACTCTCTCAAAGGATAATGGAATAGATAGACATCTAGCCAGGATTCTCGGTAAGGTTAATCTGTGGATACGCCTTTTAATGGCGGTTTCCCTGAGGTACCCTTCCCGAGATGATCTTCCATGGAATCCTAAGCCCTGGACTACCATAGATGAGGGAATTAAGCGTCTGAGAGAGTTTGCCATTAGAGAGATACTCTATGGTGACCATGATACTCTGAATCCTGATGACATTCCTGTGGCAGCTGGTCTTGCTAAAAAGCTCATCAAACTTGCTCCTTCCAATTATGCAAACATTCTGGCAAGTAGAATTGTGGCAAGAAATTATGGTGGAGCTCCTCCTACGGTTGGCCAATTCACTGATCAACTAAGACAATTGGATGATAGTATGACACGTGTTTCTTTGGTTTCAGCCATTAAAGCTCTGTCTAGTGAGATAAAGGATTGCATGAGAGAGCTGAAGGATGAAATCAAAGATTCCATATGCCAATTGGCACAAAGAGATAATTCCAATTCTTCCTCCAGGTGGGTGCAGGTTTCAGCTGTGAGGAATAGACGTCCTCAAAGAGGGTCATTCCAAAACAGGCCAAACCAAAACAGACCACCAAGGCAATCACGTAGGACCATTTGGATAACTCTACGTGATCAGTTTGGTGAGAACATGAACAGGTGGGATGGCCAACCAACTTCTAATCTTTTCAGGAGACTGAGGGAACTGCAAAGTGGCAGAACCCAGGGTAGCAATACCAGAAGGGTAGCTGTTACTTCCACAGTTCCCCAGGACAACAATGACAGCTCCAACAGTGACTCCAGTTCTAACACTGCACAGTGTGCTCGTTGCACCTGTGGGAATGTTCCCCACAATTAGGGGTGCCCTGCCTCCCGCCAGGGGGAGGAGAGGGATAATGGAGATAACAGAATCTATTGGGATGTGTACATCCAGTGGCCTGGCACTTCACACTTTCGGAAGTACAGGGCCTTGGTTGACACAGGAGCTCAGTGCACCATATTGCCATCAAATTATCAGGGATCGGAGTCCATAACTATTCTGGGAGTCACTGGTGGATCTCAAGAGTTAAGTAAGGTAGAGGTTAATATAAGTCTAACTGGTAAGCAGTGGAAGAAGCATACAGTTGTGACCGGACCTGATGCACCTTGTATTTTGGGAATTGATTTTCTGAGAGAAGGGCGTTTCAAAGACCCTAAAGGTTACAAATGGGCTTTTGGAGTAGCTTCTGTAGAAATTGATGGACAAAAACTGAAGCTGTCTGCTAGACCTGAACTCTCTGATGAATCTGCAGTTGTGGGACAACACAAGATTCAGGACATTAAGTTGCCGGTTGCTTCTCAGACTGTGCATCACAGACAATACAGAACCAACCGTGACTCTTTGTTGCCCATTCAGAATCTGATTCGTCAGTTGGAGAGTCAGAAAGTCATCAGCAAAACTCATTCACCTTTCAACAGTCCAGTGTGGCCTGTGCGAAAGCCGAATGGAGACTGGCGTCTGACAGTGGACTACCGAGCCCTGAATGAAGTAACTCCGCCTATGAGTGCAGCAGTACCAGACATGATGGAACTCCAGTATGAGCTGGAATCCAAAGAGGCCAAATGGTATGCTACCATAGACATTGCTAATGCCTTCTTCTCTATTCCCATAGCAGAGGAATGCAGGCCTCAGTTTGCTTTCACCTGGAGAGGAATCCAGTACACTTTCAACCGACTGCCGATGGGCTGGATCCACAGCTCCAGCATCTGTCATGCAGTGATCCACGATGCTCTGGAGGAAGGTGGTGCTCCAGAACATATCCAGTTCATCGATGATATCATCGTCTGGGGTAAAACTGCTGAGGAAGTCTTTGAGAAAGGCAACAAAATCATGGACATTCTTCTGAATGCAGGTTTTGCCATCAAGAGAGACAAAGTGAAAGGTCCTACCACAGAGATCCAGTTTCTGGGAGTGCAGTGGCAGGATGGACGCCGACACATTCCAGTGGATGTGGTAAACAGAGTCTCTACCATGGCCAATCCCACCAACAAGCAAGAAACTCTACGTTTCTTGGGGATAGTGGGATTTTGGAGACTACACATTCCTGGATACAGTCAGATTGTGAAACCTCTGTATGATGTGACTCGGAAGAGGAACAGTTTCCACTGGGGACCTGAACAACAAGCAGCCTTTGACCAGATAAAGCAAGAAGTGGTACAAGCAGTGGGTCTGGGACCTGTCCGAGATGGTCCAGACATTAAGAACATTTTGTACACGGCTGCAGGTGACAATGGTCCAACCTGGTGCTTGTGGCAAAAAGCTCCAGGTGAGACACGTGGACGACCTCTTGGTTTCTGGAGTCGAGGTTACAGAGGTTCAGAGGCTAATTACACTCCAACAGAGAAAGAGATTCTAGCTGCCTATGAAGGAGTGAAAGCAGCTTCTGAAGTGATTGGAACTGAATCACAACTTCTCTTAGCTCCCAGATTGCCAGTTTTGAATTGGATGTTCAAAGGCAAGGGTTCCACACCACATCATGCTACAGATTCCACCTGGTCCAAGTGGATGGCTCTGATAACACAGAGAGCTCGAATGGGAAATCTTGAAAGACCTGGTCTGGTGGAGGTGATCTCAAGTTGGCCTGAAGATACCAACTGTACTAAACCTCCAGAGGAGAGAGTAACTCGTGCTGAGGAAGCTCCTCCTTACAATGACCTTTCTGATGATGAAAAGAAGTATGCTTTGTTCACAGACGGTTCCTGTCGTCTCGTCGGGAACAAGCGAAGGTGGAAGTCTGCAGTGTGGAGTCCAACACGCCGAGTTGCAGAGGCAAAGGATGGAGAAGGAGAATCCAGTCAGTTTGCAGAGGTAAAAGCTGTCCAGCTAGCTCTCGACGTAGCTGAACGTGAGAGATGGCCAAAGCTTTATCTCTACACCGACTCATGGATGGTAGCCAATGCTCTATGGGGTTGGCTAAAGAACTGGAAAAAGAATGGTTGGCAGAGGAAAGGAAAACCCATCTGGGCAGCCGACCTGTGGCAAGACATTGCTGATCGAATCGAGAGAATTCCAGTGAAAGTGAGACACATTGATGCTCACATTCCTAAGAGCAAAGCTACTGAGGAACAGCAGCACAACCATCAGGCAGATTTAGCTGCAAGAGTTTCTCAAGTAGACAAGGACTCTGAACTTGATCTCGACTGGAAACACCGAGGTGAGATATTCTTAGCTCGGTGGGCTCACGATTCATCAGGACATCAAGGCAGAGATGCAACATACCAATGGGCTCGTGACAGATCCATAGACATTTCCATGGATGCTATCACACAAGTCATTCATGACTGTGACATTTGTGCTGCTATCAAGCAGGCAAAGCGAATTAAGCCCTTGTGGTATGGTGACAGATGGTCCAAGTACAGGTATGGTGAAGCTTGGCAGATTGACTACATCACTCTACCACGTTCTCGTTCTGGTAAGCAGTACGTGCTTACTATGGTAGAGGCAAACACTGGATGGCTGGAAACTTACGCAGTCCCACATGCAACTGCACGCAACACCATTCTCGGTCTGGAGAGACAGATCCTGTGGAGACACGGAACTCCAGAGAGGATTGAGTCAGACAACGGAACTCACTTCAAGAACAACCTTGTAAAGAGCTGGGCAAAAGAGCACGGTATTGAGTGGATTTTCCATATTCCTTACTATGCACCAGCTGCAGGGAAGATTGAACGCTACAACGGTTTGTTGAAGACCACTCTCAAAGCCATGGGAGGTGGATCTTTGAAAAACTGGGAGAAACATTTAGCACAAGCAACCTGGCTGGTGAATAGTAGAGGTTCAGTGAACCGAGCTGGACCGGCACATTCAGATTTGCTACGGAGAGTAGAAGGTGATAGAGTTCCTGTTGTTAGGGAAAAGAATCTGTTAGGTAAAACTGTTTGGGTATTTTCGCCCTCAGGAGAGGCTAAACCTGTCCGAGGGGTGGTTTCAGCAGAAGGTCCGGGTCACACTTATTGGGTAATGCAGGAGAATGGTCAAATTCAGTGTATTCCACAAAGAAATTTAACTTTAGCTGAAAGAGTTTAATTTCAGACTGTTGTACAGCTACAACGCGCCCAAAGGAAGAATCCCTGAGGAATCTACTGTGCACGAACCCTGAGAACCCTGAGAGCCCTGAGTCAACTGAGAGTCCCTGTGTTCCTGTTTGCCTTTTCTTCACTTCGTCTGCGGAGAGACAAGCTGGTTTCCATTTTCTTATTTCCTGACTTTTTGGACTTCTGAATCGTCTACATCTGAGTATAGCCGGAACGGACTATGAACTTTGCTCACGAACTGCAAATATTGTTTCTGATTGGATGGACAGTGTGAACGACCAATGAAATTGTTTAGAAGGGGTGGACTGTGGTCGTTTGACGCTGTGCCTTTAAGGAAGGGGCACACTGGCTAAATGTTTGTAAAATATTTTGGTTTTCTAAACGAATTTCATTGGTAGGATTGGGGGAGGAGAGATTGGACCCGGGGGAGCTGGGAACTTTCTCTCAGTCTTCCTTCCTTCGCTGTCCCTCTCGGCTGGATCTGCTTCTGGGATTCTGGCCAACTAAGATAAGATACTAACTCCTGTGCAAGGCCTTTCTTCCTTTCCTGCCCTGTTAACTGTCCTCGTCTCTTCTTCTACCTCTTTTGGGGGAGAAGGGAGGTAGGGGGTTGAAGGGGGCACAGGGGGAAGCCCCCTCTGTGGGGGGTCTGGTTTCTGGTTGAGTTCATTTGCTGTATATTCCTGTATATATTGTAAAATACCTGTGTTTGTTGTGTTGCATCTAATCTGTTTCCTTGTAAAATATAATCTCATTTCTCCGACTGGGTTTAGCCGTGGTCTCTTTCTCAGTGGGGGAGGGAAAGCAGAGCCTTTCCTTTCAAACCACCACAAGGGGTAGCTGGACAAGACTGTACCAGGGATCACAATAACTGAATCACTTGAGTGCCAGTGCTTGGGCTCCAGCATTGTTTGCATTACAGGTAGAGATGTAATCTGTGCACAGTCCTCTGCCTATCACAAATACAGTCAGATAATCCTCTTCATCACTTCAGAAACAATGTTCAGCTTCTGGAGATGGAGCCTTACTCATCACATCATCTTACCAGATTGTCCAGGTTTTGGCAGATGGTTTCTGTGCCAAGGCATGGCAGCTACAGCTTAGGTAAGGTGGAATACAGATGTGTTTGGTGCCAGCAAAATGCTCTTTTGGCAGCATAGGTTCACCCTTCTAAGAATCTGGTCTCAGCTATGCTCCCAAAGTTATAGAATAGAATAGAATAGAATAGAATAGAATAGAATAGAACAGAATCAATAATGTTGGAAAAGACCTCAAAGATCATCAAGTCCAACCTGTCACCACAGACCTCATGACTAAACCATGGCACCAAGTGCCACGTCCAATCCCCTCTTGAACACCTCCAGGGATGGTGACTCCACCACCTCCCTGGGCAGCACATTCCGATGGCTAACAACTCTCTCTGGGAAGAACTTTCTCCTCACCTCCAGCCTAAACTTCCCCTGGCACAGCTTGAGACTGTGTCCTCTTGTTCTGGTGCTGGTTGCCTGGGAGAAGAGACCAGCTCCCACCTGGCTACAACCTCCCTTCAGGTAGCTGTAGACAGCAATAAGGTCTCCCCTGAGCCTCCTCTTCTCCAGGCTAAACAACCCCAGCTCCCTCAGCCTCTCATCATATGATTTGTGCTCCAGGCCTCTCCCCAGCCTCATTGCCTTTCTCTGGACACATTCGAGTCTCAATGTCCTTCTTAAACTGAGGGGCCCAGAACTGGACACAGTACTCGAGGTGTGGCCTAATCAGTGAGTACAGGGCACAATGACCTCCCTGCTCCTGCTGGCCACACTATTCTTGATGCATGCCAGGATGCCATTGGCCTTCTTGGCCACCTGGGCACACTGCTTGGTGTACTTTCTTGGTTTCTCTTGTACTCACTTGCTTTTGACCTCAGTTCAGAAATCAGAGTCACCTGAGCAAAACCTTGTATCTACAAAGCCATCAGCATGACCCAGAGGCATCCAAATCTCACCAGGCACCTGAGATGGGAGAAAAGTCAACTTAAACTGCATTTGGTGTGAGCTAGGCAACACCATTGCCATGGATCTACCATGAGTCTCTAGAGACTTAAAGGCACCCAAGTATGACTGTGCTTCGCTTGTAGCCTCTTGGTTGGATGTGCAAGCTGCACGGTCATTGATGACTGACTTTTTTGTTTTCTCTGATATTTAAAACAGTCTTTCCCAGAGCAACAGGAGAGAAAACCAAAATACAACCAAAAACCTGAACATATGAAGACTTCAACTGGTAAAAAAATAAGGTGGCAAAATCTCAGAGAAGCTACTCTTGGAGGAAAAAATCATATTGAACACTCAGCAGAGTGGCTCTGTGTGAAGGACACTTTAGACACAGTTCTTAGAGGGCAAATGTCTGCTCAGATTCTTGAGTATCTCGGATGTCTTCACAGACTCCAGCAGAGTCACTCCCAGCTTAGACTCTGCAAAGATCAGAATCAGTGTGCTAGATTGAGATTCATTATTTCTTTTTCAGCCCTGATGACATTTGGATTCTACCACTAGGAACCTTCAGAAGAAAACCATCTGCTGATACTACAAGAATGCATTGAAATGGGAAAATCCCCTTCTGCTAAGGGTAAAAAACCCACATGGCTTGATTAAAAGCAAATATTTCTCCACCCATTATTATGGTCTGAGTAGGGGTAGTTGGCAACACAAGTCTTACCCACAGACACACACAATATACTTGCATCTTGGCACTGCATGCTTGCTGTTTGTCACAGCATCTTTATCCTGGCACTCTTTTTCAGTTCAGACGAGAGCTGCAAGCCCTGAGAATAATTTAAATGTGCACAGCACCAGTTGAACAGATATTGTAATCTTGCAGGTGGGACTAAAATACTCTGAAAAAATAGGGGAGCACATCAGCACTGGCAAGGAAAGTCCTAGGAGTTCTGCTGTCCACTGCTGAAAGTGTCCATGGCATTCCCTAGCATTGGTCTGGGGCAGCTTTTGAACCTGGGCCCCTGTGCTCAGAGATCAGCAAGTGAGCAAAGCCTAATCCTTTTGACTCCTACATCCATGTCACTATGCTGCCTCCAAAACAGGGTGGTGCAATCCAGACTTCTTACTAGGCATTGTCTTTCCCCTGTGCTAACACCTGAGCCAAGCCTGGGAATCATTTGGGCTGGTGCTAGCTGCTGTGGGCTCCAAAATGTGCCAGAACCACGTGGAGGACCAAGATCTGCTCCTGTTCTGATGTGTTTCAGTTTATTAGCACAGATGAAACCCCAAAGACTTCTCATCAGACTGAGGAGCAGCTTCTGCCAAGGCTTAGTGAAAGAACTTTCTGCTATAAACACAGCTTCCACATTCAGTTCCTTGGAGAGGAGGTGACATCAAACACTCTGTGACAGCACAAAACATGGATCCTGAAGACCACCTCTGGTTAATGGTTTGGCCTGGACACAGAAAGTTTGTAGGCCATTAGACAAATAACTTCATCCCATCCCTGGAAATGCTTTTAACCTGATGGGGAAGAGGAAGGAAGCTTAACTTGGCTCACACTCACTGGCCAAGCTAAGAGGTCTTCATTCGGTGTGTTCAGAAGAGATGTGTCAACAGCTCACAGTTTGCTAAGCTTATGGTTTGGAGATCCTTGTTATTATGTAGGGGGGAAATGGTGGAATTGTCCTCAGCATAACTGCAGGTGAGGGGACTGGTTTCCTGAAAAGAGCATTTCAACACTTCTGGAGAGTACACAGGGCTGGCATTATTAGAGTGAGTCTGGCAGAGCATTTCTGTGAGGGGGAGTGACAAAAATGGATCTGATGCAGCTGGTGCTGTCTCACAGTGGGGTAGCTGAAGGCACCAGGGACACTGATTTCCAAGGATAGCAGCAGGAACCTGTTCCTTCCTCTGCTTGCCATGCTTTGTATGCTCCGCAGAAGTCCAAGTGATGTGTAGCAGGCTAGAACTCAATGACACACCAGCATCCACTGGCTAAGTCATGCTCAGGTTGGCTTGTCTCTCCTGGGTCTGTTCAGCTTCTCAGAAGTTCATGTGTGTACAAGACGGAGTGGACACTGCCTCTTCAGCAGATTAACAAACACCACCTTCCCCAAAGACAGGCTGGCATCAAACCACACATCCATTCCCCGACTGCAAGCATCTGTGTGCACCTTGGAGCGTATCAGATATGGGCTCCTGTGATAGGCAAACGACCATGCCTGGGGGACATGGTTGCTCATCAGTGATCTGTCTGTGTGAAGACACGAACGTACTGAGGACACTGAGATCAGGAGGTTGCTCAAGTGCCACTTAGGACAAAAGTCATTTCAGGAGATTTCTACTGACTCAGAAAATCTGCTGCATTCCTAGCCTCTCAGGACTGTCACCCCCAAGCTACTCATATAAAACAACTGATAGTTTCTGCAACAAGAAAAGTACTTTCCCTCAATACTCAGCAATTTTGAGCCAGTTACATCAACCTGTGCTGCTCTATCTACATTAGGGGCAAAAGCACAGAGAAGTCCCTGCCCAGCACCCACTCAGCATCTTCCTCATTTGTGCCTTTTTTATTTTGGGTGCATTTCAGTGTCTTTGTGCTCTCTGTTTACCCAGAGTTAGCACATTCTCTAGATGTGATGTGAACCCCAGAGGTGCACCCTAGAGCAGCCTGAAGATGAAAAGCTGACCGTCCATGCATTTTACTAGTCAATTGCACAGCAGTGTGCAGACAACCTTTTCCCAGGCACCTTTTCCAATGCTCTAATCACAAACCTGCCCTGAGAGGTCTGTCTCCAAGAAAGTCTGCAGCATCAAATTACCTGGATTAAAAAAACAAACCCAAACCAAACCAACCTTAACTTCCTTCTTGGAATCCACTTGGCATGAACTTGCTCCTCAGGAGCCTGCAGCGCAGAGATTTCCCTCCCTCCTGCCTGCCCCCCCCCCCATGACCTTAGGCTACTCAAACCTCTTTATCTGAGCCTCGGTTCCCCAGCCAGCCTGCAGCTGCTAGGAACAGCATGGGCTCATGCTTGTGTAGTGCTCTGATGATGTAAGCCCCTTCCAACGATTACTACAGTCTTGCAAAGCCTAAAATTGGCAGCACTGGCTCCCTGCCAAGGCTGTCCCGTGAATGGTGACTCATCTTTATTGGCTGTGGCATGTCAGCTGCGTGATGGTGGCACGTGGTACACAACAGAAGGGTTGGGGTTGGGTTTTTTTTCCATCAGCACTCCAAAATAACAGTGCTATGTCAAGGTGGTGGAGAAGAGAAGCTGCAGGTGGGGATGGGCTAAAGGATGACATCTCTCTTTGGATTTGCTCCAAAGCCCATTGGGAAAAAAATAGCTGTGCCTGGCTTCAAAGGCTGCTGGCCGGTCCTTCCCCACCGTGCTGGGACAATAGGGCTGATGACAGGACATGCTTTTCCCATGACACTCCATGCCAGCACGCCTCAGGCCTGGCCTGTTCTCAGCATGCCAGAGCAAGACATCCTCAGTGCCCACTGCCAACTGTGGAGATGGCTTTTTGATGCTGCTGGGAATTGGCCTGGGACCAGCGACTCATTTCAAGCAGGGCACCAAATTGCTATCTGTCATCCGGCTTTGGGGAGAAGGAGGGGAAGGCAGGAACAGGGCCATATGCCTCAGTCTGGCAAAGCACTGGAGTCATATGAGTGGCCTCCCAGGCGAGCTGCTTATGCCTTTGGAGCCATGTGGGCATCTTGTGAGGTGCCTCCTCGGTCCGCTGAAGAACGTTTAAAGGGAAACCGTGGCTGAAGACGACAAACTTTCAACACTGACTACCCTGGTTTCTCCCTGCCAAGCCCCTTCAGCAAGCACACAGCTGGCAGGGTCCCTTGCCCACATGGCAATGAGCAGCTGCTTTCCGCTCATGCCTCTTCTGTCACAGGGAACCATGTCTGAGTGATGGATGTCACGCATTTCTTTTACTCCCTGAGGAATGGCATGAGAGACAGAAGGAGAGAATCTGCCTTCAACCCCATGGGCATCTTTTTCCCCCACCACAGAATCACAGAATTATTGAGGCTGGAAAAGACCTCTGAGATAAGTCCAGCCTATGACCTAACACCACCACATCAGCTAAACCATGCCACCAAGTGCCACATCCAATCTTTTCTTAAAGACCTGCAGTGAGAGTGCCTCCACCACCTCCCTGGGCAGTCCATCCTAGTGCCTCATCAGCCTTTCTGTGAGGAAGTGCTTCCTAATACCCAGCCTAAGCTTCCCCTGGTGCAGCTTAAGGCCATGCCCTCTTTCCTGTCACAAATTGCCTGGGAGAAGAGCATGACCCCCACCTGACTACAACTTCCTTTTAGGTAGTTGTAGAGAGTGATAAGGTCCTCTCTAAGTCTCCTCTTTCCCAGGCTGAACACCCCCAGCTCCCTCAGCCTTTCCTCATCAGACTTTCCCTCCATCCCTTCCCCAGTCTGGTTGCTCTCCTCTGGACATGCTCCAGCACCTCAAGATCCTTCCTGAAGCAAGGGGTCCAGAACTACACACAGTGCTTGAGGTGAGGCCTCACCAGTGACGACTGCAGGGGCACAATTCCATCCCTAGTCCTGCTGGCCACACCATTCCTGATCCAGGCCAAGATGCCATTGGCCTTCCATGCCAGCTGGGCACACTCTTGCCTCATGTTCAGCTGCTGCCACCCAGCACTCCCAGGTCCCTCTCAGCCAGGCTGCTCCCCAGCCACTTATTCCCCAGTCTGTAGCACTGCATGGAGTTGTTGTGGCCAAAGTGCAGGACCCTGCACTTGGCCTTGTTGAATCTCATCCCATTGGCTTCAGCAGCCAGGTCCAGGTCCCTCTGCAGTCCAGAGAAGGCCAACAAAGCTGGGGAGGGGTTTGGAGCACAAGCACTATGAGGAGAGGCTGAGGGAGCTGGGGCTGCTTAGTCTGGAGAAGAGGAGGCTCAGGGGAGACCTTCTTACTCTCTGCAACTACCTGAAGGGAGGTTGCAGCCAGGTGGGGGTTGGTCTTTCGTCCCAGGCAACCAGCACCAGAACAAGAGGACACAGTCTCAAGCTGCACCAGGGGAGGTTCAGGCTGGGTGTTAGGAAGAAGTTCTTCACAGAAAGAGGGATTGGCCATTGGAATGTGCTGCCCAGGGAGGTGGTGGAGTCACCATCACTGGAGGCATCACAGTATCACCAAGGTTGGAAGAGACCTCAAAGATCATCAAGTCCAAACTGGTGTTTAAGAAGAGACTGGATGGGGTGCTTGGTGCCATGGTTTAGTTGATTAGATGGTGTTGGGTGATAGGTTGGACTTGATGATCTCAAAGGTCTCTTTTCCAAACTGGTTAATTCTACCCTCTTCTAAAGGCCAGAGTATGACCTCATCCCCTCTTTCCAAGGACTCCAGGAGGTGAAGACTTCTTTTTAGGTGTAACCTGCAGCTATTTTGCCTGATCTCAGAAAAAAGAATAATACACCAGCCAGAGAAGTGAAGAAGATTTCTACTTCTGGAGGGAAAGTATTTTGCTTGATCAGTGTCTCATCTATCCTGAACAGAGTCCACAGATGACATGTTGGTCTTTTTTGTACTGAGCCCTGTGGAACCTGATGCTGGTGTAAAAAAAGGGGTACCACAACTGTTTCTAGAGAATAACTCTGATTCTGATGCCACACAAATGGGGACAGTTTTGTGGAGTGAGGTCACAGAGACTTGGATTTTGGATTCGTGTTTGAGCGCTGCTGGAACGTGTGCATCTACTTACAGCCAAGTGGAAAGACACTTGTGGAAAAGAGGCAACACCCCATAACAAGCACTTTCCCCTGCGCACCATGACATCCCCCCACCCACAGTCCTCTCTTGCTGCACCTCTACCAAGACCCAAGTATTTGCAAGGAACGTCCTCCAGCCCTGCAGCCAGAAGGCACATCCTGGCCCCATTCATCCCCCATCTCTTGCCATCCAAAGGTGGCCATGTCCAGCTGCCTGCTGAGAATGGTCTCTGGTTTGTGCTCACTCCTAGTCCTTGGGGATTTCTTGTCTCAGATTTATCTGGATCGAGCCAACACCACATCAGGCTCATGCTAACAGGGCAGCAGGGGTGAGGATCATAGAACAGAATAATAGAATCACAGAATCAACCAGGTTGGAAAAGACCTCAGAGGTCATCAAGTCCAACCTGTTACCTAATACCTAACACCTCATGACAACTAAACCATGGCTCCAAGTGCCACATCCAATCCATTTTTGAACACCTCCAGTGATGGTGACTCCACCACCTCCCTGGGCAGCACACTCCAATGGCCAATCACTCTCTCTGTGAAGAACTTTCTCCTCACCTCAAGCCTAAACTTCCTCTGACACAGCTTGAGACTGTGTGCTCTTGTTCTGTCACTGGTTACCTGGGTGAGGAGACCAACCTCCACCTGGCTACAACTTCCCTTCAGGTAGTCGTAGACAGCAATCAGGTCTCCCCTGAGCCTTCTCCAGGCTAAGCAACCCCAGCTCCCTCAGCCTCTCCTCACAGGGCTGTGCTCCAAACCCCTCCCTAGCTTTGTTGCCCTTCTCTGGACACCTTCCAGCAACTCAACATCTTTCCTAAACTGAGTGGTCCAGAACTGGACACAAGACTCAAGGTGTGACCTAACCAGTGCTGAGTACAGGGGCAGAATGACTTCCCTGCTCCTGTTGGCCACACTGTTCCTGATACAGACCAGGATGCCATTGGCCTTCTTAGCCACCTGGGCACACTGCTGGCTCATGTTCAGCCTACTCTCAACCAGTACCCCCAGGTCCCTCACTGCCTGGCTGCTCTCCAGCCACTCCAACCCCATCCCATAGCACTGCATGGGGTTGTTGTGGCCATGGATGTCCATTGTTGGTTCCAGGTCTGCTGGGCTCTCCAGTGAAGGTACCCGCTTGGCCCAGGCCAGCATGAAGAACCTTGCACTAACTTCCAGTGTTCCTCTGAGGGTAGCAGTGCTATTTGTAGGATGAGCTTTCAAATCTCCACTTCCAGTGGAGCCATGGGAATTTTAGTTTCTTCAGTTACTTTCAGGCCACTGTTGATCACCTTTGAAAATCATATCCTTGGGCAACCAAAGGCTGAACTTTTCCTTTCTAACTTGGTTGGCCAAGCTAAGAAGATTACTTTGATCTTTGAGGCCTGAATGGGAAGAGGACTGAGTAAGAAGCAATCCACTCATTTGTGGGCCTTTAGATATGGCCTTCTTTTTAGCTCCCACATCATTCCTGCACAAGATGTGCTGCATTGGGATATTTCCTACCCCAGGAAAACATTTCAGATAGTGTGTAGCTCTCAGTCTATCCATTATTCATAGCATACTCTTGGTTAACTATCAGCCTGTCATCAGGGGAAAACTAACTTGAGAAATTAGACTTAACTTATTATCACCCACACAGGAAACCTCTCACTCAGGTGCAGAAGAGTTAAACTTGAGATTGACTCATCCCAAACCCACTCATCTTGACAGGACATGCCTTCCCTGGGCAATGGGGATAACAGCTAGCCCCTCTCTGCTTCTCATCTTCCAATATCCTGCAAAGACCAGTCAAGTTTTCTAAACTATGTGACACAGGAAAACATCTTAGAGTGCCCTGGGGAAAAAAGGCAAGCCCTGATCACAAATGTCTTAAGGGGTGCATTAAGAAGAATGTGACCAGCAGGTTGAGGGAGTTTCTTCTCTCCCTCTATTCTGCCCTAGTTAAGGACCCCTTGGGAGTACTGGATCCAGCTCTGGGCTCCCCAGCTCAAGAGGGAGTCCACTGGAGGCCTTTGAAGATGATGAAGGGACTGGAGCATCTCTCTGGTGAGGATGAGAGACCTGAGGCTGTCTAGCCTGGAGAAGACTGAGAGGGGACCTTACCAATGCTTATCAATATCTAAAGGGCAGGTTTCAAGGAGATGAAGTCAGACACTTTTCAGTGGTGCCCAGAGACAGGATAAGTGGTAGCAGGCACAAACTGAAACACAGGAAGTTCCATCTGAACAGGAGGAAAAACGTCTTTCCTATGAGGGTGCCAGAGCACTGGAACAGGCTGCCAAGTAAAGCTGTTGAGCCTGAAGTAATGCAAAATCCACCTGGACACAATCCTGGGGCAACCTGTTCTGAGAGAGCCTCCTTTAGCAGAGAGGCTGAACTAGGCCATCCCCAAAGGTCCCCTCCAACCTCTACCAGTCTGTAACTCTGCCCCCCAGACATGGCACAGAAAAAGTGAGGACATGATGAAACAGATAGGACCTTGACAGGAGGGACAAGATTTGGCTACATCACTCGCGAGTGCTATCAAGATAACTGTGGCCAACACACATCTGCAGCCCAGATACCTCAAATCCCTTTCAGTGCCTAAAAAAAGGAACTGCTCTGTTAGAAAAAAAAAGCAGCAACCCCCCCAGAAAAACTGAAGCTAATGCTGCTTTTTCCTTAAATATATGAGCAGCTTCAGACTACTTATTGCAGGCTGGAGGGAGTGCAGACACCTCACAAAATCCCTGAGATTTCAACAAGACTTTGCATAATGAAGGGCTTACGCTGCAAATCTCTTTCAGATCCCCAGCAGGGTTATAGAGGAGACAGGCACAGCTTGGGTGGACAGACAGCCCTTTTTTTTTGGGGGGGGGGGGGAAACTGCAGCCTCATGCAGGCAAATTCCCAGCAAAAGCGATGCGTAAAGGGCTCGTGAGATGCGTGGGAAGGCCGTTAGAGGTTCTGCTAAATCTCATTAAGTCTTAAAGTAGCCACATGAAAAAAAAAGTTAAGTGAAAGGAAACCTTTTTAAGAGGAGATTTATGCTGGAGAAAGTCGAATCCCTCTCCCCTCACTATCTGCCTAGAAGTTGGGTGTCTCCTTTAAGCTGGTTAGATCTGCTCCTTTCCATTCAGTGCAGAGGAACAGGCACCTCTGCAGGGTGAAGAGTGTTAATGATGGTTTATTCTGCTCAGAGTGAGCTAGATAATCTTCTAGGAGTGATTAGGAAATGAAGATTTGGGCTGCTGGGCATTTTTATGTTGTTGATATCATGCAGCCAGCAGGACCAGGGCTGCTAGGACTATTGTCCCTCTGTACTCAGCACTGGTGAGGCTGCACCTCGAATACTGGGTTCAGTTTTGGGCTCTTCACTCCAAGGACATAGAGGTGCTGAAGTGTGCCCAAAGAAAGGCAACAAAGCTGGTGAAGGGTCTAGACCACAAGCCTTGTGAGGAGCAGCTGAGGGAACTGGGGGTGTTTAGCCTGGAGAAAAGGAGGCTCAGGGGAGACCTTCTCACTCTGTACAACTCCCGGAAAGGAGGTTGCAGCTGTAGCTACAGTCTCTTCTCCCAAGGAACAAGCAAAAGAACAAGAGGAAACAGCCTCAAGTTGCATCAGAAGAGGTTTAGGTTGGACATGAGGAAAAGGTTCTATTCCAAAAGGGCTGTCAAGCCCTGGAAAAGGCTGTCCAGGGCAGTGATGGAGTCACCATCTCTGGAGGACTTCAGAAGACGTATAAATGTGGTCCTGAGGGACATGGTTTAGTGGTGGAACTGGCAGTGCTGGGTTAATGGTTAGGCTTGATCTTAAAGTTCTCTTCCAAGCCAAAGGATTCTATGATTCTCATTTCCCCCTGCAAATACACTGTTCTGCTTAAAACAGGGGAGGTCTTCTGGCCAGTGCCTTCCAGGAATCTGAGACAGATTGACACTCTTTCATCCCATCTTCTCCTAAATCTCCAGGACAGTTAAGGTGAGTGAAGGACAGGGCTACATCCTTTCCAAAGTACCATCACCTCCTTTTGCCTAACCCTCCTAAATGAATCATCTAGTTTCTGTTTAGACTCCCTTCAGAAAGGTATTGGCGGAATGTGAGCATCTCATCTCACCTCCTTCAGTCACTTTGGGAACACATGGATTCCTGGTTTTGGAGGCACCCTTCCTCCCTCCTTTTCCATTGACTTTGTTTTTGGAGCCATAGAGCTGTGGATGGAGCAGATTAATTGCTCACAAAGGGCCTGCATACCAACACCAGCTCCTTCCATATAAATATTCAGGAGCTGACATCAACCCATTTGTCCCAGCAGCCACAGCACAAAGTACTCCAGCTCAGGCTCTCAGTGTGCTCCTTCCAGGTCAGATGTGCTCACCTGACAGAGTACACCAAGTTCTTACCTCTTTTGTCTCTGCACTATTTTCTACTCTTCCCAAGTCATGGGGCAATGGCAGCTAAGCTGGGATCTCGTCTGCCTTGAGCTTGGGATATTATGAAGGAATGTATCCTGAACTTGATGAAATCCCAAGGTTGTTGTCCCAAGCTTTACTGAGGCTGAGATTTGACCTTTTACTGCTTTCTGTTCAAGATCTGTGAAACATTCTTCAAAGGCATAGCCTAAAACTGCCACATACTGGTAGTGTCAGACCATGCAGGAGATGTCTTGGGTGAGCACAGGCCCATTAGTGAAACTCATGTTGTCTTTGAGCACTGATGGAGCAATGAACACAGACTCTAGCCAACCCTTCCAAAAGATACCTCTCAGGGTAAAATCAGAGACTCACAGAATGGTTTGGGTTGTAAGGGACCTTAATGATCAGCTAGTTCCAACTCTCCCTGGCATAGTCAGGGACACTGTCCTAGTTTTAGTTAAGCCCTAACCCCTGAGGCATGCCTTCCACTAGATCAAGTTGTTCAAAGCCCCATTCAACCTGGTCTGGAACACTTCTAGGGATGAGGCATCTCACTACCTCTCTGGGAAAACTGTTCCAGTGTTTCACCACCCCCACAGTTAAGAACTTCTTCCTTACTTCATTTAGAATAGAATAGAATAGAATTAACCAGGTTGGAAAAGACCTTTGAGATCATCAAGTCCAACCTATCACCCAACACAATCTAATCAACTAAACCATGGCACCAAGCACCCCATCCAGTCTCTTCCTAAGCACCTCCAGTGATGGTGACTCCACCACCTCCCTGGGCAGCACATTCCAATGGCCAATCTCTCTTTCTATGAAGAACTTCTTCCTAACATCCAGCTTAAACCTCCCCTGGTACAGCTTGAGACTCCCTTTCTACAACTCCTTAAAGAGGAGAAGGAGACTTTAGCTGACTCATTTGGAAAAGACTGAAGCCTGGGCTGGCTTCCTGCACTGGGTCTTGGCATTGCAATCTTACAAGCAGGGAGGACTGGGCTTTGTAGGAAAGGGGGTTTTATGCTATACAAAATGGTAAATTGACCTTGTTCTAGCACTAAATGAGTCCATAAGGGACTGTGAGAGCCATATGGAGAGAGCTGGAGTCTGGACACAACAGCACAGGCTGTACCTGGGTTTATAAGCCCTGCTGTGGGCTGTCTTGCCAGTGTGCATCCCTCAGCGATACAGCTGCTAATGTTCCTGTTTAGAGGCAGAACTGCCCTCTTCATGTGACAAGCCACATTCACACAGACACCACGAGCTAGCATTGACTTGATTTGGTTTTTAAATGTATTGCTTCCCTGACATTATCCATCTCCCTCCAGTCTCTGCCTGCTCTAAAGGAAATCTCTCACACTCCCTTTCGTAACAGCTCCTCTCAGCATTTAATTTCCTTTTACATAATTACGTAGTGGCCAAGGCGGAGGGGGAGTGTGTGTGTGGGGGGTGGGGTGGTAGGGGGCGAAGGCAGAAGCACTGAACGGGGGCATGGAGGAGCTCTAGGAAATCTTGCGTCTGAGTCGGGAGCACTGAGCAAGCTCTGCTGCTCGTATCCATCAGCCGCCGCTGAGCACGCAGCCCCGAGATGCTCGACCGCATCTCTGGCACGGGCAAGGGGGGAGGCAGGGAGAAGGTGCACTGGGGACCCGGAGAGTTCGGCTGCTGGAGCGTGGCAGGCAAAGAGCCCTCCAGGGCTCGGGGAGGCAGGCGGGGACGTGCGCTGCCTTGGAAGAGAGCACAGCCTGCTCGGTGTGCTGGAGGAACGGAGGAACTGCATAGCTGGCGAAGGGAGGGGGGTGGAAAATGATGCAGCTTGTTCAGTGGATTAGGCAGCCATGCCTGGAAGTGGCAAACTGAACGAGGCACAGATTTGAAAGCCTAGAGGGATTATTCGGCCGCGTCGTCTGGCTTGCAGCACAACAGTGGCCAGCAAACTTCACCCGGGGCTTTCGGCAGCCGGGCCAACGAGCTGCAGCACGCCCTGGGCAAGGCTCTCAGGTTACGGTTTAGACATTTGCAGTAGGGTTAAGAATGTTGGAAACAGCAGGGAAAAGGGTTCTGGCAAGTGAGAGTGGTTCTAGCAGGAGCTGTAGAAAGGCATGCTCACCACGTCAGCACTTTGGAGACCTGGAGAGCTCATGATGAGAGGTTTCAGGAAAAACACTGCATAAATAGGAGAAAGGAGGGCTCTGTAAACAACTGTGATGGACATGCTTGAAACATGGAGGAAGAGGAGAGCAGTCTGACTTCCTGATGCTGTGGATAGTGGTGACCTTGATCCAACCAGGAAAATTCAAGAACTGCCCAGTTCCAGACTCAGTTCCCAGAAAGTCCTCAGGTCTGTCACAAATGGCCACAATCAGGCTGTCCTTGGGAAGCTGAGTGTTGCCCCTGCTGCATGAGAATTGCGCAGGGGCTGAATAACCCAGCAGCTCATCAGATGGTAGCACTGTCACTCCTTGAAAAGGACAATTTCCCCTCAAGCTGATGACCCCATGAATCATTGCCTGGTAGAGCTGCTCACCCCAGGGCTGGGACAGATGCATTTCATAGAATCATAGAAAGGTCCAGGCCAGAAGGGACCTCCAAAGGTCATCTAGTCCAACCTGCAGTCCACAGGGACATCCCCAACTAGAGCAGGTTGCCCATTTGCCTCTCAACTAGGGGGGATGTCCCATACTTGGGACATCACTGTAACAAGGGACATCAGAATTAGCAAACTCCTCTCTATGGTTACTTCTACACATCTGCTTATCATTTTTGTGCAATGATACCTGTACTACAACATCTCTGTCCCCACACAATCCCCTCCACTGCCTTTGCCACTCTTATTTCACAGAAAGAGTGATTGGCCATTGGAGTGGGCTGCCCAGGGAGGTGGTGGTGTCACCATCACTGGAGGTGTTTAGGAAGAGACTGGATGGGGTGCTTGGTGCCATGGTTTAGTTGATTGGATGGTGTTGGGTGATAGGTTGGACTTGATGATCTCAAAGGTCCTTTCCAACCTGGTTAATTCTATTCTAGTCTAGTCTACTCCTATTCTATTCTATTCTATTCTATTCTATTCTATTCTATTCTATTCCATTCCATTCCATTCCATTCCATTCCATTCCATTCCATTCCATTCCATTCCATTCCATTCCATTCCATTCCATTCCTTTGACTTGCTGAGAACCATGGTACCAATGATTACACCTGAATTTCTGGGCACTCTCCAGGAAAAGTTCCACAAGTGTTTAGGTATTTAAAAAATTCCCTTCACAAACTACACTTCACACCATCAGAGCATTGCACAGGCATTGAACCACTTGTCTTCTCCACACCAGCTGAAATCTGGCCACTTTTATCACCCTACTTGTGTAAGGAGGGAACCTGAGGCAGGGAACGGTTGTGATGGCACAGTGGTAAGTGGTAAACCAACGGGGACCCTTGCCTCCTCTTGAGAGCATCATCATTTCTTTAGAGAAAACCCAGTGTGGAAGAGCTGAATCTCATCTTTGCATCGACACTGTTTTATTTTCTCAGCAGAACAAGCAGAAGTTTTACCCAGAGAACACAGTGCGGAGCTGGAATGAGATTTGTCCCAAGTGGCAGCCGCTTACAGGCCAGGTTGAGTAGAGGGAAGGGAAGGCAGGAGGCTGGGGAGAGGGGAGGTGAGAGGGCCACTTACATGGTAAAGTTTCTGCACGGTTCTTTTGGATCATTATGCAGAGCTGTAGCACCAGTTGAGGGGCGCTCTCGAGGAAAGTCTCCAGGAGGCGCAACATGTTCACGTCTGCATATTCGTACATCATAGCCCAGTAGAAACGCCGCTGGTGTTCCTTCCGCCGCTGGCTCTGGATCCCCAGGTACATCGTTCGGATATATCTGCAGCAAACAGGCAGGCAAGACGAGGGTGAGGCTTTGGCATCCGCCACCGAATCACGGAATCATCGAATCGTGGAAACAGAATCATGGAAACACGGAAACATGGAATCATGGAATCATGGAATTACAGAATCATAGAATCATAGAAACATGGAATCATAGAATCATGGAATTATAGAATCATAGAATCATAGAAACATGGAATCATAGAAACATGGAATTACAGAATCATAGAATCATAGAAACATGGAATCATAGAAACATGGAATCATAGAATCATGGAATCATGGCATTGTGGAATCATAGTCTCGTGGAATCACAGAAACATGGAATTATAGAATCATGGAATCATGGAATTATGGAATCACAGTCTCATGGAATCATAGAATCATGGATTCATAGAATCATGGACTCATAGAATCATAGAACTATAGAATCATGGAGTCATGGAATCATAGAATCATGGAATCAGTCTCATGGAATCATAGAATCATGGATTCATAGAATCATGGACTCATAGAATCATAGAACTATAGAATCATGGAGTCATGGAATCATAGAATCATGGAATCATAGAATCATAGTCTCATGGAATCATAGAATCATGGAATCATAGAATCAGTCTCATGGAATCATAGAATCATGGAATCATAAAAACATGGACTCAGAATCATAGAATCATGGAATCATAGTCACAGAATCATAGAATCATAGAAACACAGAATCATAGAATGCTCTGGGTTGGAAGGGACTTCCAAAGCTCATCTAGTCCAACCCCCTTGGCAGTAAGCAGGGGCATCCTCAACTGAATCAGGTTGCTTCTGAGCAATCACAGAATCACCAAGGTTGGAAGAGACCTCATAGATCATGAAGTCCAACCTGTCACCACAGACCTCATGACTAAACCATGGCACCAAGTGCCACATCCAGTCCCCTCTTGAACACCTCCAGGGATGGTGACTCCACCACCTCTCTGGGCAGCACATTCCAATGGCTAATGACTCTCTTTGTGAAGAACTTTCTCCTCACCTCAAGCCTAAATCCTGACCTTGGATATCTCCAGGCATGGAGCCTCAGCTACCTCCCTGGGCAACCTGTTCCAGAGTTCCACTCCCCTCACAGTAAAGAACTTGTTCCTAACGTGCAATCTTAATCTACTCCTCTCTAGTTTGAAGCCATTGCCCTTCATCCTATCACTACAGCAGAACCTGAGGAGGATGGGACTGTGGGCCAGTTGTTTGGGGGACACAGTTCTAACACTATCTCCTGCAAGATCTGAGGAACACTTTGGTATTGCAAGAGTGGGAAACTTTTGACTTACATCACCCAAATGTGAGGCGTAGGGGGAAAATGCTTCTGAAACATTTGCACAAGAAAACAACTCCCTCAGTTTGTTTTCATGTTGAGGAGTTACTTGACAAATACTGGTTGTAACACTTGGAGGTGGCTTGACAGATCATCTGACTCTCTTCAGCACTCTAATAAGGAGCTTCCCTCACAGACTCCAGAGATCTAACCCTATTTCATCGTAGGTGGAGCAATGAGACACTGCTTTCACCTTCATAACGTGTGACCCACAAAAGCAAAAGGCCATAGCTTGCCACTGGTCAGTTATTGAGACCTTGGGCAATGTAAGAGTAGAAGTTGTCCAATGCATGGACAGGTACTAGTTGTCTATCATTGCCTCTGTTTCCATATCAGGCTTGTAAGCAGACCTGCAAACCTCGCTCTGGGGACACAGCTTCCCTCTAGGGAAACTTAGGCAAACCTTTGTAAATGGACTTCACAGAATCACAGAATCACCAAGGTTGGAGGAGACCTCAAAGATCACCAAGTCCAACCTGTCACCACAGACCTCATGACTAAACCATGGCACCAAGTGCCACATCCAATTCCCTCTTGAACACCTCCAGGGATGGTGACTCCACCACCTCCCTGGGCAGCACATTCCAATGGCTAACGACTCGCTCAGTGAAGAACTTTCTCCTCACCTCGAGAGTGATCAAGTCAGGGTAGCACCAGGTGCTCCCACATCACAGGACTCGTGGCAGTTAGAAAGGAAGCATCTCCTATCAGGGTCCTTTCTAATGCTGGCTGCTATCAATGGATATAACCTATAGCACAGGAGGTTCCACCTCAGCATGAGGAGGAACTTCTTCACTGTAAGGGTCACAGAGCACTGGAACAGGCTGCCCAGAGAGGTTGTGGAGTCTCCTTCTCTGGAGACTTTCAAGACCTGTCTGGATGTGTTGCTGTGTGACCTGTGCTGGATTCTATGCTCCTGCTCTGGCAGGGGGGTTAGGTTTGATGACCTGCTGAGGTCCCTTCCAACCCCTAACATCCTGTGAGCCTGTGATGTAGTTTTGGGTCTTCTCTCTTCTCACCCTGAGGTATGGCTGCACACTTGTGCTCTGAAGTATGGGATGGGAATCATTTCACCTCACGTCGGCTCTAAAGCTGGTCATCTGAGCTCGTCAATGGATAGAAACATCACCTGACAGGACTGTTCATCTGTCCCACCTCACATGCCAGCACGACAGTGCCTGCTGGAGGCTCTGGGAGGGAGGGGCTCACAGCACCAACTGGGGCTTGGCCAAAACGATTAGATCATTCCTTGCCGCTCGGGGTGAGATTGCACAGCAAGGGAGAGCAGGAGGAAAGGACATAAGCCTTGACAGCCTCTGTATCTCCGAATTATTCCCGGGCACAGGGAGCTGGGACCGAAGCAGAGCCAGCTTTGCAGGGCAAGCACCTTGCTCTTCCTTTCCGTTCACAGATCACAAGCACAGAAGAAAAATCCCGAAAGGCACAAGGACATAAAAAATGACACAGGAAAGCCACCAGATGGGGCTCGGCACTCGAGAAAATGATCCACCACTCACATACGACACCGGTGACACCGGCATGACATCCCCAGCACAGCTCGAGTGGGGTGGAAATGCCCACGGACCCACTTGCTCTCTCACGGGCACCAGTCCTCTTCCCTCGACACGCTGAAGGCCACTGCCTCTTCTGGCATTGCTCTGAAAGACCTCAGCCCCAGAAGCTGCAGGATGACACAGGAATGCTGCCTTCCTCTCACACGTGCAAGAAATTAAACAACAAAGCTCAGCTGGAAAGGCAAAGCTGGGGAGAGTGAGTTGTGATGGCTCACAGAGAAAGCAGAAGAAAGGACATGGCAACTGTTATTTTACACTATCAGTGACAGAGAGCCACTGAAAACCATGGTGGTGCTGTCCATAAAGTGCTGTCTGTGGGCAAAGGCAGCATCACCTCTGCCAAACTCTTTCCAGGGAGATAGTCACCAAATCTGTCCTGTAGTCTTGCATGGCTTCCCCTTCCAAGGAGCTCCTGTTCCTGCTACTACATGAAACCTAAACTCTCCTTCTGAAGGTTGAAAAGCAATTTATCATCATCTCAGCCATGGACAAGGAGAAGAATTTATTCCTTTTCACCCTGAAGCCATCTTTTAGCAGTTTGCACATAGTTACCATCTGAACCCTTCCTTTCTCCAGACTAAAAATGCCCTATTTCTTGCAGCCCCTTCTTACAGCTCATGTTTTATAGACCTCTGCTCTTCTGCATTGCTGTCCCTTCCAGCTGCCTCCAGTTCTGGGTTACTTTCAAGACCATCTTTACTTTTCCAAGCATTCTGGATGGGCAGAACCAAACTATAACAATGCCACTGAGTCACACAAAAAGATGAAGAAGCAGCTGACAGAATGAGCTAACAGAATGGACATCACTAACAGAATGAGCTAACAGAATGGACATCACTTCCTGCAATAATTTATCCCTGAGGGTGGTTAGACACTGGCACAGGTTGCACAAAGAGGTGGTAGAAGCTCCAGCCCTGGAACCATTCCAGGTCAGGCTGGATGGGCTTCCGAGCAAACCAATCTAGCTGAAGATGTCCCTGCTCATTGCAGCGAGGCTGGACCAAATGACCCTTAAATGTCTCTTCCAAATGTCTCTTCCAACCCCAAACATTTTATGACTCAATGAGTCTAGGCCATGCTTCCTTGAAACCATGAAAGCCAACCTTGCCCACTTTGATCTGTGCTGGAAGACCCAACAGGACAGATCTGCCCCTACTCAACTACCACTTCAGGCATCCCTGGGCATAATATTGGCCAGAGGAAGGTCACAGCCTTCCATATTAATCATGTGTGAGCAAAACAGCTGAAAGGAAGTGATCGTCCCTTTGCATTCTCTCTTTGGTCCATGCAAAGTTATGGTGCTCTCTCCTTAGCATTCTTCAGACCCAAAGCTGACAGAGAGAGGAAGGAAGGGAGCAAAAATCCATGCCAGCTGGTTGTGAGTTTTCAGTAGAGAAAGCACAAGAATAACTGGGAAAAGGAGGTTTACTACCTGATAGGCTTTCAACAACTAATAAATACCTAATTAATCGATATAAATGCTCACCCAGCTGTAACACCCAGAGTCCTCAACACTACTTCCCAAACCAAAAGCACAGCATCAGTGTAAGCAGGACGAAGGAGCTGGGATCGTTTAGCCCGGAGAAGAGGAGGCTCAGGGGAGACCTTATTGCTGTCTACAACTACCTGAAGGGAGGTTGTAGCCAGGTGGGGGTTGGTTTCGTCTCCCAGGCAACCAGCACCAGAACAAGAGGACACAGTCTCAAGCTGTGCCCAGGAAGGTTTAGGCTGGATGTTAGGAAGAAAGTCTTCACAGAAAGCGAGATTGGCCATTGGAATGTGCTGCCCAGGGAGGTGGTGGAGTCACCATCACTGGAGCTGTTTAAGAAGAGACTGGATGGGGTGCTTGGTGCCATGGTTTAGCTGATGAGATGGTGTTGGGTGATAGGTTGGTTTCTAACCTGGTTAATTCTATTCTATTCTATTCTATTCTATTCTATTCTATTCTATTCTATTCTATTCTATTCTATTCTATTCTATTCTATTTCTATTCTATGCTATTCTATTCTATCCTATCCTACTCCCATTCCATTCCATTCCATTCCATTCCATTCCATTCCATTCCATTCCATTCCACTATACCTGTTTCTTTTGCAGCATTTTCTTTACTTCTTTGAGGGCTCCCCCCCCCTGCCCCCGGCTACCTTTACTAACACTGGTTAGGTGTAGACAAGCTTTGAAGAACAAAAAACAAGAAAGAAAGAAAGGAAAAAAATCCCTGTCATTTCACCTGGACTTTGTTGTTCTCGGTCAAGCTGGTAGCAAACAGGGCTCTATAATTAGGCTTTCAAATCCATATTCAGGGCTGATCTTCAATCTTTAGCAACACGATGCTTCCTCTTATGTCAGTGCAAGCCATTCACTGCTCTGTGCTTCTGAGAACCAGGCTAATTTATTTATCTAAGAGCTTAATTTTGGATACAGGAGCCTAACTTTGGGCTTTTTCTTTTCTTTCTTTCTTTTTTTTTCCCCCATGAATGCTGGCTATTTTTATCTTCAAATGCGTCTAGTTGTGTGCACACATGTATTTTTAGTTCTAAGGCCCATCGTGGCTTGAAGAGATAGAACTAATTTGAGGTTGGGGGGGAAAGGAGGGGGGGGATTTGGGGTGATTTTTCTGGAAATGCACAAAGGATTGGCTGTCCCCTCTGTCCTGGCAGGGTTCCCAGAATTCCTGTTGGTATAATTACCCTCACGCTTATTTACTACGTATGTGGCAGTGGCACACAAACTGCACGGCGCAAAGGCACTGCTGTCCCTGCGCCAAAGCACGCTTTGGAGCAGCCAAAGCCACTGGCTCCACAAATGTGGGCACATAACCTTTGGAGACAGCCCCAGGATGCCACCAGGAGGGAGAGGGAGGGGAGGGGAGGGGAGGGGAGGGGAGGGGAGGGGAGGGGAGGGGAGGGGAGGGGAGGGGAGGGGAGGGAATTAATCAGGTTGGAAAAGACCTTTGAGATCATCGAGTCCAACCTATCATCCAACACTAATCACTATCTAATCACATAATCTTTGGAGACAGCAACAGGATGCCACCAGGAGGGAGAAGAATAGAGTAGAGTAGAGTAGAGTAGAGTAGAGTAGAGTAGAGTAGAGTAGAGTAGAGTAGAGTAGAATAGAATAGAATAGAATAGGAGTAGAATAAACCAGGTTGGAAAAGACCTTTGAGATCATCAAGTCCAACCTACTACCCAACACCATCTAATCAACTAAACCATGGCACCAAGCACCCCATCCAGTCTCTTCCTAAACACCTCCAGTGATGGAAGTGCTCCACCAGCTCCCTGGGCAGCACATTCCAATGGCCCATCTGTCTTGCTGTGAAGAATTTCTTCCTAACATGCAGCCAGATGGCTCTACTCTAAAAACTCCTCACTGCTCTGAATGCTATGGACAAAGATGCTTTGTGTGTACGGTAGAGGCTCCTCAGCTGCCTCAGCATGCACTGGAGCAGAAATGTCCAGAGATAGGATTATGGAGTCAGAGGCTGTGTCTATAGATTAAACAAAGCAGAGTAAAGACCAGCCATTGTGCTTGGCAAGCTAGCATGACTTGACTCCACATGACTGTGTCCATGGTAGTTGGCCTTGGCCAAAATTGCCAGAGACTGAGCTGACAGTTTAAGGTGGTGAACAGGATTATGCCTGTGCCTTGGCACCGTTCAATGGACAGAGGTGACTCTAAGTATCAGGTGCAAAAAGTGTGGGAGGATGCCTCAGGCAACAGGCAGGCTTGAAATAAAGAGGATGCTGATACGTAAAGGGGCTGCAGGAGCACAGAAAGGCAAGCCAGCACAGGCTCTGGGCTATGTTCTGAGAAGATAAGAGTCCTGTCCCACACAACCACAAGCTGACCAAGGTCAGGAATCTCAGACTATATTTACAATAGTCAACGAAGGACAGAGGCTCGATCGCTTTTCCTGAGGCCAATCGACCAGGACTCAGAAACAAACTCTCTCATCC
Source organism: Dryobates pubescens (assembly GCF_014839835.1). Lineage (NCBI taxonomy): Eukaryota > Metazoa > Chordata > Aves > Piciformes > Picidae > Dryobates > Dryobates pubescens. The sequence goes on along the minus strand of NC_071614.1, from coordinate 20,490,919 downwards.
TCTAAAACCAGGTAGCTGCCTTCATTCTCAGTATTTGGAAGGATCCCTGGCCCCTACAGAGTCCTGAACCCTGCCCAGACTATGCTCATGATTCTATCCCTGGAGGTATTTAAAAGCCATGTAGATGTGGTGCTGAGTGATGTGGTTTAGTGGCAGCTTGACGGTGCTGGGTTAACTGTTGGACTTGATGATCTTAAAGGTCTCTTCCAATCAAAACAATTCCATGATTTTGTGGTTCCTAGGGAGAGTGCTAGTAAGCCTTGACTAATCTAGTGATTCTACTAACAATTTAGCAGCATGATAAAGTTGCAGTGGCCACGAGCATCCTAGCTTATTAGCAGATGTACATGGAAAGATGGAAAGGAATAGGATTTGAGGTACTCAGTCCATATCCAACAATCCAGGCTGGAAAACACCTTGACCAAGCACAACCAACATCTGCCTTCAGGGAAGCAAAACTATGACTTGAAAAATGGCAGAGCCTGCTTAGAGAAGCCAGAAACAAGCCTCTAGAGAAAGCAGCCCAGAAAATTAACTCCGCTGAGTTAGCTGAGTTAATTAACTTACACCTGCAGCCCCTTACATGGCCCTTTGGATGAGCAGAACTCATCATGACCAGGAGGCCAACAGGTACAACTCCCTTCCCAGCATCTCATTAACCTCCTCTGCTCCTCTCCAGACAACTTGGCTTTGTCTTGGCACTACAGGAGCGCGGTGATGTTCTAGATGCCACGGCAGCAATGCATACCATACGGATGGGCACCATCGCCATCCTGTGGCACCAACCTTCCCCCTGGTGCTCAATCCTGGAAGAAAAGGGGTGGGATGGGTCACATTATTCAGCTGGTGGCTCAGCTTCCTGCTGCCTCCTTCATAGGCACTCCTGCTAACTCTTGCAAGGGGCCATTATCCTTATGCACTGGAGGGTGTTTACAGTTTAAAAGCCCACTCCTTGGAAGGGAGGAAATGAGGACACGTGTAATGGCTCGGCTGGAAGGTTTGCAGAGGAGGCTGCCTGAATGCACCCTTAAAGTGAAGGTTATGTAAGGCCAGATCTCAGCTGGAGCAAGCTGGCATCCACAGGGCTCTAGCAATTTACACCAGCTGTGGCTTTGGCCCGCTTGGTTTTTTTAATTTTAATGAATTATTTTCATTCTCACAGATACAAAAGGAATGGAAGATGCAAGCAACAGGGGAGCATGACAGTAAAACTCTCTCTATTAAAAAAAACCCAAATCAAACACAGTTGCCATCACAATTAAGGTGCACAATATCAACATTTGTTAGTGATTACTTTCTTTTTCTTTCTCTTTCTTTCTTTCTTTCTTTCTTTCTCTCTTTCTTTCTCTCTTTCTCTCTTTCTTTCTCTCTTTCTTTCTTTCTTTCTTTCTCTCTTTCTTTCTTTCTCTCTTTCTTTCTTTCTCTCTTTCTCTCTTTCTTTCTCTCTTTCTTTCTCTCTTTTCTTCTCTCTTTCTTTCTCTCTTTCTCTCTCTCTTTCTTTCTCTCTCTCTTTCTTTCTCTCTTTCTTTCTTCCTTTCTTTTCTCTCTGCTATAATGTTGCAAGTTAGCAACAAGGATTCACAGATGGATAATTATTGTTCCTAATTCGAGGATCAAAGCAGTAACTATTGGGCCCCATCTCTAGGTGCTGATATACCACAGTTTTGTGTGTCTGCTTCCATGGCATCAAATTCCTCCAGAGCAAAGGGCTGCATCCAAACAACCTCCAGGGAATTTTTCTGGCCTGCACTGCCAGCAGATCCAGAGAGGTGTTTCTACCACTTTAGTCTGGTGAGACCTCACCTGGAGTGCTGTGTACATGGAGCCCTCAATATAGAGGCTCCATGGACCTGCTGGAGAGGGTCCAGAGGAGGGCCACAAAAATCATCAGGGGATTGGAGCACCTCTGCTACAAGGACAGGCTGAGGGAGCTGGGGTTGTTCAGCTTGGAGAAGAGGAGGCTCTGGAGAGACCTAATAGCAGTCTTCCAGCACCTGAAGGGGGCTACAGGAAGGATAGAGAGACTGTTCACAAAGGCCTGCAGTGACAGGATGAGGGGCAATAGCTTCAAACTAGAGAAGAGCAGATTTAGATATCAGGAAGCTCTTTACTATGAGGGTGGTGGAACTCTGGAACAGGTTGCCCAGGGAGGTGGTCGAGGTCCTTTCCCTGGAGATATTCAAAGTGAGGCTCAACAAGGCCCTGGGCAGCCTGATCTAGTTGGGGATGTCCCTGTTGAGTGTGGGGAGGTTGGACTGGATGACCTTCGGAGGTCCCTTGCAGCATGGTCCATTCTATAATTCTATGATTCTAAGCCTTGAAGTGTGTGCGGGATTTGCTTACAACTCTTCTAGTTGTGTTGGGCAGAAATCATCCTGGGGATGTTGCTAAACTGGGAAAGATCACTTGCCATTTGAAAAGCAAGAAAGGGTTTCTCACAGGACTACATGAGCAGTGCTCAAACCCTTCATAAAATCACAGAGTTGATGTTGTTGAAAGAGACCTTTCAGATCATTGAGTCCAACTGTTAACATGGCACTGCCAAGTCACCATTAAACCATATCCCAAAGTGCCACAACCACACAACTTTTAAATCTTTCCAGGCATAATGACTCCACCGCTTGCCCAGGCTCGACAGTTTCAGGGCTTGACAACCTTTATGGCTCCACCATTTCCTGGGTCAGTTCCTTTAATAGAATAGAGTAGAATAGAATAGGATAGGATAGGATAGGATAGGATAGGATAGGATACAATAGACCAAGCCAGGTTGGAAGAGACCTTTGAGATCATCGAGTCCAACCTATCATCCAACACCACCTAATCAACTAAACCATGGCACCAAGCACCCTATCCAGTCTCTTCTTAAACACCTCCAGTGATGGTGGCTCCACCACCTCCCTGGGCAGCACATTCCAATGGCCAATCTCTCTTTCTATGAAGAACTTCTTCCTAACATCCAGCCTAAACCTTCCCTGGCACAGCTTGAGACTGTGTCCTCTTGTTCTGGTGCTGGTTGCCTGGGATAAGAGACCAACCCCCACCTGGCTACATCCTCCCTTCAGGTAGTTGGAGACAATAATAAGGTCTCCCCTGAGCCTCCTCTTCTCCAGGCTAAGCAACCCCAGCTCCCTCAGCCACTCTTCATAGGGCTTGTGCTCCAAACCACTTTCTCAAGCACATATCACCAAATCTGTTATCATTTTCCTGTAGAAATATCTGCTAGAAATAATGGGAATGGCAGGCTTCTGCTGCACAGCAGAAAACAGTCATATCATATTCTAAGTCAGTTTAAAGTTGTTTTAAAGCACAGACAGATTTACTATGTACTAACCATCTCAGAGGCACCTGATTTATTTTATAAACTGTACATTGGGGAGGATCATCTCAGAAAGTGATAGAATAATTTAGATTGGAAGGGACCTCTAGAGATCTGTGGAGCAAGCCTCCCCTGTAACTTTGAAGTTAGAAAAGGCTGGTCATAGCCTTGTGCAGTTGAGTTTTGAAAATCTCCAAGGATAGAGACTCCACAACCTCCCCAAGCAACCTGTTCCAGCACTTAACCACAGTCATTGCAGAAGTTATTTTCAGCTTGAGATCATTTTCACTACTTAAAGAAAGTCTACAAATCAACCTCTCCTTGAAAAGAGTCAGTTCATAGAATCATTGAATCAATAAGGTTGGAAGAGACCTCAAAGATCATCAAGTCCAACCTGTCACCACAGACCTCATGACTACTAAACCATGGCACCAAGTCCCACATCCAATCCCCTCTTGAACACCTCCAGGGATGGTGAGTCCACCAGTTCCCCAGGCAGCCTGTTTCAGGGCATGACAACCCTGAGAAGAAATTGTTCTTAATCTCTAACCTAAGCCTCCCTTGGTGCAACTTGAGGCTGTTTCCTCTTGTCCTATCACTTATTACTTGGGAGAAGAGACTGACCTCCACCTCGCTATAGCCTCCCTTCAGGTAGTTGTAGAGAGCAAGAAGGTCTCCCCTCAGCCTCCTTTTCTCCAGGCTAAAGAAATCCACTTTCCTCAGTCACTCCTCATAAAAGTTGTTCTCTAGACCCTTTCACCAGCTTCATTGCCCTTCTGTGGACACACTCCAACATCTCAACGTCCTTCTGGCCCAGAACTGCACCCAGCATTTTGAGGTGTGGCCTCACCTGAGCATCATGCAGGTTTTTGTTAAATTCCCTTTTCACTGGTGGATGGATCACATATTTGGGGCTGTGGGACCACATGGCAGGGCTGCAGGTGTGTATTTCATCCTGCTGACAGATACCAGGGTCATAACCTCCTGCAGATGCATGGGGCAGAGAACTAGGGCAAGGACATCAAAGCAGCTAAGGCTCCAGAGACAAAACTGGGTGAGCTGCTCATACCTGTGGTGCTCAGGCTGGGGGATGTTTCTGGGATTCATATTTGTGACAATTCTCCAGATTCCTGGAGTCCTGACATCTGCAGATCTTTGCTTAGTAAATCAATAGAGTCAGAGAATGGCTTTGTAGCAGGAGCTACTACAGTTTCAAGCCAGGCTTGTAGAAATCATGTTTATGTTTTTACTTGTCAAATATGTTGCTGGTGTCAATTCTTTTGTGAGTCCTAAACCAGAAAAAAAAACTTCAAAGACCTCTCCAGCACCAGCCCTTTTTTGACTTTCATGTGGGAAGCCTCTCCGTGCTGGGGAAAGGAGTGGGCAAGGTAACAGGGGCTGCTAGAGAGGGCATTGAAGGGTGCTGCAGAAACATGTCACAGCATCTAACACACGTGGGATGGTCTTGCATCCTAGCACTGAGCCAAATGCCCTCTTTCATCACAGATTCCTCCCAAATTAGTTATGAATACTTTAAGTCCCAGTCCATTTGCTATTTTACACATACTTATTTACTTCAAGTATAGTCCAACACCTTGTGCTGTCGCCTCAGGCAAAGCCTTCTGTTTTAAATCAAAGCTGTTAAATAGAGAAAGAAAGGAAGAAAGAAAGAAAGAATGAAAGAAAGAAAGCAAGAAAGAGAGAAAGAAAGAGATAAAGAAAGAAAGAAAGAAAGAGAGAAAGAAAGAAAGGAAGAAAGAAAGAGAGAAAGAAAGGAAGGAAGAAAGGAAGAAAGGAAGAAAGAAAGAGAAAGAAAAGGAAAGAAAGAAAGAAAGAAAGAAAGAAAGAAAGAAAGAAAGAAAGAAAGAAAGAAAGAAAGAAAGAAAGAAAGAAAGAAAGAAAGAAAGAAAGAAAGAAAGAAAGAAAGAAAGAAAGAAAGAAAGAAAGAAAGAAAGAAAGAAAGAAAGAAAGAAAGAAAGAAAGAAGAAAGAAAGAGAAAGAAAGAAAGAAAGAAAGGAAGGAAGGAAGAAAGAAAGGAAGGAAGAAGCTGAACTCATACTCAGGTTTTGTATCAACTCTGAGCTGATAGTTTTTAATCTCAGGGCTCTACTTTTGGAAACAAAACAGATCCAAGTCCAGTAAGCCCTACAGGAACAGGTGCAGCCACAGGACTTGAAAGTAAGCAGAAGCCTTTTGATGGACTTGCCTTGGTTCCAAGCATGGGTAGTTTCAGGCCAAACCTAGAGAAATGCCTGAGGGCTTCCAAAATGTGAGCATCCAGGGTCATACTATGTGAAGGGTTAGGGCAGGGTCAACCACCAGACAAATGGCAGATGCTATTAACCCCTCTCCATTCCTGAAGAGGAAGAGAAAGGGAATAAGGAAGATAGACTTACAGATTGGAAAAGAAAACTTCAACAGCTTTAATGAACTTAACAACAACAAAATGAAATATATGCAAATGCATGTATCTATGCAGAACTGATGGCAGTTATGTCACCATCACCACTGATGGTATGGGCAGACACCAAGGAAGTCCCAGACTGGACTCACCAGCAGGTGGGAACTGGAGTCAGAAGCTGGATTCTGGAACTGAACTCAGAAACACACAGACTGGGACTAAAAGCAGAATGGACAGAGCCCTTCTAGGACACTGGCCACTGAAGAAGGGACTTCCAGCACTTGTGATCCCTCAGCTTTATATGAAATATGACATGCAAGGAATGGCATCCCTTGTTGGTTATTTCAGGTTCCTCTGTCCTGTCCACACCTTCCTACAGGTGCCAGCTCTTACTGCACCCACAATGTGGTACATAAGATTTAGCAGTAAGCTTCACTTGCACATAAGCAAGTATACAGAAAGGGTGATTGGCTATTGGAAAGGGCTGCCCAGGGAGGTGGTGGAGTCACCATCACTGGAGGTGTTTAGGAAGAGACCGGATGGGGTGCTTGGTGCTATGGTTTAGGTGATTAGATAGTGCTGGGTGACAGGTTGGGCTCAATGATCTCAAAGGTCTTTTCCAACCTGGTTAATTCTAATTCTAATTCTAATTCTAATTCTAATTCTAATTCTAGTTCTAATTCTAGTTCTAGTTCTAGTTCTAATTCTAACTCTAATTCTAATTCAATTCACCTCTTACTTGCTGCACCCAACCATGATAGACAAGATTTAGCAGTGACCTTGGTCTCCACAGGAGCAAATATAAGCCAGAGCCTTTGTGCACCCCAGTCCTTGGCAGCAACTCTAAAACATCAGCATTACCACTGCTAGAAGCATCCTCTGTCTGTGCAAACATGCCAGTAGCTACAGAAAATGCCATCCCTGAGAAGAAACTGAGAAATAAAATCACTGAACAGATCTCGACACATTCCAGCAAGTCAACATCTTTCTTAAACTGAGGGACCCAGAAACGGACAGCGGACTCAAGGTGTGGTCCAACCAGTGCTGAGCACAGGGACAGAATGACCTCCCTGCTCCTGGTGGCCACACTATTCCTGGTGGTGCTGGGGAAGATGAGGGGGTCACATCTCCTGCTGGAAGATCAGGGAACTCTAGGATAGTATTCACTGAATTTAGAGTATTTACTCCCTGGACATCAAGGTCAAAGATGCCAAAGCAGGAACTAAAATCACTAGATAAGACTTCTGTACAGCATAGCTTCTCCTAACTCCCATGGGCAGTGGCATGGTAGCTGAGGAAGTGGATGTTCCAGGAGTGACTGCCAGTAAGAGGGGATTTTTTTCATGGTACACCAGAATAACACCAACCTGAAGGAGTTTAGGGTGACAGAATCCCGTGTCTGAAAAAGGAGGCTGATTCCTGAGGACCTGGTGGGGCTGAAAAAAGCCTCTGCCTGCTGCAGAGCGGCCAGAGTCAGAATCGTAGGCTTGCCACTGGCTGCAGCAGGCTCTCCCTGCCGCTTGCATCCCCTTCCCAGCACACGCTGCTGCAGAGCAAAGCTTCAGGGCTCCCCAAGATCAGCAAATCCTCTGGGTGCTGCTCTGCAGCAATGAGGAACGCTGAGGGTCCACCCCAGCCTTGCGATGGACTTGGGGCTATGCATTCAGCAGCACATCCTCAGCTCCCTGGAGCAAGGCTCCCGACGCGGTGGCTTTGTGCAAGGGTTGAGACTGTCGCCTTCGGTTTGCCGTCCCTTTGAGAAGAAGGAGCTAAAAATTGGGTGAGTGCCTGTGAAATCCTGGAAGAACAGCCTCAGATCCTGGCTATTTTTAGTTTCACAGAAGCTGTGCATACATTAGCAAGGGCCTGCCTTCCTCCCTGGCTCTGAGAAACCACACAGTGTCCTTCCAGCCTGCCAGGAAGGAGGTTAACCCTTGTCATCTCACCACAGTTGGCCTCATCCAGCTGCAAGTTCATACAGAGGGACCAGAAAAGAGGGTAGAAAGGTCTTCATGCCCATTTTGGCTCTAGTCAGGTGGAGGAAGAATTGGGGAGGGTCTTTCTCCAGGGGTCTCGAGCAGAAGTCTTTGGTATCAGCTGCGGACTGGAAGGAAACTCCAGCGCAGCAATGGCAACTGACTCCTATCCCTCAAAGTCACACTACAGGCTGAGAGGGGCAGGGAGGAGTTCAGAGTGCTTGCAGGACCCAATAGTTGATGTCTCAACTCCAATGACCTTTTGTGATGGCCAAGACAGATGCCAGTCATGAACTGCCAGGTGTCACTTTGAGGGCACCCACTATGAGATACTGAATCTAAGCCTGCAATCTTTTAGCCAAGCTGTATCCTGGGAAAGATGACCTCATCACCACACAGGCTCCTCAGATGCTGGGTGTTGCATCTCCCTCTTCCCACTGGCAGTGTCTCCACTGATCCAGACATATCAAACCAAGAAAATCATTGTTTGGACCCATAAAAGGGATGAGGCCAGGGATAGACACACAGAATCATTTTGGTTGAAAGAGAGCTGTAAGATCAAGTCCAACCATTAACCTAGGACTGCCAAGCCCATCACTAAACCAAGTCCCTCAGCACCACACCTGGGTATCTTCTAACTATTTCAGGAGTGGTGACCCTACCACTTCCCTGGACAGCCTTTTCCATGCCTTGACAACCCTTTCAGTGAAGAAATCCTTTCTCATGTCCAGCCTAAACATCCCCTGGTGCAACTTGAAGCCCTTTCCTCTTGTCCTATTGCTTGTGACTTGGGAGAGCATGATGGGTCATGAGATCAGAAGCTCCCTGATATACACAATATTTTGTCACCACACTATCAAGAGGAAATGATCACAACATTTACTCCTACATTTCCTGTTTCAGGAGAGGAGGCTCAGAGGAGACCTTATTGCTGTCTACAACTACCTGAAGGGAGGTTGTAGGCAGGTGGGGGCTGGTCTCTTCTCTCAGGCAACCAGCACCAGAACAAGAGGACACAGTCTCAGGCTGTGCCAGGGGAGGTTTAGGCTGGATATTAGGAAGAAGTTCTTCACAGCAAGAGAGATTGGCCATTGCAATGTGCTGCCCAGGGAGGTGGTGGAGTCACCATCACTGGCGGTGATTAGGAAGAGATTGGATGGGATGCTTGGTGCCATGGTTTAGTTGATGAGATGGTGTTGGGTGATAGGTTGGACTTGATCTCAAAGGTCTTTTCCAACCTGGTTAATTCTATTCTATTCTATTCTATTCTATTCTATTCTATTCTATTCTATTCTATTCTATTCTATTCTATAGAATGCAAAGCAATGCCTGTGTGAGGTGCATGCAACAAAGCTGCTGTGAGGTTTGGAGCGGCTGAGAGAGCTGGGAGTGTTTAGCCTGGAGAAGATGAAGCTCAGGGGAGACCTTATTGCTGTCTACAACTACCTGAAGGGAAATTGTAGCCGGCTGGGGGTTGGTCTCTTCCCCTAGGCAACCAGCAACAGAACGAGAGGACACAGTCTCAAGCTGCACCAGGGGAGGTTTAGGCTGGAAAGAGTGATTTGCCACTGGGATGGGCTGCCCAGGGAGGTGGTGGAGTCACCATCACTGGAAGTGTTTATAATAAGACTGAATGAGGCACTTGGTGCCATGGTTTATTTGATGAGATGGTGTTGGGTGATAGGTAGGACTTGATGATCTCGAAGGTCTTTTCCAACCTGGTTAATGCTGTGATTCTGTGAGCTACACATGCAGAGAGTGCCAACTCTGCTGCCCCTGCACTTTAACATTTGCCAGCTCTTTAATATTTATTACCTCTGCTGCTTTGTATTACTCATCAGCTATTCCTGGCCAGCAGAGAGGTACCAGTGGGTTCTGAAGCGTGCAGGTACTCTGTTCTTTAAGGGGGCTCTAAGTGCAGCGGCAGGCCTGCAGACACGCACACGCCGCACGCTGCTCTTGGGCACTGCGTTCTCCTAGGGCTCTTCAGGCATCAGGTACAAGAGAATTAAATGAACCTTTCCATCCCCTCACTGTGGATTTTCAAAGACCACAAGGACTTGCAGGATTAAAAGAGGCCTATAAGAAAGTTTGGGATGTATTTTTTTTTAGCAGAGTCTGTTGTAACAGGACAAGGGGCAATGATTTTGGACAAAAAGAGGGGGATAGAATGGAATGGAATGGAATGGAATGGAATGGAATGGAATGGAATGGAATAGAATAGAACAGCATAGAATAGAATAGAACAGCATAGAATAGAATAGAATAGCATAAAACAGCATAGCATAAAACAGCATAGCATAGAATAGCATAGCATAGCATAGCATAGCATAGCATAGAATTGAATTGAATTGAATAGAATTAACCAGGTTGGAAAAGACCTTCAAGATCATCAAGTCTTATCAACTAAACCATGGCACTAAGTGCCTCGTCCAGTCTCTTCCTAAAGACTTCCAGTCATGGTGACATCACCACCTCCCTGGGCAGCACATTTCAATGGTCAATCACTCTTTCTGTGAAGAATGTTTTCCTAACATCCAGCTTAAACCTCCCCTGGCACAGCTTGAGACTGTGCCCTCTTGTTCTGGTGCTGGTTGCCTGGGAGAAGAGACCTAGCCCCACCTGGCTACAACCTCCCTTCAGATAGCTGTAGAGAGCAAGAAGGTCTCCCCTGAGCCTCCTCTTCTCCACGATAAGCAACCCCAGCTCCCTCAGCCTCTCCTCACAGGGCTGTGCTCCAAACCCCTCCCCAGCTTTGTTGCCCTTCTCTGGACACCTTCCAGCAACTCAACATCTTTCCTAAACTGAGGAGCCCAGAACTGGACACAGGACTCAAGGTGTGGCCTGACCAGTGCAGAGTACAGGGGCAGAATGACTTCTCTGCTCCTGCTGGCCACACTGTTCCTGATGCAGGCCAGGATGTCACTGGCCTTCTTGCCTACCTGGGCACACTGCTGGCTCCTGTTCAGCCTACTATCAACCACTCTGTCCCCAGCCTGTAGCACTGCATGGGAAAATTCAGGTAAGACATTTATCCAGAAATATTTTGTGCTGAAGGTGGTGAGACACTGCCCAAGTTGCCCAGAGAAGTGGTACAAGCCCCATGCTTGGAAACATTCCAGGTGACATCCATCAGGGCTACGAGCAACCTGATGTAATCGAAGATGTCCCTCCCTACTGCATGGGAGCTGGGCTAGCTGACCTTCAAAGGTCCCTGCCAACTCAAACCATTCTATGGTTCTACAATTGATGGTGTAGTAAGCCACCAGGAGAGGAGACACAGCACTTTTGGAAGGTGTGGGACCCCTTACCTCAGCGTGTTTGTGCTGATCCCTGCAGAAAGACCCTTTCCCCCTCAGCATGCTTCGGAGGTTCACACGAGCATCCTTCCCTGCTTCACTTGCAGTTATTTTACAAGCCTCTTCCCACCTCTGCCATTAACCACGAGCCTGCCAGCAGTCTTGCCTACTTGCAGTATTTCCTCCAGCTTGTGGGGGCTTGGGGGCTCCCAGTAAGTATATAATAGAACAAAGCTATGCAGGAGCCTGTGGGTGACTGCACTTGCAGCTGTGTCATTTAATAGGTAACTCCTAATTAAGACTGACTCTAAATAACATGACAAAGAGGACTACTTTCTAGTGGTTGTGTTGAGGAGAAGCAGCAGCCCAGATACAGTAATAACCAGTATTACAGTAATTTTTCTTCTTCCCCCCTCCCCTCTTCTCCTGCTAATTTAAAAGGCACTTTCTGCTTGGAGCTTAATGAAAGTGAAGCCACCTGACCATGTTCTAGCTTCACCACCCTCTGGGTACAGCTGAGTCTTCTCATGCCAGCAGACAGTTTATCCAAGTGACACAAATGTGGTCACAGGAGCTCTCTACCAGTGAATAGCATCTGGGCTGTGAGGTACAGGATCCTGAAGGCCAGCCCAAGGGACTGATGTTCATGCACAGTTAGGTGCAGAAATGGAGACAGAGAGGTTAAATGACTTCCCCTGAGCTAGTGGGGGAAACTGGGGGGGGTGGGGTGGGTTGGTGTTTTGTAGTTATAGAACAGAAGATGGGAAGGGAAGGGAAGGGAAGGGAAGGGAAGGGAAGGGAAGGGAAGGGAAGGGAAGGGAAGGGAAGGGAAGGGAAGGGAAGGGAAGGGAAGGGAAGGGAAAAGGGAAAAGGGAGGAGAGAGGAGAAAAGAGGGAGAGAAGAGAAGAGAAGAGAAGAGAAGAGAAGAGAAGAGAAGAGAAGAGAAGAGAAGAGAAGAGAAGAGAAGAGAAGAGAAGAGAAGAGAAGAGAAGAGAAGAGAAGAGAAGAGAAGAGAAGAGAAGAGAAGAGAAGAGGAAGAGAAGAGAAGAGGAAGAGAATAGAGCGGTTCAGCTGGAAGGGGACTACAAGGGATTAGGGCAGTGACTGTCCCCTTGTACTCAGAGCTAATGAGGCCACACCTTGAATTCTGGTTTCAGTTTTGGGCCCCTTCCTACAAGAAGGACATTGAGGTGTTGGGGAGGGTCCAAAGATTGGCAGTGAAGGTCTGGAGCACAATTCTTGTGAAGAGCAGCTGAGGAAACCAGGGTTGTATAGTACGGAGGAAAAGAAGGCTCAGGGGAGACCTTCTCACTCTCTAGAACTACCTGAAAGGAGGTTGTAGTGAGGTGGAGGTGGATCACTTCTCCCAGGTAACAAGCAATAGGTTAAGAGGAAACAGTCTCAAATTGTGCCAAGAGAGGTTTAGGTTGGACATTAGAAATAATTTCTTTCCTGACATGGTTGTCAACCCCTGGAACAGGCTGCCCAGGGAAGTGGTGGAGTCACCATCCCTGGAAATATTTGAAAGATATATAGATGTGGTGCTGAGGGACATGGTTTAGCAGCAGACTTGGCAGTATTGGGTTAACAGTTGGAGCTGTTGATCTTAAAGGTCTCTTCCAATGTAAATGAGTCTGGGATTCTACAGGCTGATCATCCAGCTCAACAGGCAATCCAGGAAGTCCTTGTCTCCCTGTCCCTGCTGGATGGGCTCCTTGTCTCCTCTTTGAAGTGCAAGATGTGTGCCTAGCACATAAGAAAACGAAACCTTTCATCCTCACCCACGTCCTTTCGACCTCCTGCTACTCCAAAGGCTTCCACAGATCAGTCGAACCCTCTCTCATGCCGGATGGAGCCCAGGCAGCTGCCCTGCGCTGCACGGAGGGGTGATGTTTGCATTAACATTGACTATGGCAAACGCTTAGATGAGGTACATCCCAGAAGCACCAATACATTGCTGAACTCATCGATCTAGACATGACTCAGGAGTCACCACAGAATAATCTCTTTGGGCACCTTTCTCTGGCTGAGCCCAGACAGAGTTTCTGCTCTCATCAGCAAGGCAATAGAAGTCTCTTCCATCTTGCACTTCTCCAGGGGAAGGCCAGCTTAGATGGCACGTGGGGGCTATTGATTTCTGTAATGAATGAATGGATTTTCCCCTCCTGCCTCCCTCTCCTGTGGAATAATTCAGCAGCCCTGTCATTTGCTGCCCAAATGCCTCTTGGAAGTGCAAACATGCAACCTTTCCCTGCTGGCGTTGCACGCTGGCCCCAAAGCCCCGGCCCTGGCTCCTCTGTTTCCCCTCTGTTTTCTCTGATCTTGCAGAGCGCTGCTTCCTGGACAAATGATTTCACCTCGTGGAGTGTGGCCAGCATCCCAGGCAATAGAGAACAGGAAAGTTTTCCTCCCAAGAAGGCAGGCATGTGGCCAGAGTGGCTGGGTAAGCTCAGGCTGTGTGTCAGGTGCTGCAGAGCTGGCTGTCGAAGGTGGTGCAGCTGCCTGCTGGGATGGGCCTGAAAGAGATTCCTGCACTCCAGGGATCTGCTTTTACAGAATCATAGAACTGTTTTGGCTGGAAAAGACCTTTAAGATCGTTGAGAAGGACTCTAGCCCCTTCATCAGCTTTGTTGCACTTCTTTGGACATGCTCCAGCACCTCAATGGTCTTCTTGCAGTGAGCAGCCTAAAACTTGAACCCAGTATTTGAGGTGAGGCCTCAAGAGTGCTGAGCACAGGGGGACAATCACTGCCCTGGTCCTTCCAGTTGCTCTGTGGCTGACACAATTAGACAGGAGCAGAGCAAATGTTGTGGTGGTTGTGGAGCTGAAGGAAGCACAGCTACAGGGTTTGCAGTTATGGATTTAAGCAAAAAAACCCAGACAACACTCTGGTGTACACTGGAGTCAGCTGAGCACCAAAGGGATGTCCTCTTTTGGCTATAAGGAGTCTCACTGCTAGGGCCAAATGTTCTTTCTCCCTGACTCCTCCACAGGTAACCCTCTCCCATTGTTTCTTTCTCCAGAGCCACGTCTCCATAGCTCATCTGAAGTCTCCTGCTTTTGAGACCTTGCTTTTCACATTGCCCTATGTTTGTGTGACCTGTCCTCCCTGCAACCTGCTGCCCACCTGCTGTTTGCCACAGCCTGGGGGAACTGCCCTGCAACCTGCTCCAGCTGAGCCTGGACTAGATGATCTCCAGAGGTCCCTTCCAGTCTCTACTATCCTTTCATTCTGTGATGTGACAGCTACCTGTGCACATGTTCAAAAGAGCACTTTTGCAAGCACAGTCCCCAGATGCAGCTGGACACTTTCAGTCCTCCTGCCCCTCCAAGTCCTGCCTTGATCTTCACAGAGTTAGGATCTCAAACATGATGGGACATAGCATATGTCACCTCCTACATTTGTAGAGAAGATGTAGGAGAGACCTGCCATCAGCAACCAGCTCAAAAAGAGTCTGAGAGATGTCTTGCCCACAAAGCTGAGATCACAGAGCTCAGCATCACACATGCCACCCTAGGGAGCTGGGATTTGACACAACCCTTCCATTACAAACTCTGAATCTGACTCAAATTGCCTTTTACCTCCAAAGCTAAGCCTTGACTGGTTAAATAGGTGCAGCTGACTCTAAGCATCTCACCCCATGACGTAAATCCCTCAAATACTAATCTAAAACATCAGATATGTGATCCCCATAGAAGGTAAGCTGTGGCAGGCAGAAAAGGAGGGCCCCTCCAACACCAGGAACAGGTATAGGTGACCAAAAGATTCATAGTTTCCTCTTCCATCTTCCCCTTCCTCCAACACACCATTCCATGTGTTAGCCCAGACCTCAGCACCCAACTAGGAGCAGTCCCTGTGCCCTCTCCTGCCATTCAAGAGAGTGCCCAGGTGAGTCCAGATCCCTTCTTGTGGGTTCAAACCCTTTCTTGTAGGTGAAATTCCCTTCTTTGCTAGCTATGAAGGAATGGTTTGACCTTGGCCATGAAACATCAAGGCAAATACATTAACCACCCTGAACCAACTAAGGAGCCAAAGCTCCCAGATTCCTGTGCTGGGGCTGATGTAATTAAACACTGAAATATCTCCTGAGACAAGGAGCATGTCAGGAAGGTTAGAATAAAATAGAACAGAATAGAATAGAATAGAATAGAATAGACCAGGTTGGAAAAGACCTTTGAGATCATCGAGTCCAACCTATCACCCAACACCATCTCATCAACTAAACCATGGCACCAAGCACCCCATCTAGTCTCTTCCTAAACACCTCCAGTGATGGTGACTCCACCACCTCCCTGGGCAGCACATTCCAATGGCCAATCTCTCTTTCTATGCAGAACTTCTTCCTAACATCCAGCCTAAACCTCCCCTGGCACAGCTTGAGACTGTGTCCTCTTGTTCTGGTGCTGGTTGCCTGGCAGAAGAGACCAACCCCCACCTGGCTACAACCTCCCTTCAGGTAGTTGTAGAGAGCAATAGGGTCTCCCCTGAGCCTCCTCTTCTCCAGGCTAAGCAACCCCAGCTCCCTCAGCCTCTCCTCACAGGGCTGTGCTCCAAACCCCTCCCCAGCTTTGTCATCTGCTGGCTCAAAGGGTGGCCCGGAGAGGATGACACCAGGACTCGACTCCCTGCAGCCGGAAACATTTCCTCAGCCTCACAGCATGGACAGCTGCCAGCAGGCTGGGTTATGAACAAAGCCTCATGTGGACATTGGTGGAAAGGGGATGGTGCAGACTTGAGTCACCTCCAGGCTACAGAATGAACTAAGCCTCCAGCTTCCATCCCTGCTGCCTGCATGCCAGGCTCTTGAGCTAAAAGCAGGACGCTGAGTCTGCAGCTTTTAAGGGTTTGTCAATGATTCTCTTTTCCTTTCCTTTCCTCACATAAGCCCTTTCCCCGCCCCCCCCACCCCGAGCTGCAAGGAAAGTTTTGTGTCAAATGATAGCCCCAGGCCTCTGGGGGCAGACACAGTAGGAGGAGTTTGCCGCAGTTGTTAGCAGGATTTTTGCAGAAGCTCCCATTCATGTGCCCAAAAAATCCTTTCTGGAGCCACAGAGGTTGACCCAAGTGTCCTGGGATGGGATTTCCTTTCATACTGCAGCTGTGCAAAAGTGGGAAAGCTAATTTAAACTCATCATCATCTCAGTTCCATCCATGGGATGGGGGGGGACACAGTCTCAAGCTGCGCCAGGGGAGGTTTAGACTCGAGGTGAGGAGAAAGTTCTTCACTGAGCAAGTCGTTCGTCATTGGAATGTGCTGCCCAGGGAGGTGGTGGAGTCACCGTCCCTGGAGGTGTTCAGGAGGGGATTGGACATGGCACTTGGTGCCATGGTCTAGTCATGAGGTCTGTGGAGACAGGTTGGACTCGATGATCCTTGGGGTCTCTTCCAACCTTAGTTATGCTGTGATACTGTGGTACTGTGATATGGGATGGTTTCCATTCATCCCAGCCCCAGATATGTGTCTACAACACTTCCTACAGATTTCCTGTCTCCTTCCCTCGACTACAGACGGCTCCAGACAGCTAGCTGAGATCTGATGGCTGATAACAGATGTCTCCCATCTCCTTGCTATCACTTTCCTATCAGATGCCTCTCACCTCCTTGCCATCATTTTGATATCCCATTTTGAGGACTCGCTTGCTCTGCATGCACGTACCTCCCCACAAAAAGACTTGGGAGACATTGGGACTGGGGCTGTTCCTGGGACTGTGCTAACAGGCAGGAAAAGATTTTCCTGTGGGAAGTAAAGTTCACACTAAAATTGAATGCATTTCCATCTGGCAGCTGGAGTGGAAGCTCACAGAGCTGGCTGGAATATTTTTTGTTCCAGCTGTCTCATAACTTGGCCTTTTCCTTCTTGTAGCAAAAAAGAAAGCCAGCCTCAGGAGGATGGCACATGCCAGGGATAGCCCTTGTCCAGAATAGACCCTGTCCTATAGCTTCCATGGTCTCTTCCACTCAGAGGAGCAACTCTTAGAATCATAGAATCAATAAGGTTGGAAAAGACCTCAAAGATCAGCAAGTCCAACCTGTCACTCAACACCTCATGACTACCAAACCATGGCACCAAGAACCCCATCCAGTCTCTTCCTAAACACCTCCAGGGACAGTGACTCCACCACCTCCCTGGGCAGCACATTCCAATGCCTAACAACTCTCTCTGTGAAGAACTTTCTCCTCACCTCGAGCCTAAACTTCCCCTGGCAAACTCTTGCCTTTCAGTGAAAGCTCCAAAGGAGAAAAATCCCTCAGTTCCCATATCCAAGGCATCCCTGATGATGCTGGAGACCAAGGGCATCTAGGACTGTTTCAGAGAATATCAAAGATATCCCCAAACTGCTGGTAGGTGGGATGCAAGATGTGCAGAAGACCTGTGTCCTTCTAGACTCACTGCTGGGGATGTACTGGGACACCCACAGAGCCTGGTTTGGACAACTGAATGGAGCTTCTGGTTCTCAGCCAAGTGGAGGAATCTCTACAGGAGGTGGTGGAGTCACTGTCCCTGGAGGTGTTCAAGAGGGGATTGGACGTGGCAACCAGGGACAGTTTCTCACCACCCTCAAGTGTGAAAAATATCTTCCTTGTGTCTTGTCTAAATTTCCCCTTTTAGTTTAAAATCATCACCCCTTGTCCTGTCACAACAGGCCCTAACAAAAAGCTTGTCCCTATCTTCCTTACAGGCCTCCTTAAGTACTGAAAGGCCACAATAATGTATCCCTGGAGCCTTCTGCAGGCTGAATCGCCTCAACTCTCCTAGATTGTCCTCACAGCAGAGGGGTTCCAGCCCTCTGATCATTTTTGCAGGCTCCTCTAGACCTGCTCCAACAAGTTTGTTTCCTTCATGTGCTGAGGTGTCCAGAGCTGGCCACAGCACTGCAGATGAGGTCTCACCAGAGTGGAGCAGAGGGGCAGAATTTCTCCATCTATGCTTTGCCCATAGGGAGCCACCAAGTTTATTTGCCTCATGCCTGGAGATCTTGCCCTTCTCTGGCCCTTCTGCCCACAGCATGCACTGACTTGGAGAATCCCTTGCTGTGAGGCTGACAGCAGAATCTTTATGTCCCTGCAAGCCACAACTACCAGGACCCTCTGTCCTTGCAACCTCCAGGGCTGCTCATCCTCCTGTCACCAGCTATGCCCTTTGACAAAGCTGTCACTGCTCAGTGTTTAGAAAAGAGAAGCAGCATATAAAGGAGGTTTTGGAGCTCACTCAGTAGGTTTGTAGGCAGCAGAGAGTGGTACATGGGCAGCATACAGCTTCGTGAACAGCTTCGTTAATTAAGGCAGCAAACAGAGGAGGTTGGGAAGTGCAAGGTATCACCACAGCAGTCATGCAGCAGAGCCAAGACACTGTCCACAGAGCCTTTGTAACCCTTTACATTGTTCATCCTTAGGACTGGTAACCCGTGCTGTAGGAAGCCCAATCTAACTCTCATTAGTTATTCACAACTGGTTATTGCACCACATCCACCCTACACCAAAGTTATTCATAGCATCATGGAGTTGTTTTGGTTGGAGGAGACCTTTAGGATCATCAAGTCCAACTGTCAATCCAGCACTGCCAGGTCACCACTAAACCACATCCCTCAGCATCACATCTACATGTGTTTTAGATCACTCCAGGGGTGGTGACTCTATCACTTCCCTGAGCAGCCTGTTCCAGGGCTTGACAACCCTTTCAGGGAAAAAATTGTGCCTAATGTCCAACCTAAACCTCCCCTGTCCAACTTAAACCTCCCCAGAATAAAGAGATCCTCTTTCCTCTCCCATTCCAACAGCTATTTTGGGGATGCTGAATTCTAGCAGAGGGTAAAGTAACTTGTCCCTGTCTGCAGTGCAGGTTTGAGAGAGCTGGGCACAGAACCCAGGAGTCCTGGCTCCCAGGTATTACTTTTATTCCTATGATAGCAATGTTAAAAGGCTTCTGCTGAGATCAGAGTCTGATTGTACTGAGTCCAGTGCAAGCTCATAGTAAGAGACAGTTCTTGCCCTAAAGGATTTACAATCTAAACTGACAAGGACAGAAACACAGCACAGAAGAGGCTGTGTTATTAACAGCAGGGGACTGAGGCACTGAGAGATGCAATAAATCACCTGCGGTCACAAAGGGAGCTTGTGGAAGAGCCAGAACCTGACCCTTGCTTTCCCACTGACACTGCCTTGTCTCAGCCATCAGGGAAGGTTCACACCAGGAATCCAGGTGAGTCACTGACAGTCCACTGCCAAAAAAAAAAACATAGCCCAGCACAAATGCATTCTTGGTTGTGTCCTATCCTTCTTTGTGCATGACTGGGAGGGAGGAGACAAGCCCCCTCTGATGCCACCACTCCCATCGTCATACCTTATGGACTGGCTTTGCTTTGCCCAGCCAGCTTAAAGTCGTTAGGGATGAAGCTGATTAACCAGTCCAGATAATTCTGCAGACTAGCAGGAAAGGAAGGTGAAGCTGAAATCACTTCTCCTTAGGGAAAAGACGCCTAAAAGGGTAGGTTTCATGCGACACCAGCCTGAAAGAGTGACCCTCAGCAAGTCTGGGTCCTTTGAGTGACTCTTTGCTACACTGGGCCAGTCACTGTGTTAGGACTCTGGTGAGACCTGTCTGTCATTTCTGAGTCCTGCCAAGACATCTCAAAGGACATCTCAGACTATCCCACCTGCTTGTGCACATAGGCCCTACAACTCCAAGACTACATGAAGAAAAATAAACGAACCCTTTCTACTTAAGCAGAGGCTGCTACTACTTCTTGTAGATTTGGCCTCTGACATCAGTTCCTTTTCCATTACCCTTCCAGAGCTTCTTGAAGCTTAGGGACAGATTTGAGCTATAGAATCATAGAATCATAGAATCAATAAGGTTGGAAAAGACCTCAAAGATCATCAAGTCCAACCTGTCACCCAACACCTCATGACTACTAAACCATGGCTTCAAGTGCCACGTCCAATCCCCTCTTGAACACCTCCAGGGATGGTGACTCCACCACCTCCCTGGGCAGCACATTCCAATGGCTAATGACTCTCTCAGTGAAGAACTTTCACCTCACCTTGAGCCTAAACTTCCCCTGGCACAGCTTGAGACTGTGTCCTCTTGTTCTGGTGCTGGTTGTCTGGAAGAAGAGACCAACTCCCTCCTGCCTACAACCTCCCTTCAGGTAGTTGTAGACAGCAAGAAGGTCTCCTCTGAGCCTCCTCTTCTCCAGGCTAAACAACCCCATCTCCCTCAGCCTCTCCTCATAGGGAGGAGTCCAACAGGATGGCATTCAACAAGTCCAAGTGCCAGGTGCTGCACTTTGGCCACAACAACCCCATGCAGTGCTACAGGCTGGGGTCAGAGTGGCTGGAGAGTAGCCAGACAGAGAGAGACTTGGGGGTACTGGATAACAGCAGCTGAACATGAGCCAGCAGTGTGCCCAGGTGGCCAAGAAGGCCAATGGCATCCTGGCCTGCATCAGGACTAGTATGGCCAGCAGGAGCAGGGAGGTCATTCTGCCCTGTACTCAGCACTGGTTAGCCCACAACTTGAGTCCTGTGTCCAGTTCTGGGCCCCTCAGTTCAAGAAAGATGTTGAGTTGCTGGAATGTGTCCAGAGAAGGGCGACAAGGCTGGGGAGGGGTCTGTGAGGAGAGGCTGAGGGAGCTGGGGTTGCTTAGCCTGGAGAAGAGGAGGCTCAAGGTGAGGAGGAAGTGCTTCACAGGAAGAGTAATTGGCCATTGGAATGTGCTGCCCAGGGAGGTGGTGAAATCCCTGTCCCTGGAGGTGTTCAAAAGGGGACTGGACGTGACACTTGAAGCCATGGTTTAGTTGTCATGAGGTGTTAGATACTAGGTTGTAGGTTGGACTTGATCATCTCTGAGGTCTTTTCCAACCTTGCTGATTCTATGATACCAATAACTAGCTTACTGCTGTGGGTGCTCTCAACATCTGTGTGTGAGCAGCCAGGGGGTGGGGGTGGGGAGATTCAAATGCTCTGTCTGATTCCATCTCCTTGCAGCACACCACGCTGGGAGCAAACCTGCCCATGAACGATTCGTGGCGACCCAGAGAGGCCCCCGTGTGCTGCCGAGTGCCACCAAGCACTTTCCTCACACCATGTGTATTGAGCAGGAAACATTAGGTGAGGAATGAGCAGTTTTAGGGCTGCTGTCATTTATTGGGCCAAGAAAATGAATTGTTTCGAGCACCGAGCTTTGTTCTGCTCTCTGGGGCCTCGCAGAAAGTAATTAACTAAACATTTCAGGGGCCATCTCTTGCCCTGAGGCCAACAGGCAGAAGCTGGCCACATCTATCCTACTGAGCCCTCAAACGAGGGTGGGCACATCCTAGTGCCTGCAGGGAATGGGATGAGCAGAGGGGACCCAGAGAGCAGAGCAGCTCTGCTGTGGCTGTGCAGTGTTGTGTGGCTGTGCAGTGCTCTCATAAAGCAGGAGGGAATAGGATGTGATAAGATCTCATGTCCATTTATTGTCAACATTTCATATTGTCAGTCTTATCCCATGAAAAAGCATCCCTGACTTGGTGAGCTTAGGCCAGGCTGACAGAGCTGTTGCCTCTACAAACCCTTGCAGAGGATCTTGTGCCAGGGTGTTCAGAAGTTGCTCATTCCCGGTCAGGCCCCTGAAGAAGGGTAAAGACTTCGGGACAGGACCTCAAACCTCAAAATATTACCATGACTCCTGTTCAGCCAGCTGTCAAACAGCACCCCCAGGTCCTTTTCCTCCTGCCCCTCTTCCCCAAACCTGGAGGATTTCATGGAGTTGTTGTGACCCAAGTGTGGAACCTGGCGCTTGGCCTTGCTGGAAGCCCTAGGGGAGAAAGTTGTGCCTGGAACTCCCATTGTTGCACCAATCAAAGTCAGAGAGCATCTTGGTGATCACCACAGCTCCATCCCCACTAGCATCATTCCAATAACAAACAAAGCAAACCAAGCTACAATAACAAAGGGTTTTTTCTTCATGGACCTGTGTGCTCTCTATCAGGGTCTTCTAAGAGATTCTTCCCTAATAATAGGAGTCCACCATAGCTGTGTCACAGCATCACAGAATGTTAGGGGTTGGAAGGGACCTCTTAAGGTCATGGAGTCCAACCCCCCTGCCAGAGCAGGATCACTGAAAGCAGATCACATAGGAACACATTCAGGTGGGGCTTGAAAGTCTCCAGAGATGGATACTCCACCACATGGAATCATAGAATCAACCAGGTTGGAAAAGACCTCAAAGATCATCAAGTCCAACCTATTACCTAATACCTAACACCTCATGACAACTAAACCATGGCTTCAAGTGCCACATCCAATCCTTTTTTGAACACCTCCAGGGACAGGGACTCCACCACCTCCCTGGGCAGCACATTCCAATGGCCAATTACTCTTTCTGGGAAGAACTTTCCCCTGGCACAGCTTGAGACTGTGTCCTCTTGTTCTGGTACTGGTTGCCTGGGAGAAGAGACCAACTCCCTCCTGCCTACAACCTCCCTTCAGGTAGTTGTAGACAGCAAGAAGGTCTCCCCTGAGCCTCCTCTTCTCCAGGCTAAACAACCCCAGCTCCCTCAGCCTCTCCTCATAGGGCTTGTGCTCGAGGCCTCTCCCCAGCCTCATTGCCCTTCTCTGGACATGTTCAAGAGTCTCAATGTCCTTCTTAAACTGAGGAGCCCAGAACTGGACACAGGACTCAAGGTGTGGCCTAACCAGTGCTGAGTACAGGGGCAGAATGACTTCCCTACTCCTGCTGGCCACACTGTTCCTGATCCAGGCTAGGATGCCATTGGCCTTCTTGGCCACCTGGCCACAACTCTGGACAGCCTCTGCCACCCTCAAAGTAAAGAAGTTCCTTCTCATATTTAGATGTAACTTCCTATGCTCAAAGCATGGCAGCATCACTCAAGAGCCCAGGATCTTAAATGAGGTATTTTGCTTCACAGTGGTGAGAACTGCAGTGCCCTCACCCATTCTCCTGAGTAATGGGAGTGTTCTGCAAGCTTGCCATGGTAATTCAAAATCAATTTTACTTTTGTATCCCATTATAACTTTTGCTATAGGAAATTAATGCTTTAGTAAATCATATAATGCCTGCAAAAAAACCACAACCCAACAAAACAAACAAACACCAAAAAAACCCCACCACAACAAAGAGCATTAAATGGTAGCACTGCAAGGGCTGGTTGAGTCTCAGTGGGGTGGGGAAAGCAACAGTGGGTGTATGTATTATAATTTAAATAAGTGCTTTAGTAGCTTTAGGTGGATCTGGGATGGAGCACGACATCTGCTCAGTGATGGAGAGGAACGTGCCCACCCACCTGAGAGCAAATGGCACCCTTTGAGGCATGGCCTTGGGCTGCAGAAAATCAAGTGCTTGGGATTCACACCTCAGCTATCTCTTTTGGAATGGAATGGAATGGAATAGGGTAGGAATAGGGTAGGAATAGGGTAGGAATAGAATAGAATAGAATAGAACAGAATAGAACAGAATAGAATAGAATAGAATAGAATAGAATAGAATAGAATAGAATAGAATAGAATGGGATGGGATGGGATGGGATGGGATGGGATGGGATGGGATGGGATGGGATGGGATGGGATGGGATAGGGATGGGATAGGGATGGGATAGGGATGGGATGGGATAGGGATGGGATAGGGATGGGATAGGGATGGGATGGGATGGGATGGGATGGGATGGGATGGGATGGGATGGGATGGGATGGGATAGAATGGAATGGAATGGAATGGAATGGAAAGGAATAGAATAGAATAGAATAGAATAGAATAGAATAGAATAGAATAGAATAGAATAGAATAGAATAGAATAGAATAGAATAGAATTAACCAGGTTGGAAACCAGGTTTGAGATCATCAAGTCCAACCTATCACCCAACACCATCTCATCAACTAAATCATAGCACCAAATGCCTCATCCAGTCTCCTCTTAAACACCTCCAGTGATGGTGACTCCACCACCTCCCTGGGCAGCACATTCCAATGGCCAATCTCTCTCTCTGTCAAGAACTTCTTCCTAACATCCAGCCTAAACTTCCCCTGGCACAGCTTGAGACTGTGTGC
Source organism: Dryobates pubescens (assembly GCF_014839835.1). Taxonomy (NCBI): domain Eukaryota; kingdom Metazoa; phylum Chordata; class Aves; order Piciformes; family Picidae; genus Dryobates; species Dryobates pubescens. The sequence continues at coordinate 20,466,876 of NC_071614.1, read as the reverse complement.
TCTTGTTCTGGTGCTGGTTGCCTGGGACAAGAGACCAACCCCCTCCTGGCTACAACCTCCCTTCAGGTAGTTGTAGACAGCAAGAAGATCTCCCCTGAGCCTCCTCTGTGCCCTGTGCCAGGGAAGTTTAGGCTTGAGGTGAGGAGAAAGTTCTTCACAGAGAGAGTTGTTAGCCATTGGAATGTGCTGCCCAGGGAGGTGGTGGAGTCACTGTCCCTGGAGGTGGTCAAAAAGGGATTGGACATGGCACTTGGTGCCATTGTCTAGTTGTCATGAGGTGTTGGGTGACAGGTTGGACTTGATGATCTTTGAGGTCTTTTCCACCCTTATTGATTCTATGATTCTATGAATATGATCTGAACCCAGGTCTTCTGCTGGCTGCTAGGAGGCATCACCCACTGATTACAAGGTATGGTGAAGGGCCCTTTTCATCCTCCTGCATTTGAGGAATCACAGAATGGTAAGGGTTGGAGGGGACTTCTAGAGATCATCCAGATGTTTAAAGCCTCTGGTGATGCTGGTGTGAAAGTCAGAGCTGTATCTTCCATGGCAAATAAATTACTCCAGCACTCCTGGACTTAAGGGGCTGTCTTTCTCCCTTTTTTCCCCCTGGGGAGCAGAAATTGCAGGACATGTCAGTTACCTCCAGCCCTTCCACAAACATCCTGCTAAAGAGAAGAAGAACAAAAACCCCCACCCTCACCTGTCTCTTAGTTCCCCCATCTAAATTGCTACAGCCATGCAAAAGTGAGATGTTTCATGCTGTCCAAACCTCCACATTACCCAGCCCAGCTCTTTAAATGCACAGGGCAAGAAAAAAAAAAGGATAAAATAAATGAGGCATTAGGATGGGTTTTCATCTCCTCTCCTGATGATGTCTGCTTTCAGCCCTTGCTGTCAGTAGTCCCCTCCTCCTATCAGAGGAATCAAAGGTGAAGCCAGCTCTGACATGCTCCATAACAAAAGAGCCAGCTCCTCACTGCTGAGCAGCAGTCATTAGGAAGTTGCTGCCTCTCTCCCAGTTGTGTGTTAATGAGCAGAGGGAGAGCAGGGGATGGTTTTGCTCAGTGTTTGAGAGCCAGCCTGGGAGACAAAACCTGCTGCTCAGTGGCTTTCACAGGAAAAATGCTTCCCTCCCGGCTCCCAAAAGCTAAAAGTCATCGAAACTGGCAAGCACAGGAGGGTGCAGCCTCATCCAAAGGGTAGAGAAAGAGGAGGGCTGGGGCTGGGCAGCTCCTGCAGAGCCTGGTTGCAGAAAGCCCCTCTGAGCAGGCCATGTATCACTCCTTGTTTTCTGTGAGTAACAGAACCAGGGAATTGTTTAGCTTGAAAAAGACCTTTAAGATCATCAAATCAAACTGTTAACACTGCCATCTCCACCACTAAACCATGGCCCTCAGCACATCTACCCTCCAAGGATGGTGACTCCATCACTTCCCTAGGCAGCCTGGGCTTGACAGCTTTTCACAGAATGGCAGGGGCTGGCAGGGACCTCAAGAGACCATCCAGTCCACCCCCCCTGCCAGAGCAGGATCACCTAGACCAGGTGCCCAACCTATGCCTAATGCCCAACCTAAACCTCCCCTGGTACAACTTGAGCCCATTTTCTCTTCTATTGCTTGTTAGGTGGGAGAATAGACCAAGTCCTACCCTGCTACAGCCTCCTTTGACATAGTTGTAGAGAGTCTCTCCACAGCTTCCCTTTGTCCTTACTAAACAACCCCAGTTCCCTCAGCCCCTACTCACAAGACATGTACTCTAGACCCTTCACCAGCTTTGCTGCCCTTCTTTGGACATGCTCCAGCACCTCAGTGTCCTTCTTGAAGGAAGGAGCCAAAACCTGAGCCAAATATTTGAGGTGTGGCCTCATGAGTGCTGAGTACAGGAGAATGCTCACTGCCCTCATCCTGCTGGCCACACTATTGCTGATCCATGTCAGGATGCTGTTGGCCTTCTTGGTCAACTGGGCATACTACTGGCTTGTATTTAGCCAGCCATTGACCAACAATCCCAGGTCCTTTTCCACTGGGCAGCTTTCCAGCGACTTTTCTCCAAGCTTGGAATCTTCATGGTGGGGTTGTGACCCAAGTGCAGGACACAACACTTGGTCTTCTTGGAGCTCATTCCACTGGCCTCAGCACATCAATCCAGCCTGTCCATATACATAGAATCATAGAATCAATAAGGTTGGAAGAGACCTCAAAGATCATCAAGTCCAACCTGTCACCCAACACCTCATGACTACTAAGCCATGGCACCAAGTGCCACGTCCAATCCCCTCTTGAACACCTCCAGGGATGGTGACTCCACCACCTCCCTGGGCAGCACATTCCAATGGCTAACAACTCTCTCTGTGAAGAACTTTCTCCTCACTTTGAGCCTAAACTTCCCCTGGCTCAGCTTGAGATTGTGTCCTCTTGTTCTGGTGCTGGTTGCCTCTGTAGAGCCTCCCTATTTTGGCAGATTTGTGAAACAGTTCAAGACGATTTTGAGCTCCACATAAGGGGTACACAGCATGATCAGTGAATTGTCAAGCCAGGGTAGATATTTAGTGTGAACTTAACAATCTCCTCAATGATCTGAAGACTTTGGATAGTACTAGACATCTAACTTGCCTTCCTTGGTGGACAAGAAGCTCAACAGGAGCTCTCAGTGTGCACTTGCAGCCCGGAAAGCCAATCAGATCCTGGGCTGCAGCAAGAGAAGCACAGCCAGCAGGTCAAGGGAGGTGATTCTCCCCCTCTGCTCAGCTCTGGTGAGACCCCACCTGCAGTCCTGCCTCCAGTTCTGGAGCCCCTATTACAAGAGGGATCTGGAGGTGCTGGAAGGTGTCCAGAGAAGGGCCACGAGGATGAGCAGAGGGCTGGAGCACCTCTCCTGTGAGGACAGACTGAAGGAGTTGGGGCTGTTCAGGCTGGACAAAAGAAGGCTCCAAGGTGACCTTATTGTGGCCTTCCAGTATCTGAAGGGGGCTACAAGAAGGCTGGGGAGGGACTTCTCAGGATCTCAGGTAGTGATAGGACTAGGGGGAATGGAATGAAGCTGGAGGTGGGGAGATTCAGGCTGGAGGTGAGGAGGAAGTTCTTCCCCATGAGAGTGGTGAAGCCCTGGAATGGGTTGTCCAGGGAGGTGGTTGAGGCCCCATCCCTGGAGGTGTTTAAGCCCAGGCTGGATGAGGCTCTGGCCAGCCTGATGTAATGTGGGGTGTCCCTGCCCACGGCAGGGGGATTGGAACTAGATGATCCTTGAGGTCCCTTCCAACCCTGACCGATTCTATGACTCTTAAATCCTGGAAGATTACTCACGCAGTGCCATAGCACTGTGAAGTTGCATGGGCAGGCCCATGAAGAAGGAAGTGCAGTGGAGGAAAAAAACCCTTCCTTGCCCCATCCTCAATCATCCCAAATCAGCAAGAAGCCACCTGTGCCTGAGGTGCAATGTCCAAGACAATCACAGCTGACAGTGCCTTCAAGGGATGCTGTCAAAGAGTTTTAGGCTCACCATTCAGTGAGGGAAAGATTCCATGGCTGACTTCATGGGAATGAGCCCCGCTGCAGACATGCTGGGAGCACAACCTGCAGCTGGTGTGGTTTAACCCCTAGCTCCCACAGCCTGGCACTGCTGCAGGATGGTGCCACACTTCTTGAAGCTGAAGCATTGGGTCAAAGAGGCAGTAGGTGAGGTTAGATGAAAAGACAGGCAACGAAAGCTCTGCTCACAGAATCACAGAATCAGCCGTGTTGGAAGAGATCTCCAGGATCATCAAGTCCAACCAATCACCCAACCCTACCTGATCAGCCAGACCATGGCACTAAGTGCCTCATCCAGGCTTTTCTTAAACACCTCCAGGGACATCCATCCCACCACCTCCCTGGGCAGCACATTCCCATGGCCAATCTCTCTTTCTGTGAAGATCTTCTTTCTCAGATTAAGCCTAAACTTCCCCCTGCACAGCTTGAGACTGTGTCCTCTTGTTCTGTCGCTGGTTGCCTGGGAGAAGAGACCAACCCCCACCTGGCTACAACCTCCCTTCAGGTAGTTGTAGAGAGCAAGAAGGTCTCCCCTGAGCCTCCTCTTGTCCAGGCTAAGCAACCCCAGCTCCCTCAGCCTCTCCTCACAGGGCTGTGCTCCAAACCCCTCCCCAGCTTTGTTGCCCTTCTCTGGACACGATTAGGTGGATGATGGCAATGCTGTGGTGCATCCAGCCCCAGTGGGATGGGGTGATGGCCTTGACTTCTCCCTCTGGTGTATGTTTTTCTAGTGGATTGGGTACTGCAGGTGACCAGCCTGACAGGACATGCTGGCAGCACCTCGAGGTTTGTGGTGAGTGGATGTGCAGCGCACGCTCATGTGGCCGTTTGATGCTGTGCCTTTAAGGAAGGGGCACACTGGCTAAATGTTTGTAAAATATTTTGGTATTCTAAACGAATTTCATTGGTAGGATTGTGGGAGGTGAGATTGTTAGACCCAGGGTAGCTGGGAACTTTCTCTCAGTCTTCCTTCCTTCGCTGTCCCTCTCGGCTGGATCTGCTTCTGGGATTCTGGCCAACCAAGATAAGATACTAACTCCTGTGCCAGGCCTTTCTTCCTTTCCTGCCCTGTTAACCGTCCACATCTCTTTTCTACCTCTTTTGGGGGAGAAGGGAGGTAGGGGGGTGAACGGGGCACAGGGGGAAGCCCCCTCTGTGGGGGGTCTGGTTTCTGGTTGAGTTCATTGGCTGTATATTCCTGTATATATTGTAAAATACCTGTATTTGTTGTGTTACATATAATCTGTTTCCTTGTAAAATATACTCTCATTTCTCCGACTGGGTTTAGCTGTGGTCTCTTTCTCAGTGGGGGAGGGAAAGCAGAGCCTTTCCTTTCAAACCACCACACTCTTTTATTGGCGCCCAACGTGGGGCTCCTGTCGTAGTTTGGGCTGGGTGCCCTCTGCTACTGGGGTGTTTCCTGTGTCCAGAAGTCCATCCCAGTGGGTGGACTCAGGGAATTAGGTATTTCTACCATAATCCCTTGCACCACTATAAATTTTGCGGTGGGGTCTGGAACTTCCTCTTTCCTTCCCTCTCCGAGACTTGGTAACTGGGGGAGAGATCTCCCGGCCATGGGCCTGATTGGGCCCAAGGCCACAGGGGGATGGGCAGTCTCAGGCCTGGCCAGCTGAGACTAGCCCAGCAGAGGGAGGGGGAAGAAGGAGCCCTGGGGGTTTTGGATGCACCCTCAGGTGGGGATGGGATCTTTCTTTGTCACTGCGCTTTGGGTTTTCTGTAACATTCACTGCTTTCCATTTAAACTTTCATCACTTTTGCAATCCGTTTGTCTGAGTCATTATTTCTGCCTGTGGTGGGGAGGGGATCTGCCCCAACCCATTACAGCTCAGGACACCGGGTCGTGTCTCTGACATCAGACATCTGCTGTCAACCAGGCTTCCTCTGCGGCCAAGGCAGAGCAAGGGGCAACTGCAGAGGGTGACTCACCTCACGAAATCAACCCTCCTGCACTGAGTCATCCTCTGGAGGACCCTCTGTCTGGGGTGGAGAGCGGAAGGATGAGGTACTGCACAAAACTCACAGGCAGAGGAGCAGCAATGGCTGTCAGTGCTTCTGATGCCTGCAGCAGATGGGGTTCCTTCCAGGTAGGAGTCAGGGACCCACTGCTGTGATGTCCATCCGTGCTAGTAACATGCAAAACCCTGTCTACACAACAGGAAGAACTTTTGTGAGTTTCAGCAGTGAGAGCCATCTCATGTGCTTCAGAGGCCTGCTTTAAGCTGGGATGAATGATGCCTCTCATTATAAATTCTACACCTCATCTGGAAATATCTCCATTGCTAAAGGACTGAGCCAGGTGAGATGAATCCCATCCTACTGGTCCAAGTGTTCTCCTGTTTAGAAACTGTCTAGACACTCACCCAAATCCATTTCCTGACACTAAACTGTTGCCTTACTGTCATCTTTCCTGGGATTTTACCTACAAGTCTCAAGCTGGGAGCAGGAGTTGATCTGTTGGAGGGTAGAAGGGCTCTCCAGAGGGACCTTGACAGGCTGGACAGATGGGCAGAGTCCAACAGGATGGCATGCAACAAGTCCAAGTGCTGGGTGCTGCACTTTGGCCACAACAACCCCATGCAGCGCTACAGGCTGGGGTCAGAGTGGCTGGAGAGCAGCCAGGCAGAAAGGGACCTGGGGGTGCTGGTTGATAGCCAGCTGAACATGAGCCAGCAGTGTGCCCAAGAAGGCCAATGGCATCCTGGCCTGCATCAGGAACAGTGTGGCCAGCAGGATCAGGGAGGTCATTGTGCTCCTGTACTCAGCACTGGTTAGGCCACACCTTGAGTCCTGTTAAGCTGTAACTTAACACAGACTGCTTCACTGTCTTTGGGAAGGCAAAGGCTTTCTCAGTGGTGACGAAACAAGGTAGCTAGGCCTTGATATCTCTCAGGGTAACTAAAGGAGAGAAGTCACTTTATCAGGTTGCTGCTCCACATGGAGGCATCAAGAGACCATGGCCAAGCTGGTGCTGTCCTTCTCCCATCCCCACACTCTCTGAGGCATTACATGAGCTGAACTTTGCTCATCATCTGGCACTTCTCTCAGTCCCTCAACTGCTCCCCTGCCTTTATCTGGTTTCTCTCCAGTGCTGCAGACGATGGGTCTGGACAGAGACGCCCTGGAGCCGCTGCCGCAACTCCAGCAGCAGAGATCGTATCACTGCTCCTGGCTGCTCAGCAGTAGCTGTGTGCTGGGGGATCAGTTGCCTCATGCCTACATCCTCAAGCTGCATCCCCTTCACTGCAAATCCTGGCTCCCAGGGTTTATTCTGGGAGGTGTGACTTTATATTTGATCTACAAAGGAGGCTGGAAATGACTCCCCTGATGCTGCACATACACACTCACACACATCCCAGCCACATGGAGGAATTTCTTTCATATTTAATAATCATGGATCAAATCTAAGCTCAGACATGGATCTGGCAAACTCAGTGGCTGCAGAGCTGCTCCCCTCCTGCTGCCCCTGCCCTGGGATTTCATTCAGCTCATGATAATCTTCAGGGGAGTTAGCCAGAAAGGTTGACTTGTTAATGTCTTGATGCCTGCAAAGAGGGAATCCAGAGACAGAAAAAAAAGCCTAGGGCAAAGAGGAACAGCTCTCCACCACGACTGCACAGGGAAGTGGTGGAGTCTCCATTCCTGGAGGGATTTAAATAGGTGTGTAGATGTAGCACTGAGGGAAATGGTTTAGTAGTGACCTGGGCTTAGTGGTTGGACTTGATGACCTTAAAAGTCTTTACCAACCTAAATGATTCTATGGTTCTATGCCAAAGGATGGATGTGCAACCCAGGAGAGCCAGGCAACATGCTGTGAGAAGAGAGGAACATCTTGCTGCAGAGGGAAGAGAAGCAATGAGAATACAGGTCCCTGCCTCTCCTGGAAAACCACTACAGCAAGCAATAGTAATTGAGGAGCTACTTGCGAGCTGGGCACCTTCTCCCCTGCTAAAAGCCCTGGTGGTGGTGAAGCCCTGGAATAGGTTGTCCAGGGAGGTGGTTGGGGTGCCATCCCTGGAGGTGTTTAAGACCAGGCTGGATGAGGCTCTGGCCAGCCTGCTGTAGTGTGAGGTGTCCCTGCCCATGGCAGGGGGGTTGGAACTAGATGATCCTTGTGGTCCCTTCCAACCCTGACTGATACTATGATACTATGAAAAGCTCTGCCTATAGCACTGGAGGAGAGGCTTGTGATAAAAGTACATATATATTAAAAATATCTGCTCTGACAAGCATGAAGCTAGAGAGCAGAGAGGGAGGGAAGGAGGGAAGGTGGGCAAGAATCATAAATCAAAATGTTTTCCTGCTTCTAATTAAATCCACCAACCCGTTTGCAACAAAACCACTCTAGGTCAATGGGAAGAGATGGGAATGAGAAGCTGCCACTGCCTGATGGCTGCAGTGGCCAACCACCCCCTCTGTAAGGCCAAGCCTCACACAGGAAAAAATGGTGGCCTTGGTGTCTTAACACTGTGATTTCAGCCTCAGTAAAACCTCCAGCCATCTGTACCCAGCAGAGAAAGCAGGAGAAGGCAGAGCAATTGCAGCTAGGCAGAGCAGGGAGGAGGAAAAGTGTTGCAGGCTGTAAAGGGAGGGCTGGGAACCTTCTCACTGCACCATGTCCTTCCCAGCCAGAGAGCTGCAATGTGCTTCTGCCAGCCCTGCAGCCACCATGGCTTCTGCAAGCAGCACAGCCTGGGGATGGGTCAGAAGAGCAAAACTGGTTAAAAAGGGAGGACTGAGAAACTAAGAAAGCAAATGAGAAATCATGCTACTGCTTCACCGCCCAGGACACTGTGTGCAGTGCGTTTATGGTCCCCACTCATCTCCAAAAGGATGTAGCAGAACTAGAAAAGGTTCAGAGAAAAGTGGTGAAGGTGATCAGAGAGATGGAGTAGTCTATGTGAGAAGCTATCATAAACACCAAGACTCTTGTGCCCAGAAAAGGGACAACTGATATGACAGAAGATAAGCAGCTCCAAAACCTGGAGTGCCCTGGAATGAAAGATGTCAGCAGGAGCAGGGAAGTCATTGTGCCCCTGTACTCAGCACTGGTTAGGCCACACCTGGAGTACTGTGTCCAGTTCTGGGCCCCTCCATTTTAGAACGACATTGAGACTCTTGAACATGTCCAGAGAAAGGCAACGAAGCTGGGGAGAGGCCTTGAGCACAGCCCTATAAGGAGAGGCTGAGGGAGCTGGGGTTGCTTAGCCTGGAGAAGAAGAGGCTCAGAAGAGGTATTACTGCTCTCTACAACTACCTGAAGGGAAGTTGTAGCCAGGAGAGAGTTGGTCTCTTCTCCCAGGCAACCAGCACCAGAACAAGAGGACACAGTCTCAAACTGTGCCAGGGGAAGCTTAGGCTGGAGGTGAGCAGAAAATTCTTCACAGAGAGAGTCGTTCGCCATGGGAATGTGCTGCCCAGGGAGGTGGTGGAGTCACCATCCCTGGGGGTGTTCAAAAAGGGATTGGATGTGACACTTGAAGCCATGGTTTAGTAGTCATGAGGTATTGGGTGACAGGTTGGACTTGATGATCTCTGAGGCCTTTTCCAATCTTATTGATTCCATGATTGTATGTTCCCAGCAAGAGCTGGGAGCATTGCATCACAGACTATCGTAGACTGATTTGGGTTGGAAGGGACCTTTGAAGTCATCTACTCCACCCCCCCTGCAATGAACAGGACAGGGACATTTCAACTAGATCAGGTTGGTCAGAGCCTTGTTCAACTTCACCTTGAATGCTTCCAGCAGTGCAGTTTGCCACCTCTCTGGGCAACCTGTGACAGTGTTTCACCATCTTCAGTACAAAAGCTTTTTTCCTTCTTTCTAGTCTAAATCTATTTTCTTATAGTTTAAAGCCATCACCCTTTGTCCTGTCACAACAGACCCTACTAAAAACTCTGTCCCCAGCTTTCTGATAGGGCTCTTTGAGTACTGAATGGTCACAATAAGGTCTCCCTGGAGCCTTCTCCCCTCCAGACTGAACAACTCCAACTCTCAGGTTGTCCTCATAGCTGAGGTGTTCCAGCCCTCTGACTGGGTTTTGTGGCATCCTCTGGATCTTGTCCAACAGCTCCATGTCTTTCCTGTGCTGAGGACTCCAGAGCTGGACACAGCACTGCAGGTGGACTGTCAGCGGAGCAGAGGGGAAGAATCGCCTCCCTTGACCTGCTGGCCACATATGAAATGGTTTGGAGGCAGTTCAAACCTAGCAAAAGGAAAGCTCTCTATAGCCTTTTCCTTTGGAGCAGAAGTCAAAGTGGACAACTCCATCTTAGGCTGCCAAGCATTTAGAAAAAAAATAACAGACAAATTCAAACACTGAGGAAAAAATCTGTTAACTTGACAGCAGCACAGCTAGCTCAGGAGCACCCTCCAGCAGCATCCTGGGCTGCAGCACTGTGTGATTGATTTTGTCTCTCACCACCCTGCTGTTGCTCAACCTGCACTTGGTAGACTTTAAAGCTGGCTGGCCCAGCACAACTGTCACTGTTTCCAATGCTAAACATGTCTCATTCCAAGTTTCTCAGTAAATTCCACCCAGAAGCTGAGTTAGCTCAGCCTCTACTGAGCCTGCTGCTTCTTCTCTTCTACCAGGTAACCACCAACACAACAGGAGGATGCAGTCTCAAGCTGTACCAGGGGAGGTTTAGGCTGGATGTTAGGAAGAAATTCTTCACAGAAAGAGAGATTGGCCATTGGAATGTGCTGCCCAGGGAGGTGGTGGAGTCACCATCACTGGAGGTGTTTAGGAAGAGACTGGATGGGGTGCTTGGTGTTGTGGTTTAGTTGATGAGATGGTGTTGGGTCATAGGTTGGACTCAATGATCTCAAAGGTCTTTTCTAACCTGGTTAATTCTATTCTATTCTATTCTGAGTGCAGCAAAGAAACTGAAAGGTCTGAATGCTAGAATAGAATAGAATAGAATAGAATAGACCAGGTTGGAAGAGACCTTTGAGATCATTGAGTCCAACCTATCACCCAACACCATCTCATCAACTAAACCATGGCACCAAGCACCCCAGCCAGTCTCTGCCTAAACACCTCCAGGGCTGGTGACTCCACCACCTCCCTGGGCAGCACATTCCAATGGCCAATCTCTCTTTCTATGCAGAACTTCTTCCTAACATCCAGCCTAAACCTCCCCTGGCACAGCTTGAGACTGTGTCCTCTTGTTCTGGTGCTGGTTGCCTGGGAGAAGAGACCAACTCCCACCTGGCTACAACCTCCCTTCAGGTAATTGTAGAGAGCAATAAGGTCTCCCCTGAGCCTCCTCCTCTCCAGGATAAGGTTGGACTTGATGATCTCTGAGGTCTTTTCCAACCTGGTTGATTCTATGATTCTCTGAAATGTTAGACAGGGATGGCTTTGCCCTGGCTTTTCTAAGACTTCCTCCAAAAGCTGCCCCAGTTGAAGCACATGAAGGCCCAGAGCTGTTCAGGGAGAAGCTATGTTGGCTGAACTGTGGTTGTCCACATCCCATCTTCTGCTTGCAAAGCTCAGCACAAACTCTTTGCATGGGACCCCATTGTAGAAGGAAGGTGGTTGGGGGCATCAAACCCATCTCCTATGGTGTCTTCAGAAGGCAGTGGTGCAGCTAGTCCAAGAATTTACAAACAGCCTAGGACTCTTTCCACTCCTTTGACCTTTGCTTCCTGCACTGCACTCTGGTGACTGGATGGATTAGGGGATCTTTATTGGCAGCTAATTGTTTTCTAGCAAGTGCATCGATTGTGAGTAGAAATCTGCTGACCTGTTGAAAATGGAGGAGGAGAAGGGAAAAGAGCAAGCTCTGGAGAAACACATCGAGGTTATTACTACTCTTTAGTCACCAGACAAAATAAACACTTGGAGATTTCTTCAGGTTGGTTGTGATAGTGCTGTGTTAGTGCTAAATGTTGCTGTGAAATGGGCGAAGTGCAAGTGACAACTAAAGACTTAATGAATGACTGTTTGGGGTTTGTTTTCTTCACAGATAACACAGAGTGGGAGGTGGTGTAACAGGATGACAGTAATGAGCTTCTAGAGTGACTGCCCTTAGCACCTAGGGTAGGGAATTCATCCTCCTCATCCTCCTCATCATCAATGACCTGGGAGAAGGGATGGGGTGTGCTGTCAACAAGCTTGCTGACTACACAAAATTGGGAGGAGTGGCTGCAATTCTGTGAGACCTGGGCAGGCTGGAGAGTGGGGCAGAAGGGAATCTAACAAAGTTCAACACTGGCAAGTGTAGGGTCCTGCACCTAAGAAGGAATAACCCCATGCACCAGTACAGGTTAGGGGCTGGCACAGAATCATAGAATCAATAAGGCTGGAAAAGACCTCGAAGATCATCGAGTCCAACCTATCATCCAACACCATCTCATCAACTAAACCATGGCACCAAGCACCCCAGCCAGTCTCTTCCTAAACACCTCCAGGGATGGTGACTCCACCACCTCCCTGGGCAGCACATTCCAATGGCAAATTACTCTTTCTGTGAAGAACTTTCTCCTCATCTCAAGCCTAAACCTCCCCTGGCACAGTTTGAGACTATGTCCTCTTGTTCTGGTTCTAGTTGCCTGGGATTAGGGAAAGCATCTCTGCAGAGAAGGACCTGGGAGTGCTGGGGGACAACAAATTCACCATGAGGCAACAATGTGCCCAAGAAGGCCAGTGGTGTCCTGGGGTGCATTAAAAAGAGTGTGGCCAGCAGGTTGAGGGAGGTTCTTCTCTCCCTCTGTTCTGCCCTGGTAAGATCATATCTGGAGTCCTCTGTTAGAGGCTCTCCAATTCAATAGAGACAGGGAACTACTGGATTGATTTCAACAGAAGCTACAAAGATGATGAGGGGACTGGAGCATCTCTCTGACAAGGAAAAGCTGAGCCACCTGGGGCTGTTTAGCCTGGAGAAAACTGAGATGGGATTTCTCAATGCTTATCAAGCTCTGAAGTGTGGGTGTCAAGAGGGTGAAGCCAGACACATTTCAATGGTGCCCAGTGACAGGACAAGAGGCACAAACTGGAACACAGGAGAATCCACCTAAATACAAGGCAAAACTTCTTTCCTCTGAGGCTGCTGGAACATTGGACCAGGCTGCCCATAGAGGCTGTGGAATCTCCTCTGTGGAGAATCCAAACTTGCTTGTACATGACCCTGTGCAACTGCTTTAGCAGGGGGATTGGACTAGATGATCTTAGAATAGAATCACAGAATCGTAAGGGTTGGAAGGGACCTCAAGGATCAGCCAGTTCCAACCCCCCTGCCCTGGCCAGGGACACCTCACACTACAGCAGGTAGTGTGGACAGCTCCAGCCTGGCCTTAAAAACTTCCAGGTATGAGGCTTCCACCACCTCCCTGGGCAACCTGTGCCAGTGTCTCACCACCCTCATGGGGAACAACTTCTTCCTAACATCCAATCTGAATCTACCCATTTCTACTTTTGTTCCATTCCCCCAGTCCTATCACTCCCTGACACCCTCAAAAGTCCCTCCCCAGCTTTCTTGTAGCCCCCTTCAGATCCTGGAAGGCCACAAGAAGGTCTCCTCAGAACCTTCTCTTCTTGAGGCTGAACAACCCCAACTCTCTCAGTCTGTCCTCACAGGAGAGGAGCTCCAGCCCTCTGATCATCCTCATGACCCTTCTCTGGACATGCTCCAGCACCTCCAGATCCTTCCTGTAATAGAGGCTCCAGAACTGGATACAGTACTCCAGGTGGGGTCTCACCAGATCAGAGTAGAGGGGGAACTTCTTCCTAACATCCAATCTGAATTTACCCATTTCTACTTTTGTTCCATTCCCCCTAGTCCTGTCACTACCTGACACCCTAAAATGCCCCTCCCCAGCTTTCTTGTAGCCCCCTTCAGATACTGGAAGGCCACAATGAGGTCTCCTGGGAGCCTTCTCTTCTCCAGACTGAATAGTCCCAATTCTCTCAGTCTGTCCTCACAGGACAGAGGTCCTTTCCAGCCTACATCACGCTGGGAGGCTGTGATTCTGTGAATTTCTTTTGAGAACATCATCAGATTCCTGTCAAGGGTTTTTGCTTCCAGAAAGCCATCCAGGTTGTACTGATCCAAGCAAACAATGGAAAGAAAGGGAGAGAAAGACAAAAAAAGCCATGGTCCCTGCTGGTGATTTGTTCCCATTGCTACCTACCCACACTGTTCAGAGATGTGAAATGTGTTTCCAGTTGGAATGTGACTGACATTGCTTTCCAAACACAGGAGCCCACTAGGTGTTTTTATCTCCTCCAGCAGATATTGCCTTTCTGGGTGTGAGCAACCAGTGGTGCCCATTGAAGGGGGACTGTGCTTTCAGAAAGCACAAGTTCACCCACTGGGGCTCTGCTGACTCGGGAGAGAGGAGCCATGGGAACCATTGTTAGCATTTCACAGTGGAGTGGGTTGATAGTTTTTAATCAACATTTGCATGCTTTAACTTTGCTTCTCATTTATTTTTAGCCTCCTCCTTTTCCCCTCGTATTTTTAGAGGACAAAAGGAAAGAAAGAGAACATTTTAATTAAACTTCTGAAGAAAACTCCAGTGCAAAGCTGGCCTGTCTATTGCAGGAGATAAATCACTGCAAACAGGGCAAAGCCCTGCCTATCCTACTGTCTTTGGAAGGCTATGGTAAGGCAATCACACATTAGATGCTATCTGAGGTCCACATTTGGCTCCACCACTGCCTAGATATCAAAAACCATGAAAGCCTTGACTTCTTTTTAAAAAACATCCAGAGAAATGAAGCCTTGATCTTGCCCACAGGAGAAGGGATGGTTGTTTAAGAAGGACACTGAGGCACTTGAACGTGTCCAGAGAAGGGCAGCGAGGCTGGGGAGAGGCCTTGAGCACAGCCCTGTGAGGAGAGGCTGAGGAAGCTGGGGTTGCTTAGCCTGGAGAAGAAGAGGCTCAGGGGAGACCTTCTTGCTCTCTACAACTACCTGAAGGGAGGTTGTTGGGGGTTGGTCTCTTCTCCCAGGCAACCAGCACCAGAACAAGAGGACACAGTCTCAAGCTGTGCCAGGGGAGGTTCAAGCTGGATGTTAGGAAGAAGTTCTACACAGAGAGAGTGATTGCCCATTGGAATGGGCTGCCCAGGGAGGTGGCGGAGTCACCATCATTGGAGGTGTTCAGGAGGAGACTTGATGGGGTGCTTGGTGCCATGGGTTAGTTGATTAGGTGGGTTGGATTAGTTGATAGGTTGGACTTGATGGTCTTGAAGGTCTCTTCCAACCTGGCTTATTCTATTCTATTCTATTCTATTCTATTCTATTCTATTCTATTCTATTCTACTCTACTCTACTCTACTCTACTCTACTCTACTCTACTCTACTCTACTCTATTTGTACCAAAACAATCTTTCTCTCTTCTCACTTCCTCGAGCTGGGAGATACTAACTTGCTTCTGCTTGAGAAATTTCAAGCCACTACACCACAGAACTGGGGCCTCGAAGAGACAACAAACAACAGGGGGAAAAAAAGCCCTCTGCTCTATACTGATAGTGGACTAATCAAAGGTTCATAGAATCATAGAATACTTTGAGTTGGAAGGCACCTTTAAGGCACCTTTAGTCCAGCCCACCTGTAGTCAGCAGGGACATCTTCAACTAGACCAAGTTGCTCAGAGGTCCAACCAATGTGACCTGGAATGTTTCCAGGGATGGGGCATCTACCACCTCTTTGGCCAACCTGGCCAGTGTTTCACCATCTGCATCATAAAGAATTTCTTCCTCACACCTAGTCTGAATCCCCCCTCTTTTAGCTTCAAACCATCACCCCTCATCCTGTCAGAGCAGGCAGTGCTGAAAACATTGTCCCCATCTTTCTTCTAGTCTGCCCTCAGCTATTGGACAGCTTTGATAAGGCTTCCCTGGTGCCTTCTCCAGGCTGAACAGCCCCGGCAGCAACAAATGATAAAGACTTCCTCAAACCCTCCTCATTTGGCTCATTAAACACCACTGAATGCAATGAATTGACAGAACACTTCTTTACTGGTGCCAGCAAGGGTCTCGTCATGCTTCCACGAGCTTTGGAGCAGCATTTTGGTCATCAGACCCAATTCTCCTGAGCAGTTTGGCAGTGGTAGCCTAGACAGCAGTCAGTACATCTAATGGGCAAGACAGGCAGGGTTGGTCCCCCTCCACACCCTGGCAAGGAAGATCCTTGGATCTAATGGTTCATATCCTTGCCTTCTCCCCTTTGCACAGGAGCATTTGCCTGTCAGATTAATAATGCAGTCAATGCAGCTTGTCACCATGCATAAGGTGAGCTGTGATAAGCCCAGCATCTGATAAAGCTGTCTTCAACACTGACAGCCAGTGTAATTTCCCAGACTGTGGCAGTGAAAGAAGAGAAAGAAATTTAATGGGGCTCCTCCAAAGTATTTCCTGTGCTTGCCAATCCTGCCACCAGCATGGGGACAGTAGGCATGTGAAGACCAGGATAAGCAGCAGGGTGCAGGGTGCAATGGCAGCCTGACATCTCCACAGCAAAATCCTCCCATCTCTCTTTGTTCAGACACCAGATTTGCTTCATAAGGGTAACTGCAAAGGACTTCTGTTAAGTACTTGGCTTTGTGTCATTCAATATTCAGGTAGAAAACTAGCCCATCAAACCATCTGCCTGGTTGGGGTTGCAGAGAAGCAGAGAAACACCAGGTGGAAAACAAACTTGGAGGTCTCTGTCTGACTATCTCTGCTTGAAGCAGCATTGTGTCCAACGCCTGCTCAGGTCAGCCATGCTGTAGGCTCACCAGGTCTTGACAACCTCCAAGAACCACAGAATGCCAGGTTGGAAGGGTTGTACTAGATGAATCAGAGAATCAATAAGGTTGGGAGAGACCTCAAAGGTCATCAAGTCCAGCCTGTCACCCAACACCTCATGACTACTAAACCATGGCTCTAAGTGCCATGTCCAACCCCTCTTGAACACCTCCAGGGATGGTGACTCCACCACCTCCCTGGGCAGCACATTCCAATGGCCAATCTCTCTTGCTGTGAAGAACTTTCTCCTCACCTCCAGCCTAAATTTCCCCTGGCACAGCTTGAGACTGTGTCCTCTTGTACTGGTGCTGGTTGCCTGGGAGAAGAGACCAACCCCCACCTGGCTACAACCTCCCTTCAGGTAGCTGTAGAGAGCAAGAAGGTCTCCCCTGAGCCTCCTCTTCTCCAGGCTAAGCAACCCCAGCTCCCTCAGCCTCTCCTCAGAGGGCTTCTCCTCCAAGCCCCTCCCCAGCCTCGTTGCCCTTCTCTGGACATGTTCAAGAGTCTCAGTGTCCTTAAATTGAGGGGCACAGAACTGGACACAGGACTCAAGGTGTGGCCTAACCAGTGCTGAGTACAGAGGCACAATGACTTCCCTGCTCATGCTGACCACACTATTCCTGATGCAGACCAGGATGCCATTGGCCTTCTTGGCCACGTGGGCACACTGCTGGCTCATGTTCAGCTGGCTGTCAACCAGTACCTCCAGGTCCCTTTCTGCCTGGCCACTCTCATGTTAAAAAAATATTCTTCTGGATTCCCATGAGAATCTCCCCAGGAGTAACTTGTACCCAGAGATGAAGATTCTCCCAGTTTGGTGAGTACCACTGCTGCACAATGCCCCTGTGAGAAAGCTTTTGCTGCTTTTCACCCTGAATGTCCTAACATCTTGGAGAAACAGCACTTAACTGAAGACTGGCCAGAGCCAAGGGAAGGGATGTATGAATGTGGGTAACTGCTCCACATTACAAGTAAAAAGGCAGCAAAAAAAATATCACAGAATGTTAGGGGGTGGAAGGGATCTCATCATTCATCTAGACCAAACGCCCTGCCAGAGCAGGATCACCTATACCAGGTCACACAGGAATGCATCCAGGCAGGTTTTGAATATCTCCAGAGAGGGAGACTGCACAACCCCCCTGGGCAGCCTGTGCCAGGGCTCTGTCACCCTCACTGGGGAAAAATTTTTCCTCCTGTTTCCATCAAATTTCCTGTGCCTCAACTTTCACCCACTGCCCCTTGTCCTGTCACTGGGCATCACCACACAAGGCCTGGCTCCATCCTCTTGGCACTCACCCTTTACATAATGATAAACAGGAATGAGGTCACCTCACAGTCTCCTCCTCTCCAAAGCAAAGAGCCCTCAGCTCCCTCAGTCTCTCCTTGTAAGGAAGCCAGGAATTCTAGTCAGGCATTCCAAAAATCAAGTGTTTCAATCTCCCCCATAAGCAGTTAACTCAAAATAAAATGGCAATATCGCCCTGAAACAAAGGAACTATTTTCAGTGGAATATCCAGAAGCAGAGGGGGAGCTGCCGTGGGAAGCGGAGGGTCTGGCTGTCGAACGTGGACAGGGCAGCAGCGTTCACAATCAGGTAGCAGAATGAGGGGCAGAGCCCCCTTCAGTCGGTTTTCCTCCCGAATTTCCACCCCTGCTGGCATCCACCCGGCTCTCTTAAGCAGTGTGTGGGTGTACCTCTAACCATGCCGCATCCCAGCAGCCCCCTCCTCTGCCAACCGTGAGTTCAGAGACCACAGCAGGCATTATGTCATCCTGCGAGGAGGAGCCGGGCAATTCTGCATCGACTTCTTGCCTAGCCCTTCGATCCGATCCCTCCTCCACCAGCAGTGGTTCCAGGAGGGAGCACAGAAATTCCGTACTGCTGAAGAACTGGGCAAAAGGAGCTCCTTCACAGGGGGGAAAGGGTATCACAAGGGGAGATCCCACGCTAGGATCCCCAGATGAAGAGCATTGCGGTGCAGGGTTGCGAGTGGCTCAGCTCCCTCCCCGGCTGCTGCTGCTCACCTGCCGCGCGTAAAAGCCAGCTCGCTCCGCTTGCTTGCAGGGAAACTCGTGTGCAGCAAAAGGTGATGTCATCCTTTCCCTCCTCCTGAAATCCAGCTTGGGGCTGCTGTTATTAACAGTCCCTCTTGCTCCCTCCCCCAGCTCTGATGATTTTTTTCTTTCTTTCCTTCTGCTTCATTTTTTTCACTACACACATACATCTGTGTTTATTTATTTTCCCTCTCCTCTTTCCTCCACGGTGACCAGGCTCGGGAGAATCAAGTTGATTAAATTTCTGTGCCTGGTAGCTTCCCTGGAGCCCCCATAATTGATGTAAATACGAAAGATAAGAAAGGAGGAGGAACCACAAGAAAAATGGAGCATTAAGCCCCCGAGATGCCTTGAAATTCTCCCACCACCCTTCCCAGAGTTTCAATGTTCAGCCAGCCCGCCCCCATGGTTTCCCCACCACCACCACCACGGCAGCACGGATCAAATTAACGCTCCTCAGGCTGAGGAAATCGACAGGAGCAGCCCAGCCTCCTGCCTAACATTTGGATTTAGCCCTGCCTGCAATGAATGAGCTCACAAAATGAGCTCCATTTGGAAAAACAGGTGGTGCAGCTGGTTGCTGCCTTCTTCCCTGGCTGCACCGGGACGTGAAGCCAAGCAGCTGGAGGTCTGTCGAGGCAGAAACAATGCAAGGCACGTCACAATGGACTTACGGATTCATGGGCAAAGGAACATCATGGAATGTGTTGAACTGGAAGATACCTTTAAAGGTCATCCAGTCCAACCCCCCTGCAGTGAGCAGGGACATCTTCAACTACGTCAGGTTGCTCAGAGCCCTGTCTAAGCTGACATGGAATGACTCCATTCCATGGGATGATGGGGTGGGTGTCTACCCCATCTCTGGGCAACCTGTGACAGTGTCACCACCTTCATTATGAAACATTTCTTCCTTCTACTGAATGTAAATCTCCCATCTTTTAGTTTAAATCCATCACTTTTGTCCCGTCACAACATGTCCTGTCCCCATCTTTCTTAGAGGCCCCTTCTAGGCACTGCAAGGGCACAGTAAGGTGTCCATGGAGCCTTCTTTTCTCCAGGCTGAACAACCCCAACTGTTTCAGTCTATCCTCATTGCAGAGATGTTCCAGTCCTCTGATTGTTTTTGTGGCTTCCTCTAGATCTACTCCAACAGCTCCATGTCCCTCCTGTGCTGAGTGCTCCAGAGCTGGATGCAGCACTACAGGTCAGATCTCATCAGAGCAGAGGGTGAGACCCACCTTCTGGTCAAGATGAGCAGAAGATCCTCTGAACTCCTTTGGAGTGTATCCATTCAGGAATACACTATCATGATCAAATCCAGCTATCCCTGAAGTCTGTCCCAAATCAGCCCTTCAATCCAAAACCCTGGAGGTGCATGCAGGGAAGAAGCAGGAATAAGGTCAGCAGTCTGCTGCCCTTCTTTGTGACAACTCAAAGCTCACCTTCTTGGTGCCCAGGAGCAAAGCTTACCCACAAAGAGGAAAGCAGGAAAGAATGCTAGGAGACCTCCAGGTTGAGATCAAGAGTTTACTGAGATGATAGTTATACACTTACCTTAGCAGAAGATGTGTGGGATTTTTTTGTTTATTGAACTTATCACTGGCCTATTCTTTCTCAAGAACACTGCTTTCACAGTCTGCCCCTTTCCCAACTCCACCCACCCCATTTCCCCCCTTTTTCCCCTCAAACCCAGAGCACCTGGGCTCTCTTGGAGTCTCCTCCCACCCCAGGTGTGACCACTCTGCCCTCCCCACCCACTCCCCTATTTAATCCCCACCAGTAAAGGCAGCAGCCCTAAGCTGAGCCCTTCTGGGCTGGAGGATCCTCCTCTCATCACTGGTGAGTGCCTATGGTGCACACTGGGTGATGGTGGTGGTGACAACAAAGGCCGGGGGGCCTGGTGGCCCCCCGGCTGTTAGGGCCAGAATCAATGACTACTCCAATACCATCCACGGGTGCTGGCTGGGGCTCTTTGCTGGGGCTGAGCTCCTCTGGGTGGTGTCTTGGCTGGTGAGGGTCTTGCCCCAGTTCTGGGAGGGGTGTAAAAATGATGGTGGTGGAGCAGGAGCTGTTTAGGCAGGGGGGAGGATGGTGTAGAGGGAACAGGAGCTGCTTTGGGAAGATGAAGAGTCGGGGTAGGAGAGGCAGAGGGGTTAAACTAGATGACCTTTAGAAGCCCCTTCCAACTCTGGTGATTCTCTGACTCTATGATCTAGTTCCAACCCATTGCCATGGGCAGGGACGCCTTCCACTACACCAAGTCAGCATCTTTAAGGGCCTTTTTTTTTACTGTCCATAGAAATGAAAACATAACATGGAAGCTATGATGAACTGATGGCTTTTGGATTTGGAGCTACCTCATGTTGAAAATAAGGTAGTCTGTGTGCTGACATAAGAAATGATCACCTGAAATTCAAGAATGAATAAAAAATATTGGCACAAGAACCATTCAAAATCCCACTGAATTGGTGGAAAGGGTTTGACTATTTCAAGACTATTACTCAGCAAAAGAGAATAAAACACAATTAACCAGGTTGGAAGAGACCTTTGAGGTCATTGAGTCCAACCTATCACCCAACACCATCTAATCAACTGAACTGTGGCACTAAGCACCCCATCCAGTCTCTTCCTAAACACCTCCAGGGATGGTGACTCCACCACCTCCCCGGGCAGCACATTCCAATGGCCAAACTCTCTTTCCATGTAGAACTTCGTCTTAACATCCAGCCTAAACCTCCCCTGGTGCAGCTTGAGACTGTGTCCTCTTGTTCTGGTGCTGGTTGCCTGGGAGGAGAGACCAACCTCCACCTGCTTACAACCTCCCTTCAGGTAGTTGTAGACAGCAATAAGGTCTCCCTGTGAGCCTCCTCTTCTCCAGGCTAAGCAACCCCCGCTCCCTCAGCCTCTCCTCACAGGGCTTTAAGTTACTCCTTGCCTGAAGTGTAGGTAGTAGAAACACTGAAGTAAATTCCTAACTCAAAGACAAGTTTTCTTGCCAACATATCAAACTGTCATTCTAGAAAGACAATTCCATAAGCCATTTCTAATTTTTCAGCCTGACTCAATGAATTTTGATTCAGAAAAAGGGTAGGAAGGATACTCTAGGAGAGTTGGGCTAGATGATCTTCAGAGGTCCTTCCCACCCCCTACCACTCCCTGGTTCTGTGCCAGGCATTTGTTAATAGCTAGCTTTGCTTCCACACACACTGCAATATGTGGAGAGAAATACTCTTGTGTCTACTGATGTAACTTTCTTTTTCCAGAAATATGGTGATTATTTCAGCAACTAACCTCAACATTTTCTGAGTCTTGTATTAGAACAGATTTCCTTTACAAGCCTTCATAGCACCGCAAAGATCAAGTTTGGCTTCTGAGCTAGACAAATGGTAACTGCCTCAGCAAATGAACAACTTGTTGGAATTCTGCTGTGCCTCTGTGAGAAATAAAGGTAACTGTGTAAAGAAAGGACAGTTTCTTAATTTACTTCCTTTTTAGCAGCTCTTCTCTGTGAGGCCAAAATGAAACCTGCATTGGGATATACTAAGGAACATTTTATCACTACAAATCTGTGTTCCAAGCCTTTCTGCAGCTGCAGTTGAGAGTTTGCACACAGGTGGAAGGGTTGGGGGCTGTGCTCTAGCATCCCTTTAAAGGGACAGCTGAGGTTTTCAGTCACAAGTCTCCTTGTAGAGCCCAAGCTGCTCTCTTTTTATTTCAAATGTTTTATCCATGCTTCCTGCACAGCTTGGAGATTGACAAATTGGGACAGAATAGTTGGAGTTATGGATGTGAACTACAGCACAGGAAGTTCCATCTCCACATGAGGGGGAACTTCTGTACTGTGAGGATGACAGAGCACTGGAACAGGCTCCCCAGAGAGGTTGTGGAGCTTCTTCCTCTGCAGGCTTTCAAGGACCATCTGGATGCATTCCTGTGCAACCTGCAGCAGATTGTATGCTCCTGCTCTCCATGATCTCCGGGGGTCCCTTCCAACCCCTAATATCCTGTGACTGGAAAAGGGGGAATATAAGCCCCATTTTCCAAAAGGGAAAGAAGGATGACCCAGGGAACTACAGGCCAGGCAGTCTCACCTCTGTGACTGGTAATATCATGGAGCAGATCCTCCTGGAGGCACTGCTGAGGCAGGAGAATAATGAAGAGGTGACTGGGCACAATCAGCATGGCTTCACCAAGGGCAAATCCCGCCTGACCAACCTGGTGACCTTCTATGACAAGGTCACAACACTAATAGATGAAGGCTGAGCAACTGACATCATTTACCTGGACCTGGGCAAAGCCTTCAACACTGTCCTGCATCACATCCTGGTCTCCAAGCTGGTGCAGTATGGGCTTGATGGATGGACCATTCAGTGGATACAGAACTGGCTTGATGGCTGCACCCACAGGGTGGCTGTCAACAGGTCCATGTCCAAGTGGAGTCCCTCAGGGATCAGTAGTGGGACCAGTGTTGTTCAGCATCTTGGTTGGGGACATGGACAGTGGCACTGAGTACACCCTCAGCAAGTTTGCTGATGACACCAAGCTGTGTGGGAAGGGAACCATCCAGAAGGCCCTTGACAGGCTGCAGAGCTGGGCCCA
Source organism: Dryobates pubescens (assembly GCF_014839835.1). Taxonomy (NCBI): domain Eukaryota; kingdom Metazoa; phylum Chordata; class Aves; order Piciformes; family Picidae; genus Dryobates; species Dryobates pubescens. The sequence goes on along the minus strand of NC_071614.1, from coordinate 20,443,931 downwards.
TGACAACCTCATAAGGTTCAACAAAACCAAGTGCAAAGTCCTGCATCTGGGTTGGGGCGATCCCAGGCACTGATAAAGGCTGGGCAGGGACTGGCTTGAAAGCAGCCTTGAAGAAAAAGACTTGGGGGATGCTGGTGGAGGAGAAGCTCAACAGGAGCCAGCAGTGTGCACTTGCAGCCCGGAAAGCCAATCAGATTCCTGGGCTGCAGCAAGAGAAGTGTGGCCAGCAGGGCAAGGGAGGGGATTCTCCCTTTCTGCTCAGCTCTGGTGAGACCCCACCTGGAGTACTGTATCCAGTTCTGGAGCCCCTATTACAGGAAGGATCTGGAGGTGCTGGAGCATGTCCAGAGAAGGGCCATGAGGATGATCAGAGGGCTGGAGCTACTCTTCTATGAGGACAGACTGAGAGTTGGGGCTCTTCAGTCTGGAGAAGAGAAGGCCCTGAGGAGACCTTATTGTGTACTTCCAGTATCTGAAGGGGGCTACAAGAAAGCTGGGGAGGGACTCTTTAAGGCATCAGTGACAGGACTAGGGGGAATGGAACAAAACCAGAAATGGGTAGACTCAGATTGGATGTTAGGAAGAAATTCTTCCCCATGAGGGTGTTGAGACACTGGCACAGGTTGCCCAGGGAGGTGGTGGAAGCCTCCTCCCTGGAGGTTTAAGGCCAGGCTGGAGCTGTCCACACTACCTGCTGTACTGTGAGGTGTCCCTGCCCATGGCAGGGGGGTTGATACTGGATGATCCTTGAGGTCCCTTCCAACCCTAACAATTCTATAATTCTCTGACTCCACCCTTCCTCAGCCCTTTATAGGCAGCTTCCCAAGTTTAAACCCCTTCTCCAGTCTATTCCTCACTTATGTTGGTAGGGCTTCACAGCCAGGAAACATCTCTATGAAACAATGTCAAGAGAACAGCACCAGAGCCTGGCAGTCTACCTTGTTCAACTGTTTCTAGTACTATTTTGGCCACAGCACCAAGCAATGAGCAACAATGATTCCTGAGATTGGTGTGGGAAGTGGCCCTGGATGGGGTAGAGTTCCCAGTTGGAAGGCAGGAGGAAAACACTATTTTGAGAAGGCTGCAAGGGCTACAGAAATGGGAGAGATGACAGTAAAGGTTTGGCCAAATTACAGCAATTGGCTGAGGGACAGAAAACTCATCTGGAAAACACAGAATCCTGGAACTGTTTAGATCAGAAAAGACCTTCAAGATCATCAAGTCCAACCATTAAACTAGCACTGACACATTCACAACTAAGGCACCCTTAGCACCACATCTATACATCTTTGAAATCCCTCCAAGGACAGCATCTCCACCCAGTCCCTGCCCTGACAATCCTTTTAATGAGGACATGATTTCCAATCTTCAATCTAAGCTTCCCCTGGTGCAACTTGAGGCTGTTTCTTCTTCTGTCACTTGCTGCTTGGGGGAACATAGGGACACCCACCTGGCCACAACCTCCTTTAGGTAGTGATAGAGAGTGAGGAGGTCTCCTCTGAGTCTCCTTTTCTCTGGGTTGAAAAACACTCCAGTCACTTCAGCCACCCCTCACAAGGCTTGTTCTCTAGACCCTTCACCAGCTTTGTTGCTGTTCTTTGGAGATGCTCCAGCACCTCAATGTCTTTCTTGGAGTGAGTGGCCTGAAACTGAACACAGTATTCAAGATGCAGCATCACCAGCGCTGAGTACAGGGTGATGATTCCTGCCCTAAATCCATTCCTAAGGTTCACAGCCACTCAGTAAATGCTCTGGGCTCAGGACAACCATCTGCTTGTGCATGCACACACATCAACCACCCCTGCCTGTTCCCAAGCAGGGCCAAGCTCATTTTGCAGATCAGAGTCATCACAGTCAGAGTGTCCACAATCAGCAGCAGTGCTCTAGGGGTAACTGCTTTCACAAAGACCACTTCTGACAACACTGGGAGCCTAAGGGCATGCTGGAAGTCTCTCAGACCTAGACACCTCCTCTTACATACAGCCTCTTGCCTCTCTGGGATTATCAGTTCCACCAAGAAAATACAGTTAACCTTAGCTCTTCAGAAGTGTGTATCTTTCCCTCTCTGAGACTTTCCCTCTCCATTTCCTTCTCTAGGCTTTTTATTAAGTTTCAAGCTCAGAGGCATCACTTGAATTGCTTTCCTTAACAAGTGTGACAGACAGAAACATCCATTTAATGGAAGCAAAGATGGTATGATTTCAAGATCACAGAAGGGTAGGATTTGGAAGAGACTTCTAGAGGTCATCAAGTTCAACCCCCATGCCAAGGCAAGTTCACTGAGAGAAGGTCACACAGGAACATGTCCAGCAGGGTTTTGAATGCCTACAGAGATGGAGACTACATCACCTCTCTGGGCAGCCTGTTCCAGTGCTCTGTCAGCCTTACATTAAAGAAGCTCCTCCTCATGTTTAGAAGGAATTTCTTATGTTCAAGCTTGTGCCATTACCCCTTGTCCTGTCACTGGATGCCACTGAAGAAAGACTGGTCCCACCCTCCTGACACCCACCCTTTAAATATAAGCATTTATGAGATTGCCCCCTCACTCTTTCTCTTTTCCAGACTAAAAAGACCCAATTGTCTCAGCCTTCACCATCTAAGGGAGATGTTCTAGTCCCCTAATTGTCTTTGCAGCCCTTTTCTGTACACTCTGCTCGAGCTTGAGAAGAAACCTTGCACATCCTGAGTGGTCATGATGCCCCAAGAGCAGGAGTTCTCATCACTCCTTCAGCCCTATCCCTAACCTGGATGCTACAGCACCATCTTTGATGCTTCTGCTTCCAGTGCTGACTGCAGAGTCAGTCCTTGGTGCCTATGTCCAGGGCACAGTTAACTACTCCAGTAATCAAATAGCAACTTACAGATCTTTCAATAGTCATCCAGAAGCAAGATCTAATGGAGACTGCAAATGAGTTAATCATGTCTGATGAAGTCTTCTAAGCAAATTACATCCAAGGCTTACATTCTGTCTGAGCTGCAGATACTTCTGACAAAGCCCCACAGCAGAGACTAAAACAGTGAAGATTAGATGGAGTGATGGGTCTGAAAAGCCAAAATGGCATAGGGTTCAGAAAAGAAGGCTACCTGCAACCTACAGTTTGAAGTGCTGAATTATTTGAGCCAAATCAGATTTGACAGATTCCCTTCAAAGAGCTAATGAATTTGCAAACCACTCAGTGACCTGCATCAGGAACAGTGTGGGCAGCAGGAGCAGGGAGGTCATTCTGCCCTGTGCTCAGCACTGGTTAGGACACACCTTGAGTCCTGTGTCCAGTTCTGGGCCCCTCAATTTAAGAAGGACATTGAGACTCTTGAATTTGTCCAGAGAAGGGCAATGAGGCTGGGGAGAGGCCTTGAGCACAAATCATATGAGGAGAGGCTGAGGGAGCTGGGGTTGCTTAGCCTGGAGAAGAGGAGGCTCAGGGGAGACCTCATTGCTGTCTACAACTACCTGAAGGGAGGTTGTAGGCAGGTGGGGGTTGGTCTTTTCTCCCAGGCAACCAGCACCAGAACAAGAGGACACAGTCTCAAGCTGTGCCAGGGGAGGTTTAGGCTGGATGTTAGGAAGAAGTTCTTCATAGAGAGAGAGATTGGCCATTGGAATGTGCTGCCCAGTGAGGTGGTGGAGTCACCATCACTGGAGGTGTTTAGGAAGAGACTGGCTGGGGTGCTTGGTGCCATGGTTTAGTTGCTGAGATGGTGTTGGGTGATAGGTTGGACTCAATGATCTCAAAGGTCTCTTCTAACCTGGGCATTCTATTCTATTCTATTCTATTCTGTTGAGTCCCTCCATTTCCCTGAACTAAATCCTGAGTTTTGAGCTGTGGGCAAAGGAAACACACTACCAAGACTGCCCTTGATCACAACCCACACACACACAAAAGAAAAGGCCAAGGAGAAGTGGCCTTCTGTTTGAATTTCCAGCCCAACAGCAGGAACAAACAGCACGGTCTAAAGCACCCTGTGAATCATATGTGTGCCTGGCATCTAATGGGGTTTGAAAGGTCTCTTCCTTGGCTTCCTCTTGTGCCATGGATGCATCATTTGCTGTGCTATCATGTTAAAAATGACTATGGTCATTAGGAACAATTTCTGCCTAGGAAAATAATTATGGTCATTAATGGGGCTGTAAGCAGACACCATTAGGAAGCAGGACCAGAGCCGTGGCAGAGGATCCTGCACGTGCTGTGACTGACATACACAGCAATTATGGTGTTCACATGATTAGGCATTCCAACTAACTCAAGTTGAAGGCTCAGATGGGAGCCAATAAATGATATGCCCAAGGGATGCCTGAGAAAGGCCAGCAGGACAAGCCACAGCAGTGTCTTGAAGCATGGGTGGGAGTCACCAACAGCCTCCATTGATCACCACAGTGTGCAGAGTCCATCTGCACTTTAAAATCTACTCATAATATTCAGTGAGGGAAGTCAGTGGCTTGAAAATGAAAATTTCCCAGGTATATTGAAGGTGGTGGGACACTGGAACTGGCTGCCCAGGGAGGTGGTTGAGGCCCCATCCCTGGAGATGTTTAAGGTCATGCTTGACAGGGCTCTGAGAAACCTGATCTAGGGGAGGATGTCCCTGCTGACTGCAGGGGAGCTTGTACTAGATGAATCAGAGAATCAATAAGGTTGGGAGAGACCTCAAAGGTCATCAAGTCCAGCCTGTCACCCAACACCTCATGACTACTAAACCATGGCTCTAAGTGCCATGTCCAACCCCTCTTGAACACCTCCAGGGATGGTGACTCCACCACCTCCCTGGGCAGCACATTCTAATGGCCAATCTCTCTTGCTGTGAAGAACTTTCTCCTCACCTGTGTCCTCTTGTACTGGTGCTGGTTGTCTGGGAGAAGAGACCAACCCCCACCTGGCTACAACCTCCATTTAGGTAGTTGTAGACAGCAATAAGGTCTCCCCTGAGCCTCCTGTTCTCCAGGCTAAGCAACCTCAGCTCCCTCAGCCTCTCCTCACAGGGCTGTGCTCCAGACCTCTCCCCAGCCTCGTTGCCCTGCTCTGGACACCTTCAAGAGTCTCAATGTCCTTCTTAAACTGAGGGGCCCAGAACTGGACACAGGACTCAAGGTGTGGCCTAACCAGTGCTGAGTACAGGGCACAATGACTTCCCTGCTCCTGCTGGCCACACTATTTCTGTCACAGGCCAGGATGCCTGTAGAGAGAGAAGAGCAAACAAATGTTGGAGTGACTGGAAAAGAATGGTTTAAACCATCCTAAAAGGTACACTTCTGCCAAACTCCCCATTTGGTTGAAGCAACCATGGCACAAAATGAATTAACTGTTTGCCAACTGAGGTTGGTTGGTTCCAAGGCATCTTCTGGGTGTGGAGATGGCCAGGAACATCGAGGTTCCATCATCACTAAGTCCCTAACTCTAAGGAAGTTAATGACATCAAGGAGGCAAAGCATTCAGATATTAGCAAAACAAATATGATGGTGTTTTGGACTGCCAGGCTGCCCAGGCAGAAGGGGAATTACCATGGTTGTAGCAGGCATCATGTCACGCAGGACACAAAGGTTAGAGGCATATTCAGACTTTGGTGCTGCCTCCCAAGCTTCAGTGTTTCTATAAATGGTTCATTTAATAAACAGGTTGGTTAGTTTTGCAAACATGAAATCCCCTCCTTACTCTATTCCAGCAGGCAGAACATGAAATGTGATGGCAGGAGGCAGCATGGCCAGACTTGCAGCATGAGGAAGGCTAATTAACAGCCAAACAACCCAGCATCCAGAATGGGAATCTGAAGAGGCAGCATGGAGAGATGAAGGCATCCAGGAGCTCAAGCCTGCTAGGGAGAAGAGCCCCCATACAGGCATGGGAAGAAGAAGTGAGGCCAACTGCAGAGGTGAACATGGATGATAGAATAGAATAGAATAGACCAGACCAGACCAGACCAGGTTGGAAGAGACCTTCAAGATCATCGTGTCCAACCTATCATCCAACACCACCCAACCAACTAAACCATGTAACCAAGCACCCTGTCAAGTCTCCTCCTGAACACCTCCAGTGATGGTGACTCCACCACCTCCCTGGGCAGCACATTCCCATGGCCAATCGCTCTCTCTGTGTAAAACTTCCTTCTAACCTCCAGCCTAAACCTCTCCTGGTGCAGCCTGAGACTGAGTCCTCTTGTTCTGGTGCTGGTTGCCTGGGAGAAAAGACCAACCTCTGCCTGTCTACAACCTCCCTTCAGGTAGTTGTAGAGAGCAATAAGGTCACCCCTGAGTCTCCTCTTCTCTAGGCTAAGCAACCCCAGCTCCCTCAGCCTCTCCTCACAGGGCTGTGCTCCAAACCCCTCACCACCTTTGTTGCCCTTCTCTGGACATGCTCCAGCAAGTCAACATCCTTCCTAAACTGAGGAGCCCAGAACTGGACACAGGACTCGAGGTGCGGCCTAACCAGTGCAGTGTACAGGGGCAGAATGACCTCCCTGCTCCTGCTGGCCACACTGTTCCTGATGCAGGCCAGGATGATAACGCTACATAAGAAGAAGGGGTGGGGGTGGGGGAATGTATTTTAATCACTGTGTTATTGGGGACAAAATCATACAAGAAGTGAATAAAAGTGGTACCAGTGATAACTTCTCAGAACACAGCTCTGTGATGATTTTGAGACGCAAAGTAGAAAAAAACACCCCAAAGAGTTGATTAGGAAATCTCCTGAGGTCCCATCCAACCTCAAACACCCTGTGGCTCCATGAAATGCCTGCACTGGAGAAGGTTGTGTCCATGGATTGCAGTCAAACACATGTAGTCCAAAGACAAAGGGAAACGTGGGCTCAAGGAATCCCTTGTAAAGCACTGGGAAGGCAGCCTTGCTTGGAAAGAGAGCCTGAAGCCTGCTGGACAAAATTCAGGGAGAGTCCATGATGTTGCTTCCCACAGGGAATTAGACAAAAGCTCAGCATGAAGGCAGGCCAGAAAGCAAGGCTGGCTCCTTGTAATGTGGACATACAACATGCAGAAGCAGGTAAGAGAAAGCCAAACCAGCCAGGTTTGCATTAGCAAGCTATGGTTCCTTCAAATCAGCAACTATTTCTAAATGGAAAGCTAAAAGTGCCAAAACTATGAAGCAGATAGGTAAACCAGCCCATGTGAAGTGCAGAGGAAGTCAAGCTGCAGAAAGAGGAGGTGTCTGAAGTCTGCTTGCCTGCCTGAGGCTGGAAAACTGTGTTCACTCCTGCCTACCCTGAAAAGAGATACTGGCACAGGTTGCCCAGGGAGGTGGCAGAAGCCTCATCCCTGGAGGTTTTTAAGGCCAGGCTGGATGTGGCTGTGAGCAACCTGATGTATCATAGTATCAGTCAGGGTTGGAAGGGACCACAAGGATCATCTAGTTCCACCCCCCCTGCCATGGGCAGGAACACCTCACACTAGATCAGGCTGGCCAGAGCCTCATCCAGCCTGGTCTTAAACACCTCCAGGGATGGGGCCTCAACCACCTCCCTGGACAACCCATGTAGTGTGAGGTGTCCCTGCTGATGTCAGGGAGGGTGGAACTGGATGATCCTTGAGGTCCCTTCCCACCCTAACAATTAGAATAGAATAGAATAGAATAGAATAGAATAGAATAGAATAGAATAGAATAGAATAGGAAGCCATTTAATGTTAGAAGCATTAAGCCTTTTGTCAGAGCAGACCAGGTGGTGGCCCTTGGTCTGTGCAAGCTAGCAAGAGGAGGTGAAGGCAGCATTTCCACAAGCCTTGAGGGCAGGAGAAGGTGGATGAATCCTTGCCTTTCCACTGTACCTCCTTTAGTGATGTAAAGAGTTGGAGGCAGAATGACCTACTTGTGTCATGCTCTGAGTGCTTCTAGCTCCAGCCAAGGCACCTCCAAGCACTAATCTCTCTGAGGCCCCTATGGTGTCTATTAGCACTGTCTAAAAGGATTGTGCTGGTCCCCTTTTCCAGCCTCTCCTGTTGCCCACCCGTACCCTTGGCTCACCTGGAACTCAGAGGGCTTGCAAAGGCACTTTGAGAGATACAATGGAATCAGACAGCAGCAACTGGACACTTGCAAGTCTTGTTTGCAATGGGAGGAGGAGATGTGGTGGGGAAGCATCCGTTGACATGAAACAGGGAGTAGGGTGCCCACTTTGATCACAGAAAATTGTGGTTGGAAGGGACCTTTAAAGGTCATCTAGTCCAATCCCAAGGAAGTCAGCAGGGACATCTTCAAGTAGAGCAGGTTGCTCAGATCCCTGTCCAACCTGACCTGGAATGCTTGCAGGCATGGGGCATCTACCACCTCTCTGGACTACTTGTGGCAGTGTTTCAACACCCTCATTGTAAATGATTTCTTCCTTCTGCTTAGACTGACTCTCCCTTCTGTAAAGGTGTGAATCCACTGGTTTGATTGGCATTCCTTCAGGATTAGGGTAGGATTGTTGAGATTGTCATCTCCTCTCTCATACAATCCCAGGATCATAGAATGTTAGGGTTTTGAAGGGACCTCCAGAGATCATCAAGTCCACCCCCGCTGCCAAAGCAGGATCGCCTAGGGCAGGCCACACAGGAAAGATCCATGTAGGTTGTGAAAGTCTCCAGAGGAGACTCTACAACCTCCCTGGGCAGCCTGTTCCAGTGCTCCATCACGCTCACAGTAAAGAACTTTCTTCTTGTGTTGAGGTGGAACCTGCAGTGCTCCAGCTGGGCTCTTGGGGATAAGGCTCTTCTTATTTTCAAATGGGAAATTCATGTATTTGTCTGCCTAGACATAAATATACCAGGGATGGTCTTTTCAAAAGCTCCCAGCATCAGCAGCACTCTGCCTTCATCGATACTGGAGACACAACCCCTGTTGATTTCTGAGATTCACAGATTGCATCAGGTTGGAAGGGACCCTCAAAGGTCATCTTGTCCAACTCCTCTGCAGTCAACAGGGACACCTCCTGCTAGATCAGGCTTGCCCAGGGCCACATCCAGTCTGATCTTGAATGTCTCCAGGAAAGGGGCTTCAACCACATCCCTGAGCAACCCATTCCTCTGGAAGCTGCCATGACTTAGGAAGGTGAAATGGAGATGCTGTTCAGGTTCTGTCCATTAAGACAAGGACTTGCCAAGCCACATGCCAGATGCATCAGCACTTTAGGGCACAGAGTCAGACTCCTCCACCACCAGCTGCACTACAGCTGCCCCATGGAGAAGCCACCAACTTTGACATTTTCTCAGCTTCACACCACTTCATGGGACATCAGGAGAACTGTGGCTCTGGGCTGCAGACTTCTGAGGTACAGAACTCCAGGCCCAGAGGACAGATCAACATATGCAATTCTGCTTGTGAGAGCTCACGTGAAGAGATACCAAAATGGATAGTGCTGTCTGAAGAACATCTGCGAGAGGTGTGTCACCAGCACAGCAAGCCACATGCACAGGCTGGCTCCTGGAAGAAGAGCTGTGGCCTCCCATTAACCTCCCCATGCATCACCCTCAAACCACCTTCCCTTCACTCAGGAAGCATGGCTCCTGTTCTTGCTGCAGAGCTGGCAGAGAAAGCCAGGCTAGCATCTCCACGTTAGCATCATCACCATAATCGTTCCCTTAGGGAGCACATCCAGAGGAAGCTAATGTGAAGAGAAGGGCTTCACCATCATCTGTTCAGAACTGACAAAGATCTCTGGTCATCCTAATCTCTTGAAGACTGAGTCTCACAGCCAAAGGGCAGCTGTGCAAAAGGTCTGACCTCGCTGCACTTGAGAAGTTCACTCCAGGGCTTGTTAGTGCCAGCCTCCCTGGGGAGCTAAGCTGTCTCAGTTGGTCTCATCATGGGGCAGGAGATAGATGATCTTACAGAGATTTTCCCCTCCCTCACTTCATAGACTTTGTATTTGACTAATCTTAGAAGCATAGAATCAATAAGGTTGGAAAAGACCTCAGAGATCATCAAGTCCAACCTGTCACCCAACACCATCTGAGCAACTAAACCATGGCTTCAAGGGCCACATCCAATCCTTTTTTGAACACCTCCAGGGATGATGACTCCACCACCTCCCTGGGCACCACATTCCAAGGGCCAGTTACTCTTTCTGTGAAGAACTTTCTCCTCACCTTGAGCCTAAACTTCCCTGGCACAGCTTGAGACTGTGTCCTCTTGTTCTGGTGCTGGTTGCCTGGGAGAAGAGACCAACCCCCACCTGGCTACAACCTCCTTTCACATACTTGTGGACAGCAATAAGGTCTCCCCTGAGCCTCCTCTTCTCCAGGCTAAGCAACCCCAGCTCCCTCAGCCCCTTGGTGCCCTCCCTCTGTCCTGGAGCTCCATGTGCATCACAGATCCTGCCATTTGTTCAGAGCAAAACCTAGATGGGGTTTCAAAGCTATGGATGGGGTTTCAAGCCATGAAGAAGCATCCTCCTCATCGATCTTCCACCTTTAAAGTACTATTCCAACACTACCCTTGCCCTGTGCTAACCCCAAAAATGTGCCTAGGAACCACCTGGGCCAATGCTGCTTGCCCCAGGTCATGTCCTGGCACTGCCCAGTTCCTCCATACAGTTGAAGTCTGCATGTGACTCAGTAAAATGATGGAACAGCTGATGACTCAAGTATGATACCTCCAGCAGGACAATTCTTGACTCTGTGTTGGTCTTATACCATGGTAGTTGGAGTCTGGGAGGTGTGAAGACCACAGGACTAGAAGGAAGCATCTGATTCATGAAGGACCTCAGGGTGACCAAGTCAAATAACTCACAAGGTTGCTACCATGTAGAAATCACATTTTACACTGTGTGGAAAGCTTGCAAGAGAATGGAATGGAATGGAATGGAATGGAATGGAATGGAATGGAATGGAATGGAATGGAATAGAATAGAATAGAATGAACCAGGTTGGAAAAGACCTTTGAGATCATCAAGTCCAACCTATCACCCAACACCATCTCATCAACTAAACCACGGCACCAAGCACCCCATCCAGTCTCTTCCAGAACACCTCCAGGGATGGTGACTCCACCACCTCCCTGGGCAGCATATTCCAATGGCAAATAATAACTCCTTCTGTGAGGAACTTCTTCCTAACACCCAGCCTAAACCTCCCCTGGCTTCCTGGAAGCAGGAGGAAGTCTCCATAATTTAGGAAGATCACTTGCTACGAGTGTCAAAGCCAGAGGGGGGCTGCTTTGTGTCAGCTTGGTTTCCTGTCATCAATACCCCTGCCCTACTCTCACAGACATTTTCACCTCTCTCTTTTTCCCCCTGTCTTGTTCTAGTAGCAAAGCCAAAAACCTCTGTGGCAGAGCAGGGAGTTCTGTGCTGAAGCACTTCAGATTGATTACTGGTGGGACCTCATCTTTCTCCATAAATTAATCAGGGATCTACTTGCAAGTCTCCTTTGGGATGGTTCAAAAGGTCCCTCCCTGCACTCAGGCAGGAATTGATTTAATTCATGCCAGTGGGGACTTTTCCCAACAAACAATATTGCAATCCCATCAAGCTGAAGAAAGGAACATGAAGGTGAAGAAGACCCACTCCCTGTGGAGGTTTGGCACGACCCTGCAGCAGCTGATGGCAACCACAGGATCTCTCTGCTGAGGTCCAAGCTCCTGCCTCACTCACCAGCACAGCATCTGATGCAAGGTCAGAGAAATCATGGGGATTCATTCTGCTGCTTCAGCAGAGGGCAAGACGTTTCTACTTGTCTTTGAAAGTACTTCAAGACTGGTATGTAGAATAGAATAGAATAGAATAGAATAGAATAGAATAGAATAGAATAGAATAGAATAGAATAGAATAGAATAGAATAGAATTAACCAGGTTGGAAAAGACCTCAGAGATCATTGAGTCCAACCTATCACCCAACACCGTCTTATCAACTAAACCATGGCACCCAGCCAGTCTCTCCCTAAACATCTCCAGGGATGGTGACTCCACCACCTCCCTGGGCAGCACATTCCAATGGCCAATCTCTCCTTCTGGGAAGAACTTCTTCCTAACCTCCAGCCTAAACCTCCCGTGGCACAGCTTGAGACTGTGTCCTCTTGTTCTGGTGCTGGTTGCCTGGCAGAAGAGACCAACTCCCTCCTGGCTACAACCTCCCTTCAGGGAGTTGTAGAGAGCAAGAAGGTCTCCCCTGAGCCTCCTCTTCTCCAGGCTAAGCAACCCCAGCTCCCTCAGCCTCTCCTCACAGGGCTGTGCTCCAGACCCCTCCCCAGCTTTGTTGCCCTTCTCTGGACACCTTCCAGCAGCTCAACATCTTTCCTAAACTGAGGGGCCCAGAACTGGACACAGGACTCAAGGTGTGGCCTAACCAGTGACCTCCCTGCTCCTGCTGGCTACACTATTTCTGATCCAGCCCAGGATGCCCTTGGCCTTCTTGGCCACCTGGGCACACTGCTGGCTCGTGTTCAGCCTACTACCAACCAGTACCCCCAGGTCCCTCTCTGCCTGGCTGCTCTCCAGCCCCTCTGTCCCCAGCCTGTAGCACTGCCTAGGGTTGCTGTGGCCAATGTGTAGAACACAGAGCTCTCCCAACCCCTTCTCCTAGCCAAGCTACTGATCTATGAAATCTTCTCTGCAGACTTATTTTCAGGGGGAAAAAAACACACCAAACACCACTCTGATTACAGCAGGAAGTTAGTTTAGAGTCTAAGAGCTATTTCCCTTCCATGCTGGGGGCTCTTGCCCTATATCACACCACTGCAGCTTCAAATATTGCTGTACATCAGCTGAGGCTGCCTTGGTTATTGCTCATGTGTGCATTTTCTGCTCCACAGCAGGTACTGCTGTGTGACTTCACCTTCCTCTCTGCCCTGTGAAATTCAGCTGAATTCCCCTGCATTTTCAGTGGGTTTTCCTGCCTCCCCAGTTGGCTCTCCAAAGCTCAGCAGCTTTGTGCTAATTTCTTAACCTGGTTTTGTGGCAGGGGTCCCAGGTGGATTGAACTAATTTGAAGTAAGGTGTGTCTGATTCTGGAATAAGAGCATCAACACAGGGAATTGATTACGAACCACTAATGTCAAGTGCATAGTCCAGAGTGAGTCCTTGGATGGATGAGGCTTAAGGCCACCTCTGATTTTTCTCCAAAGTAATCCTCTTTTCTTTGTCTGCCTCTTGATCTGTCAGGAAGCCCTGTGCTGGGTTAGGAGCTGGCTGGAGGGCCCAGCCCAGAGAGTGGTGGTGAATGGTGCCACATCCAGCTGGAAGCCAGGCACTAGTGGTGTCCCTCAGGGATCAGTGCTGGGCCCCATCCTGTTTAATATCTTCACTGATGATCTGGATGAGGGCATTGAGTCAGTCATCAGCAAATTTGCAGATGACACCAAGTTGGGAGCAGATGTTGATCTGTTACAGGGTAGAAGGGCTCTGCAGAGGGACCTTGACAGGCTGGACAGATGGGCAGAGTCCAAGGTGATGGCATTCAACAAATCCAAGCGCCAGGTGCTGCACTTTGGCCACAACAACCCCATGCAGAGCTACAGGCTGGGGTCAGGGTGGCAGAAAGGGACCTGGGGGTACTGATTGACAGCCAGCTGAACACGAGCCAGCAGTGTGCCCAGGTGGCCAAGAAGGCCAATGGCATCCTGGCCTGCATCAAGAATAGTGTGGCCAGCAGGAGCAGGGAAGTCATTGTGCCCTGTACTCAGCACTGGTTAGGCCACACCTTGAGTACTGTGTCCAGTTCTGGGACACTCAATGTGTGAAGGACATTGAGAGTCTTGAATGTGTCCAGAGAAGGGCAACGAGGCTCAAGCACATCCCTGTGAGGAGAGGCTGGGGGAGCTGGGGTTGGTTAGCCTGGAGAAGAGGAGGCTCAGGGGAGACCTTCTTGCTAATTGATCCATGTTTCCATTTTCATCATTGCTTGAGGTGCAGGTGCAGGATGATACAACTGAATCTTGGGAAGTTTGTTGCTCACAGCTGAGGTTGCCTCAGTTTTGACAGCAAGAGGCTGTGCACTTCTGACACAGCACTTCTCAGGTGATGCCCTTCAGAGAACCAGTGCCGGAGGAACTACCTCACTTTGGTGATTTCCCCAACTGCAAGAAACTTAAGAGTAGCCTAGAGAACAGGAGGCTCAGGGTCTACAACTACCTGAATGGAGGTTGTAGCCAGGAGGGGGTTGGTCTCTTCTCCCAGGCAACCAGCACCAGAACAAGAGGACACAGTCTCAAGCCGTGCCAGGGGAAGTTTAGGCTGAAGGTGAAGAGAAAGTTCTTCACAGAGAGAGTTGTTAGCCTTTGGAATGTGCTGCCCAAGGAGATGGTGGAGTCACCATCCCTGGAGGTGTTCAAGAGGGGATTGGATGTGGCACTTAGTGCCATGGTTTAGTAGTCATGAGGTGTTGGGTGATAGGTTGGACTTGATGATCTTTGAGGTCTTTTCCAACCTTATTGATTGTGTGATTCTATGAAATACACAGATCTTTCCTTCACCTCATTTCAACCCCTGATCACTCAAGATGAGCTCTGTGAAAGGGATGCTCCGTCTGCAAAGTCCTTCATACAGCTGAGGCATGATCTTGCCCTTTAAGTCACTAGTTTTATCACAGAATCTTAGAATGGTTTGGGTTGGAAGGAACCTTAAAGATCATCTAGTTCCAAACCCCCTGCCACGGGCAGGGACACCTTCCACTAGCCCAGGTTGCTCAAGTCCTTATCCAACCTGGCCTGGAGCACCTTCAGGGAGGGGACATCCACAACCTCCCTGGGCAACCTGTTCCAGTCTGTCACCATCCTCACTCTAAAGAATTTCTTTCTAATCTCCACTGTAAATCTGCCCTCCTCAAGCTTCAATCCATCTCCTCTCAGCCTATCATTACCAGCCCTTGTAAAAGGTCCCTTCCTGGGTTTTTTGTAGGCCCCCTTCAAACACCAGAAGGTCACTATGATCTCTCCCCAGAGGCTTTTTCTCTCCATGCTGAACAGCCCCAAGACTCTTAGGCTGTCCCACTAGGGGAGGTGCTCCAGCCTTCTGATCATCTTCATGTCCCTGCTCCAGTCCCGCTCCAGCACTTCCATGACCTCCTCCTTGCACAGGGAGCACCAGAACTGTTCCAGCCCTCTGACTGTTTTTTGCTGCCTTCCCTGAACCTGCTTCAACAGGTCCATGGTGAGACCCCACCTGGAGTACTGTGTCCAGTTATGGAGCCCCTGTTACAGGAAGGCTCTGGAGGTGGTGCAACCTGTCCAGAGAAGGGCCACGAAGATCACCAGAGGGCTGGAGCTGCTCTCTATGGAGGCAGACTGAGGGAGGTTCAGTCTGGGGAGGAGAAGGCTCCGAGGAGACCTTACAGTGGCCTTCCAGTATCTGAAGGGGGCTACAAGAAAGCTGGGGAGGGACTTTTTAGGGTGTCAGGGAGTGATGGGATTAGAGGGAATGGAGCAAAACTAGAAATGGGTAGATTCAGACTGGATGTTAGGAAGTTCTTACCCATGAGGGTGGTGAGACACTGGCACAGGTTGCCCAGGGAGGTGGTGGAAGCCTCATGCCTGGAGGTTTTTGCAGCCAGGCTGGATGTGGCTGTGAGCAACCTGCTGCAGTGTGAGGTGTTCCTGCCCATGGCAGGGGGGCTGGACCTGGCTGATCCTTGAGGTCCCTTCCAACTCTAACAATTCTATGATACTACGTCTTTCCTGTGCTGGGGATTCCAGAGCTGGACACAGTGCTCTCCTTCCTCTTAACCCCCTGACTTTTGTGAAGAATTAAAAGATTGATGGGGCTTACAAAGATGAATGACCTGTATCAGCACATTGGGTGAAGCTCCAACGCTTCATAAATGCGACATGAGTTTTAACAGGCTTTAATGGTTTGCATTAATTAATAATGATCTGAAAATGTCAAACATTTGTAGATTTGAAAACTTTATAACTTCCCATAAATTCAGGGGGCCTTAATGAGCTCCTCCAGATTTACACAGCTGCTGAAAGACGCTCCATCTCCAACAAATTCAACGCTGCCTGCAAATTTAAGAGGAAAGGGGAAAGGAAAGAAGGAAGGGAGGAAGGGAAAGAGTGGGGGGAGGAAAAAGGAGGCCATTTATTTAGTCTTAACTTAGCAAGAAATAGATGTGTTGAATCACTTCAGTGTTTTAGTATGTTGCCTGACTGATTTCTTTTGAACAGTTCTGTGGAAAAACTCTTCATGCAATGAGAGGTGGGGAGCTGACAGGCTGAGTAAGCCACTGGGATGATCAAGAATCCTCTGCAATCAAATGGGGGTCACCTGATACAAGTACAGTGATGGTTTCTACTAGAACCTTTAGGGTGGCTTGACTGTGGTTTTAAAACTCTGAGCAACATCTATAAGCAGGATTAGAAGAGAGCAGAATAGAGTAGAACAGAATAGAGTAAAATAGAAGGGAATGGAATGGAAGGGAAGGGAATGGAAGGGAAGGGAATGGAATAGAATAGAATAGAATAGAATAGAATAGAATAGAATAGAATAGAATAGAATAGAATAGAATAGAATAGAATAGAATAGAATAAACCAGGTTGGAAAAGACCTCAGAGATCATTGAGTCCAACCTATCACCCAACACCGTCTTATCAACTAAACCATGGCACCAAGCACCCCATCCAGTCTCTTCCTAAACACCTCCAGGGATGGGGACTCCACCACCTCCCTGGGCAGCACATTCCAATGGCCAGTCTCTCTTTCTGGGAAGAATGTCTTCCTAACATCCAGCCTAAATCTCCCCTGGCACAGCTTCAGACTGTGTCCTCTTGTTCTGGTGCTGGTTGCCTGGCAGAAGAGACCTAGCCCCACCTGGCTACAACCTCCTTTCAGGTAGTTGTGGAGAGCAAGAAGGTCTCCCCTGAGCCTCCTCTTCTCCAGGCTAAGCAACCCCAGCTCCCTCAGCCTCTCCTCACAGGGCTGTGCTCCAAACCCCTCCCCAGCTTTGTTGCCCTTCTCTGGACACCTTCCAGCAACTCAACATCTTTCCTAAACTGAGGGGCCCAGAACTGGACACAGGACTCAAGGTGTGTCCTAACCAGTGCTGAGCACAGGGGCACAATGACCTCCCTGCTCCTGCTGGCCACACTATTCCTGATGCAGGCCAGGATGCCATTGGCCTTCTTGGCCACCTGGGCACCCTGCTGGCTCCTGTTCAGCCTACTATCAGCCAGTACCCCCAGGTCCCTTTCTGCCTGGCTGCTCTCCAGCCACTCTGACCCCAGCCTGTAGCTCTGCCTGGGGTTGTTGTGGCCAATGTGCAGAACCTGGCACTTGGATGTGTGCAATCTCAATTTCTGAATCAAACTGTTTCAGAACTCCAATTCCACAGGTATATCCTAAAGGTCAACTTCTTACCCCCACGTGGCATGAACACAAAGTCTGGATATCCCAGCTCCCCCCCTCTGCACACTTTGGCAGTTATGTATTTTGGGGAAGATGTTTGTTTGCATCAAGGAAAGCAAAGCGCAAGGCAGGGGCAGGGCTGGAAGCAAAGGCAAGGAAGGACAGAGACCATAACTCATCCTCATGGGTAAGATGCATATGAACAGACTGAGATTTGTCCTAAAAATATTTCCTGTGCTTACATCAGAAGAGGGACCATAAAAGCAATGAGTTTAGGGGGGAAGGAAATGAGCCTTTCCTCTGGCTTGCTCAGGGAGTTACTGACTCTCCCAAGTATCTCAGCAGCCTCCTTCTTGAGATCACTCATCCCACTCCTACAACATACAGGATACAAAAATCTCAGAGGATGGTCACTGAAATGCTATCCATGCCTTCACAAAGGCCACTTTAGTAGGGATGGGCACATGCATGTTGGATGATGGGGCTGGAGAAGGAATCCCAGGGGCACACACAACCACTGCAGGTTTGATAGAGGATAGATGTTGCCTTTCCTCAGTTACAATCACCTCATGGCAGATTCAAAATGGCACAAAAATCAGAGCAGCCCCCCCCCACCATCCAGCCTCTTCTTAAACACCTCCAGGGATGGTGACTCCACCACCTCCCTGGGCAGCACATTCCAATGGCAAATCACTCTCTCTATGAAGAATTTCTTCCTAACATCTTGCCTAAACCTCCCCTGGCACAGCCTGAGACTGTGTCCTCTTGTTCTGGTGCTGGTTGCCTGGGAGAAGAGACCAGTCCCTGACTGGCTACAACCTCCCTTCAGGTGGTTGTAGAGAGCAATAAGGTCCCCCCTGAGCCTCCTCTTCTCCAGGCTAAGCACCCCCCAGCTTCCTCAGCCTCTCCTCTTCTGTGTTGTGCTCCTGGTCCTCCTTGAAGGCTTGGGTACTCATTGTTCTGAATCTGGGCTGTTAAAGTGGGAGGGAAAAAAAAAAGAGAAAAGGCTGTGGCCTTTTTGGATAGTATAATAAAGACTTTAGATGCTGCTCAGACGTCAGCTACTGACCCTAATCAGCACTTCCCAGCTGCTGAGTCACAAATAGCTTGATAAATATTTCCAGTCCTTGCGCTCCTGAGAGCTAATCCCAGCATGGGCAGTCTTAAAAAAGTAAATCCCCAAATTACCAGGATGGCTCCAGAAAGCTCTCTTAAGGAAATTATTTAGATGTCAGCTCTAGATTGTCTTAAGCTGTTTGCTTTCTCTTCCATATTTCCCCACTCCTGTCTTTTCCCTGGAAAAGGTCATCCATCTGGCTCTCCCACTGTCCTTGTGCTGGTGACAAATGTAGCCTCAGCCTCCTTTCTGTTAGGAAGAAGTTCTTCACAGAAAGAGAGATTGGCCATTGGAATGGGCTGCCCAGGGAGGTGGTGAAGTCACCATCCCTGGAGGTGTTTCAATGGAGACTGGATGAGGCAGTTGGTGCCACGGTTTAGTTGCTGAGATGGTGTTGGGTGATAGGTTGGACTCAACGACCTCGAAGGTCTTTTCCAACCTGGTTAATTCTGCATTCTGTATTCTCCAAACCAGGTCTCCTGGTGACAAATGTGGCCTCAACCTCCAGACCAGGTCTCCCCAAGGCTGGGAAATAGGAGAGGAAAGCTCAGGCTTTAGGGGTCCTCTGAAGAGGGGTGGCTCTATCCAAACCACTTTGTGGGAACAGTAACAGTCACAGTGCCATGCCTGGGCATTATGTGGACCAGTGCTTGCTGGACTTGGCCAGCTGGTGCCATGACAAATGCATACAGTCAAATGACAGACCCTGTGCCAGGGCCTGGAAACTGCTGCACTTATTGGTACAGACATCCTATAGCTCTCCTCATTTTCCTCATCCCCTCTCTACTTGTGACCCCAGTTTTCCTCTCTCAGGACGTTCCCAGTTGCAGAAATCTCACTCCTTTTCGTTCTGCAAGGGTTTCAAGCCAATCCAGAACACGGGAAGACACGAGGCATCCATGCAGCAGCAGCCTAGCAGGAGCCAAAGCCTCTCTAATTCAGCAGAGAGTATTTTTCCCATTAGCGCTAATAACCGGCTGGCCTGGCCTACAAAACCCTGCCACAGGGCATCCGGCCCGATGTGGCAACGCTCCCGAGTGGCTGCTGGGACTCTCGCAACTAAGTTTAGCCCTGAAATGAGCTCAGACCTCTTGCTGAGGTCTCTGACTCATGGTCTCCTAGCTGAGCTGGTGGAAGAGGTCTGCTGCTTCCTCTCCCAGCCTCCAGCGCTGATGACTCCTTTGCCACGGGTGGCTCTCTCCGTGCCAGAGCAGAAGACGCAAATGAGCCCACGGGATGTGGCATGGACTTCATTCTCCCCCCACCATGGTGACAGCATGAGCCTCTGCTTGTGCTCAGCTCCAAGGGATTGCTGACTGCCCTGGCTTGCTCCCTGCTCTGGTTTTGGCTGTGTTTCTCTTGTTGCTGCTCATCCTCCATCCTCATTCCATCCTCCTTTTCCCGAGGAAAAGACTGTCCTCATGCTCTTAGCCCTGCAAAAGACATCAGTGAGCCCCAGTGGGGGGCACAGCCCTAACCAAGCTTCAGTCAAAACTTGTCCCTGGTGAAAAATCCACCACAGTGAGTCTGGGGAACCACACCTTCTGCTTCACTTCACCTGGCCAGAAATCCAAGACAGCAGTTTGAACTCTGATGTACTGAACGGAAAACCAGGAAAGGGTTAAGAGCAGAAGACCTGGACAGGGAGGTGAGCTCCATAATCAGCATAAGGACATGGGCACCGGAGAGTGTAGAATGACTTCTTTTCCTCATTCCAACAGAATCTGAACCATAGAATGCCTTGGGTTGGAAGGGACCTGTATAGGTCATCAAATCCAACCACCCTGCAGTCAACAGGGACATCTTCAACTAGATCACGTTGCTCAGAGCCCCATACAGCCTGACCTGCAATGAGTCCAGGGATGGGGCATCCACCACCTCTCTGGGCAAACTGTGCCAGTGTTTCACCACCCTCAGGGCAAATGAAAGTCTTCCTTGGATCTAGTGTAAATCATCCCTCTGCTTCCCAGTTTGGCATTTTGGCCATCTTCACCCACCAAATCTTGAAGCAGGTCCTTATAGGACCCTCCCCCAGGGCTTGTAGCCACCCCCCAACCAGGAGGAGATACCCAGGGAATGGTTTTGGTGTTAGGCTTGAGGTGAGGAGAAAGTTCTTCACAGAAGGAGTTATTATTGGCCATTGGAATGTGCTGCCCAGGGAGGTGGTGGAGTCACCATCCCTGGAGGTGTTCAAAAAGGGATTGGACGTGGCACTTGAAGCCATGGTTTAGTCAGTCATGAGGTGTTGGGTGATAGATTGGACTTGATGATAGTATTAACCAGGTTGGAAAAGACCTTTGAGATCATGGAGTCCAACCTTTCAGCCACCAGCATCTAATCAACTGAACCATGGCACCAAGCACCCCATCCAGTCTCTTCCTAAATACCTTAAAATTAAAATCACAGAAACATTCAGGTTGGAAGAGACCCCCCAGGATCACCAAGTCCAACCCAGAACACCACTCCACAAGGGTCACTCCCAAACCAGAGCCTCAACTACCACATCCAAACTACCTGCATACAGATCCAGGTCCAGGGACTCAACCACCCCCCTGGGCAGCACACCCCAATCCCTGACCTCTCTTGTGGGAGAAGCCTTTCCTACTGTCCAGTCTAAATCCCCCTTGTGCAGCTTGAGGCCATTCCCTCCCTCCCCACCTCCAATCACCTGTGAGAAGAGACCAGCAGCAGCCTCTCCACAACCTCATGTGGCCACATAAGGTAGCCACAGACAGCAATGAGGTCTCCCCTCAGCCTCCTCCCCTCCCCACCAACCATCCTCAGCTCCCTCAGTTGCTCCTCATCAGATTTATTCCCCAGGCCCCTCCCCAGCTTCCCTGCCCTCCACTGCACTGATCTCTGAGGTCTTTCCCAACCTTATTGATGCTATGATTCCCCTATGGTGATGCTCCTGGGTGACATCCCAGCATCACCACCCCAGCTGTGGGGAATCCCATGCTGCATTTGTTGCCTTGTGACTGCCCTGACTGTGATTTTCCTCCAGGAAGGACCAGCTCCTTCCAGTCCTTCCTCTGCTACAAAAGCAACACTCAGAGCTGAGCTCTGCCCCCTCCACGAGCCAAGCACGACGCAGGAGGCCTTCAAGGACATCTTTACAAAGCAGGATGAGACATGGATAATAAGGAAATAAATAAGGAATAAATTGGAGGGGGGGACACCCCAGGAATCTCACAGGCAAGGGGGAAGGAGGGGCAGCGAGGAGCGAGCTTGCTATTTTAAGGACAAGCTCCAATAGTAAAGTAATCATCTCCTGAGCAATGCTATTTTCTGGATCCCTGCCCTCAAGTCAGCAAGAAGCCACCGTGCTTTCTATTCCAGTCACACCAAACCCTTCTCACCAATCTATCCATCTTAATCCCAGCCCCAGCAGCCACACAGCCGACCCGGGTGGAGGGGTGCCCCGGAACAGGGGGTGCAGAGCTGGGTGCCTCCGTGGCAGCCCACTTGTGGGCACCCCACCCCACCCTCGCCATCGCCTGCTCTCCCCCAGGCAGGATGCTTCTTTCATCTGCATCCTTGCAGCTGCTGCTGGTGCTGGACAAAATGCCTCCCACGTAATCAGTTCTCAGCCTCCCACTCCTCCTCCATCGCTCTCCCTCCTCCATCCCCTCCTCTACTGCACCACTGCTACAGATAAAGGGATGGGTCCTGTGCCACTGGGGTCATTCCAGGAGCTGGTGACGCTGGAACAGGGAATGTTTGCGTGCACAAGGATCCTGTCCCCACTGCAGCACCAAGCAACAGGACCAGCTGGCCACAGGGAGCCGAGGAGACGCCAGGATGCTTCATCTGAGGCACGCAACTGCAGCCTTCCTCGCTGACCCCCCAGCACCATGCCTGGCTGTTTCCAGGTTGTGTCCCCCATCTGACCCACTATCCAAACAAGCACAGGTCCAACCCCAGGGCCTGCTTGGCACAGGGACATATGCATGACACAAAGGCTCTTTCAACCCCTTCCATGAGCACCACGTCCCGCTCCTCCCATCCACACGTTGCTCCACGTTCCCCTCTCCCTTCACCAAGGACATCCTGCTCCAACCAAACCTAAGCATCACAAAAAGCTTCTCTCTCTCTTTTTTTATTAATGCCACAAGCATGCTGCTGGTATCATCAGGCAGGAGCTGCACTTCATGCTGCAAGGATTTCCCTGCAAGCTTCACCTTCAAAAGCCCAAGTCCCCAACCCCTGAGGCATAAAGCTTCCTTCTGCTGAGCGCTAACAAGTGGCCAGGAGCCTGGGGGGGTGGTTGTATTGATCCCTAACTATAACGTGTCTTCAGAAGACCAAGAGATTAAAAGCACAACTGACTTCTAGAATGGATGTTGATATGGACAACAAAAGAAGATCTGGACGTTAAATAAGCAAATACAGATGGATGCAGCACGCTGCCATGCAAACATGCTGACAGAGGGACCCTCCTGGACACAAATTAGGATAGGATAGGATAGGATAGGATAGGATAGGATAGGATAGGATAGAATAGAATAGAATAGAATAGAATAGAATAGAATAGAATAGAATAGAATAGAATAGAATAGAATTAACCAGGTTGGAAGAGAGCTTTGAGATCATCGAGTCCAACCTATCACCCAACACCATCTAAGCAATTAAACCATGGCACCAAGCACCCCACCCAGTCTCTTCCTAAACACCTCCAGGGATGGTGACTCCACCACCTCCCTGGGCAGCACATTCCAATGGCCAATCTCTCTTTATACGAAGAACTTCTTCCTAACATCCAGCCTAAACCTCCCCTGGCACAGCTTGAGACTGTGTGCTCTTGTTCTGGTGCTGGTTGCCTGGCAGAAGAGACCTACTCCCACCTGGCTACAACCTCCCTTCAGGGAGTTGTAGACAGCAAGAAGGTCTCCCCTGAGCCTCCTCTTCTCCAGGCTAAGCAACCCCAGCTCCCTCAGCCTCTCCTCACAGGGCTGTGCTCCAAACCCCTCCCCAGCTTTGTTGCCCTTCTCTGGACACCTTCCAGCAACTCAACATCTTTCCTAAACTGAGGGGCCCAGAACTGGACACAGGACTCAAGGTGTGTCCTAACCAGTACTGAGTACTGGGGCACAATGACCTCTCTGCTCCTGCTGGCCACACTGTTCCTGATCCAGGCCAGGATGCCATTG
Source organism: Dryobates pubescens (assembly GCF_014839835.1). Classification (NCBI taxonomy): domain Eukaryota; kingdom Metazoa; phylum Chordata; class Aves; order Piciformes; family Picidae; genus Dryobates; species Dryobates pubescens. The sequence continues at coordinate 20,420,411 of NC_071614.1, read as the reverse complement.
GCCTTCTTGGCCACCTGCGTACACTGCTGGCTCATGTTCATCCAGCTATCAACCAGTACTCCCAGTTCCCTTTCTGCCTGGCTGCTCTCCAGCCTCTGTTTATGGGATCAGGGAACTGGCTGATGAGGTGGGTGACACCAGAGCTCACTCTTCACAGACATCTTGACATTTGTAGGGCTTTTCCCTACGTCTGAAAAAAAAAGAGGAGGGGAGTAAAAAGGCAGAATGAAACCAAACCTCTAATAACAAAACATAATCCTGCAACAGAGCCATTCCAGTCCCCCAGGACTAAATTGGAGCAGGTCCCCAGAAGTCACTTGAGCAGCAGAGAAGAGGCAGAGTGCTGCAAGAGGGAATTACACATTCTGCAGCAGGAGAAACAATAATAATAGTAATAGTAATAATAATAATAAGCCATGTCCAATCAGCCCTAATATCCATCACCACCATCAGGTTCAATGCAGGATGAAGAGCTGGAAGCGAATAAATATGCCTGGAATTTCTACTGCATTTAGAGACTGATTGGAAAGCCCAGCAGAGGAAGGCTTCCAGCCACAGACAGAGTTCAGCTGCTCCTCCAAACTGGGGGCACTGTGGCTCTCTCTTGGCCATGCTCTTTGTCTCTCCCAGCATCTGACCCTACTCTTCTTCCTCACCTCTCACATGAGTTGTTCTGTTTGTGGACAAGTTAACCATGATCCAGCAATCTGCCCCTGTGGCCAGGGAGGCCAGTGGTGTCTTGGGGTGCATTGAGAGAAATGAGAGCAGCAGGTCAAGGGAGGTTTTCTCCCCATCTCCTCTGCCCTAGTGAGGCCACATCTGGAGGACTGTGTCTGGTTCTGGGCTCCCCAGTTCAAGAAAGACAAGGAACTACCAGAGAAAGACCAGTGGAGGCTACTTCTCAGAGCTCCCTGATGAGGGGCAGGGTGAGGAGCAGGCTATTTTCTAGGGAAGGCAGGAGGAGGGGTAGCTGCATTTGTCTTGAGCACACAGATGTAGCTGGACAACGTTGTCATGTTGGTGCCTTCCACTGTCACACTGCAATAAAGGGACTAAGGGTACGGGGATGGTGGGCAATTAGTGTTACTCTTCCATGCACCTCTGAATGTCCCTTCCTTCTTCAAGAAAAACCTGCCTTCTCTTCTTTTGCTTTCTTTCCTTTGGTGCTACAAGGAGGACTGGCTTGACTCAGAGAAGGAACACTGCAGACAAATCCATCAACTTCAGCCTTGCCAGCAGGGAGGAGCTGAGCCGGCAAGCTGCTGAGTCCCAGCGTGGAAAGCAGCAGTGAGATGTCTCTGCCCTGGGGGACTCTCTGCATTGACAGATGATGGGGGAGCCTCTCAGCCCCCTGTCTCCCTGAGTCCCCTGCACTCTTGGCATCCCCCCTCTGCCTCCGCATCAAGTCCCTGGTTACCGTGACAACGGTTGGCTTGCAGGAGCCTCTCCAAGATGCAGCATTCACCAACACCAGTGCAAAGCACAGCCTCTGGGGTGTGGGCATCCTGCCTGGAGTTTTGCAGGGCCACCATCAAGCCAGCACCCATGGTTTGGCTTCTTGGAGGAAGCTCCACATTGCAGCTGCATCTTGGAGTGGGAAGAAGTCTGATGGGTTGGGGATTGTCTTTCCCCAACTGAGTAGGACTTGGGGGCGCTATTGAGGGAAAAGCTGGATGTGAGCTGGCAACCTTAGACTGGTCTGGGTTGGAAGGAACCTCCAAAGGACATCTAGTCCAGCCCCCTCTGCAGTCAGCAGGGGCATCCTCAACTAGATCAGGCTGCCCAGAGCCCTGTTGAGCCTCACTTTGAATACCTCCAGGGATGGGACCTCCCTGAGCAACCTGTTCCAGAGTTCCACCACCCTCATGGTAAAGAACTTGTCCCTAAAATGTGCACTCACAGTCCAGAAGACAACACACATCCTGGGCTGTATCCAAAGCAGCAAGGCCAGCAGGTTGAGGGAGGGGATTGTGACCCTCTGCTCTGCTCTGGTAAGACCCCACCTGCAGTGCTGTGTCCTGCTCTGGACTCTTCAGCATGGGAAAGACATGGAGCGGGTTCAGAGGAAGCCATGAAAATGATCCAAGGGCTGGAAGGGCACTGCAGTGACAACAGACTGAGAGAGTTGGGGTTGTTTGGCCTGGAGAAGGGAAATGGAACCTTACTGTGGTCTTTTTGGTACGTAAAGGTGGCCTGTAGGAAAGATGGGGAGAGACTTTTTAGCAGGGCCTGTTGTGACAGGACAAGGGGTGATGGTTTTAAACCAAAAGAGGGGAGATTCAGACTAGACAGAAGAATTCTTTTCTGCACTGAGGATGGTGAGATACTGGCCCAGTTTGCCCAGAGAAGTGGCAGATGCCCCATCCATGGAAACGTGCCAGGTTAGGTGGCGTGGGTCTCTGAGCAATTTGATGTGGTTGAAGGTGTCCCTGCTCACAGCAGGGGGGGTTGGACTAGATGACCTTTAAAGGTCCTTTCCCATTGAATACTTTCTATGATTCTCCCTGGAAAGGCTATCAGAAGAGATGGATGTTGGGATGTGAGAAAGGCAAAATGGCAAAGCTGCTCAGTGCTCAAGGCCAAAGCTGATGCTGAGGTGACATCTCCACAATGGAATAAACCCATGCTGGAGCCTGGGTTCAGCCCTGAGATATGGCCATGCCCACATTATTAATCCTTCTCATGCTCCTACGAAGAGTCACTGTATCCTAAGCACCTGTTGAGGCTAGTCCTTGGCCTATGCCAACGTCTTGAGGCATGGTATTGACTAAGCCTGCATTTGCCAGAGCTGAAATGGCAGTAGGGATGATGGTGGGAGTGCAAGGGTAGAGAAGATTGAACCTCAGCCTTTTTGTCCTGATTCTGCTTCATTTAAAACTTACAGTAATCAATCACTCAGCCATGGCCTTAGCACATCTCCTGGGTGCTGCAAGTGCCTTTAATTCATCAGTGCCCTGGCTGATGTCAGAGAGGCTGCACTAGTAACTTTTATCAACAAATGAAATGAGATGGTGACTCACATAACATCCTTTCAGTTGCTTGCCCTCTGCTCCAGAGGATAGATTCAAATGCCAACTACTTTGACTGAACATCCACCAAGGACGTGAACCCATCTCTACAGACACTGCTAGGAGTGTGTGCAGGGAGCAGCAGCAAGTGGCCACACAGTGGGACCAAGAAAACACTGAATAGAATAGAATTAACCAGGTTGGAAAAGACCTCAGAGATCATTGAGTCCATCCTAACATCCAACACCACCTCATCAACTAAACCATGGCACCAAGCACCCCAGCCAGTCTCTTCCTAAACACCTCCAGGGATGGTGACTCCACCACCTCCCTGGGCAGCACATTCCAATGGCCAGTCTCTCTTTCTGGGATGAACTATCTTCTAACATCCAGCCTAAACCTCCCCTGGCACAGCTTCAGACTGTGTCCTCTTGTTCTGGTTCTCTTGTTGCCTAGAAAAAGAGACCAACTCCCTCCTGGCTACAACCTCCCTTCAGGTAGTTGTAGACAGCAAGAAGGTCTCCCCTGAGCCTCCTCTTCTCCAGGCTAAGCAACCCCAGCTCCCTCAGCCTCTCCTCACAGGGCTGTGCTCCAAACCCCTCCCCAGCTTTGTTGCCCTTCTCTGGACACCTTCCAGCAACTCAACATCTTTCCTAAACTGAGGAGCCTAGAACTGGACACAGTGCCAGTGTTTCACCACTCTCAGGGTAAATAAAAGCATTCCTTGGATCTAGTGTAAATCATCCCTCTGCTTCCCAGTTTGGGGCTCATAGCTGGACATCAACAATGAGGGAGTTGTACAGACTGCTGCCTGCCCTGGCCTATGGAAATAAATCAATGGAGGGGAAAATACAGCTCAGCATGTCCCTTGGACCATTGGCGAGGAAGTTAATTAGCCCCCCTGCAGTTAATTACTGCCATGAGATCAAGTGTTTTGTGCTCTTTGGAGGATGCCAGCCATTCAACGGGAAGACCAAGGAGAGGTGAGGGGAAATCACCATGCTGTCACTGCTGGAACCTGTTTGCAAGCCTACTTTATCAGTGTCAAGAGAAAAGGCAGGCTGGTTTACACTGCAGGGCTCCACATTACTCAGCTGACTACAAGGAAGCTGGCTGAGGGGTAAGAGCCTGCTGCTGCCAGGGCCCAAAGGTGATGAAGATGCAACTTCTGGGCAGCCAAATTCCCAGTGCACACAGGAAAGAAGTGCTGTAGGAAACTTTTGCATCATGTAGAGTCATGTTTCAATATGGGCTGGGAACAGAGCCACAGGATCACAGGATGTCAGGAGTTGGAAGGGACCCAAAGAGATCATCGAGTCCAACCCCCCTGCCAGAGCAGGACCATGCAATCTAGCTCAGCTCACACAGGAATGCATCCAGATGGGCCTTGAAAGTCTCCAGAGAAGGAGACTCCACAACCTCTCTGGGCAGCCTGTTCCAGTGCTCTGTGACCTTTACAGTAAAGAAGCATCCCCTTGTGTTGAGGTGGAACCTCCTGTGCTGCAGCCTGCATCCATTGCTCCTTGTCCTATCCCATGGAGCAAGTGAGCAGAGCCTGTCCCCTGCCTCCTGACCCCCAGCCAAGCCTTGGCTTTGGTGGGAACACCTGCACCAGCAAAATGTGGCATTGGCCTCACTGACCTTGAGAAAAAAGCTCAGATTGGTTGCCAGAACAACCACTGAGGACCTGTACTTAACAGCATGAAGATACAGCTCTATACTGCATAGGTCCATGCACAGGCGAAGTTGTCCCTGGCATTAAAATTTCATTACAAGGAGTGTACCAGGAATAACTGTGATCAATTATATATCACACACTGCTGTAGTCTTAAAGAATCTAAGGGCTTGGGGGTTCTGCTGCCAGAAGGAGCCTCCCTTACAAGGGTTGAAGCTGCTTGTGTTGAGGAGCTCTGTGAGTCTTCACACATTTGCCACTGTATCAGTGCAGAGAGGATGTCCAGCCAGGAGGTGCCTTGCTGACTCCTTTCCCGTGGCTCCATGAAGGTCACAGAATCATAGACTCAGAGAATCAACAAGGTTGGAAAAGACCTCAGAGATCATCAAGTCCAACCTGTCACCCAACACCTCATGACTAATAAACCATGGCACCAAGTGCCACGTCCAATCCCTTTCTGAACACCTCCAGGGATGATGGCTCCACCACCTCCCTGGGCAGCACATTCCAATGGCTAACAGCTCTCTCTGTGAAGAACTTTCTCCTCACCTCCAGCCTAAGCTTCCCCTGGCACAGCTTAAGATTGTGTCCTCTTGTTCTGGTGCTGGGTGCCTGGGAGAAGAGACAAACCCCCACCTGGCTACAACTTCCCTTCAGGTACTTGTGGAGAGCAAAAAGGTCTCCCCTGAGCCTCCTCTTCTGCAGGCTAAGCAACCCCAGCTCCCTCAGCCTCTCCTCACAGGGCTGTGCTCCAAACCCCTCCCCAGCTTTGCTGCCCTTCTCTGGACACATTCCAAGCATCTCTTTCCTAAACTGAGAGGCCCAGAACTGGACACAGGACTCAAGGTGTGGCCTAACCAGTACTGAGTACAGGGCAGAATGACCTCCCTGCTCCTGCTGGCCACACTATTCTTGATGCAGGCCAGGATGCCATTGGCCTTCTTGGCCACCTGGGCACACTGCTGGCTCATGTTCAGCCTACTATCAATCACTAACCCCAGCTCCCTTTCTGTTTGGCAGCTCTCCAGCCACTCTGACCCCAGCCTGTAGCACTGCATGGGGTTGTTGTGGCCAAAGTGCAGCACCTGGCACTTGGACTTGTTGAATGGCATCATGTTGGACTCTGCCCATCTGTCCAGCCTGCCAAGGTCCCTCTGCAGAGCCCGTCTGTCCTCTAACAGACCAACACCTGCTCCCAACTTGGTGTCATCTGCAAACTTACTAATGGTGGACTCAATCCCCTCATGTAGATCATCAATAAAGATATTGAATAGGATGGGGCCCAGCACTGATCCTTGGGGGACACCACTAGTGACTGGCTGCCAGCTGGATGTGGCACCATTCACCACCACTCTCTGGGCTTGGACATCCTGGATTATCCCTCTGTGGGATGCCCAGGACAGGATGGGGACTGAGGACCGGGTCTGGCTTACAGAGAAGTTATCCTGCAAAGCTCTCTTTTCACCTAATGCCTCTGTGCCAGGGGTCTCAAGCCCTGGATGAAGGTCACAGAGTCATAGGATCACCTAGGGCAGGCCACACAGGAACCCATCCGGGTGGGTTTTGAAAGTCTCCAGAGGAGGAGACTCCACAGCCTCTCTGGGCAGCCTGCTCAAGGGCTCTGACACCCTCACAGTTAAAAAGTTTCTCCGCATGCTGAGGTGGAACCTCCAGTGTTCCAGCTTGTACCTCTTGCTCCTTGTCCTATCACTGGGCACCACTGAATGTGGTGCTGTGGGAAATGGTTTTGTGGTGACCTAGCAGTGTTGGGTCAAAGGTTCAACTTGATAATCTTGAAGATCTCTTCCAACCAAAGTGGTTCTACAGTTCTGTAATTCTAGTACTCCCTCCACATGGCAATGTTGTACTCTGGCCTTCTCAGGCAGCCTTGCTCTCAGTTTATCACTGTACTAGGACCAGAGCCCCTTAGGTGGCTCACCTTGTCACCTGAGATGCCACCTGCAGCCAGAGGCACCTCTAGAGGTGGTTGTTCCTGTATGTCTTGGTGTGAGCTGACTGGAGGTGCCTCCACTGATGACAAAAGGCTCCTTGGCATCCTTCTTCAGATGCTTCAAAGAAGACTGCTCTATGATTCCATGATTCTATGCCATTACTTGTGTAGACATCAGCAGTGGATTAACAGTAAAGCAGGTCCCACATCCCTCTGCTGCCAACAAGCCCACTGCTGCATTTCAAAGGCCCCATTTCCCTTTCCCATCCAGTAGATGATGCCTGAGAAAGAGATTTCTCAGGATGCAGATTAAAGCAGAAGAGCAGAGAGTCCCCAGTGCAATTATGAAAAGGAAGTCATAAAAAATAGTAATTAAAAGTTGTATTTCTGCTGGGTAAATGCCTGGGCAGGGCTGGGAGTTGTTGGAGAGAAAGATGCTTGAAAGGCAGAGGAGGGAGTGGAGATAGAGATGGGACAGAAAGTCTTTGTCTTCAGCACTGAGTGAAACAGAGGCAGAAGTTGCATCACCCTCACCATCACCCATGAGCTCAGCCCCTTGCACAGCTTCAATTCAGGGCATCCTGCTGGTGGGCATGACTGGGGCTTAGCACAGGACACAGGTTAGGAGTTGACCTGCTGGAGAGCAGCTCTGTGGAGAAGGACCTGGGAATGCTGGGAATTCTGGTACTGTGAGCCAGAAACGTGGTCTTGTGGCCAAGAAGGACAATGGTGTCCCAGGGTGCATTAAGAAAGGTGAGGTCAGTGGGTTCTGGTAGGTTCTCTTCTCCCTCTACTCTGCCCTAGTGAAGCCACACCTGGAGTATTGTGTCCAGCTCTGGGCTCCCCAGTTCAAGAAAGACAGGGAACTATTGGAGAGGGGCCAGCAGAGGCTGCAAAGGTGGTGAGGGGACTGGAGCATCTCTCACAAGGAAAGGCTGAAAGACCTGGGGCTGCTTAGCCTGGAGCAAAGACTGCAAGGGGATCTCCTCAATGCTTATCACTGTCTGATAGGTGGGGGTCAAGAGGATGGGGCCAGGCTATTTTCAGTGGTATCCAGCCACAGGAAAAGGGACAATGGGCACTAACTGGAACACAGGAAGTTCCATCTGAAGATGAACTGTGAGGGAGACAGAGCACTGGACCAGGCTGCCCAGAGAAGCTGTGGAGTCTTCTTCTCTGGAGCCACTCCAAACTTGCCAGGATGGCATCCTGTGCAACATGCTCTGTGTGAGAGAGGTTGGAATAGATTGTCTTAAACGTGTCCAGAGAAGGGCAACAAGGCTGGAAACAGGCCTTGAGCACAGCCCTGTGAGGAGAGGCTGAGGGAGCTGGGGTTGCTTAGCCTGGAGAAGAGGAGGCTCAGGGGAGACCTCCTTGCTGTCTACAACTACCTGAAGGGAGCCAGGAGGGGGTTGGTCTCTTCTCCCAGGCAAGCAGCACCAGAACAAGAGGACACAGTCTCAAGCTGTGCCAGGGGAAGTTTAGGCTTGAGGTGAGAAGAAAGTTCTTCCCAGACAGAGAGATTGGCCATTGGGATGTGCTGCCCAGGGAGGTGGTGGAGTCACCAGCCCTGGAGGTGTTCAAGAGGGGACTGGATGTGGCACTTGGTGCCATGGTTTATTAGTCATGAGGTGTTTGGTGATAGGTTGGACTTGATGATCTCTGAGGTCTTCTCCAACCTTATTGATTCTATGATTCTGTGTGATCTCCAGAGATCCCTTCCAACCCCCATCATTGTCTGACTCTGTGATTGTGATGAGATCTTCCAAGGAGAGGCTTCGTCACCACCCCTCAACTCATTTCAGTTGCAGCAGTATTGCACCAGCCCCAAAAGTAGATGAGGCCCCAGTTATGAAGAAACTTTCACCACAACAACCCTAAAGCCTGGTGGGACTCTTTTTCTTCCTGCCACTGATTCACCAGGGATGTGGGCAGGAGGAATTAAACAGAAGCAATGAGAAGGAAGCATCGCTAAATGGAGACAGTAAACATGAGCCAGATTAAAAACTTAATGGGTCTAAGCAGGCACTGGGGGACAGCAGAAGTGGGAGGAAATGGGGCTGAGAGGTGAGGTGGGGCTGGCTTTGATGGGTGGAAAAGGGCTGTGGGAAGATCAAGCAATCCCACTTCACTCAGGGGAGGGACTGGATGTGGTCAGGGAGTGGGAGCTGTTGATGTGATTGCTCTTCCCACATGCAGTTGATGCTGCACTGGACTGGGTCACTCCCAAGAGCTTGCTGGGGGTGGATATTTGGAGGAAGCTCTGTGCAAGACCAGGTGGAGTTTCCTGACCTCCACCATCCCACACTTTGCTGTGGTCCACACATGGCTTTTGAGATGAGGACTAAAAGAGGCTGAGGGATGATGGGAAAGTTTGTATATGGAAGAGGAAAAGGTTTTCCTGTCCTGTGTAAATGTTCCTGGGACAAAGTGGAGTTGAGGACCTCTAGAGGTCCCTTCCAACATCAAACATTGTGTGATTCTATTAACCCCTCTCCCTTCCCAAAGGGAAGAGAAAGGGAATACAGGAGAGGGACCTATAGGTTGGAAAAAAACACTAAAACCACTCTGATTAAAGTAATAACCACAAAATGAAATGCATGCAGATATTTACAAAGCAATGCTGAACCCAGCCCCCTTGATGACAATTATGTCACCATCACCTCTGATGCTGTGGCAGCCACTGGGGAAACTCCAAGACTGGACTCAGTAGTAGACAGGAACTGGATTCAGGAACACATTTATTGGGACTGGAGGCAGAATGGACAGAGTTCTCCTTGGACAACAGCCATTGAAGAAGAGCCTTGGCCCTCATGATCCCTCAACTTATGATGTACATGGGATGGAATCCCCTTGGCCTGTTTAGGGTGAGCTGTCCTGTCTGCTCCTCTCCACAGGTGTCCCCTCTTGCTTACTGCACCCAACCATGATAGACAAGATTTAGCAGCGACCTTGGTCTCCACAGGAGCAAGTATAATGCAGAGCCTTTGTGCACCCCAGTTCTTGGCAGTACCTAAACATCAGCATTATCATAGCATCATGGAATCAATAAGGTTGGAAAAGACCTCAAAGATCATCAGGTCCAACCTCTCACCCAAGACCTCATGACTACTAAGCCATGGCTTCAAGTGCCACACAGTCACTGGCCATGCAAGCATGCCCTTAGCTTCAGAAAGTGCCATCACTGAGAGGAGGTTCAGATGAGAAGCTAACTCAGTTCTGATCTTGCTCAGATGAAGACAGAGCAGTGTTTGTGTTTGCAGCCATGTGCCTGTGCCTGGAGCAGAAGGGTCTGCATGCCCGCCAGGGAAAGCACGTGGTGCTGTCCGTAAGTGGGGGCCAGGGGATGTGCAGCTGTGTGCACATGTGTGTTCAAGGAGGTCCAGGCAAACCCCTTCCACGTAGATCTCTGGCTCTCTGCAGAGCTGGGCTGAATCACAGCTGCGGCCAGGGCAGGGCTGACCCCCACCATGTGAGGTATTAAGGAACAGTAAGGGGATCTCACAGTGACTCATCATCACAGATCTAACAAACTGTTGATTCCATTGATAAAAGCCCAGAGGGTTTGGGCACACAGCCAGATCCCTCCACTTCATTCATGGAAAGGAGGGAAATGGCTGGGCTCAGGTCCAGGGACAGAAGCACAAGTGGCTCTGGCTATTGCACAGAGCCCTCCGATAGCCATGGATGGAGGCCAGAGGCGGGAGCCGGAGCCATCCCCACAGAGCAGGGCTCCAGCCAGAAACCAGCAAGGCAGCAGTGTCCTCTGCCAGAAATTCTCCTCAGGGGGGGAAGGAGAAGACCCTTCTGCAGAACCCTGTCTCTAGCAAAAGTCATGTCCTTCTGCCCTTGTCCAAACCACTGGCACCATTAACCCAAGTGGTGCTGTTTTCCCAGCTGGCTTTAGAGCCAAACTCCACTCCTACATGCCAGCAGCAAGAAAGACCCTGTCAGCAAGATAAGGGCAAGGAAGAGGCAGCTCAAGGCTGTTGTGGGATGCACAGCCTGCAAGGAGCCTTCACAGAATCACAGAAACATTCAGGTTGGACAAGACCCTCAGGATCACCAAGTCCAACCTACAACCCTACTCTACAAGGTTCACCCCTAAACCATATCCCCAAGCACCACATCCAAACCACCTTCAAACACATCCACTTGATGTGATCCTGCACATAGTCACATCTTTGTGTGGGACCAAGCTCTCCTAGATGTCTCCAGGGTTGCTCTTGGTAAACTTGCTTTAGCAGAGGGGTTGGACTAGATGATCTCCAGAGGTCTGTTCCAACACTTCAGCCTTCTGTGAGTCTGCAATAGCACTGAAACTTCTCAATGGGTTTCTCTTCCAGTGTCAGGTCAGGAGACTTGACAGCCACCTCTATAATATTTTAAGCTGTGGGGATCAGAACTCGAATCACAATCCTCTCTCAGAAGGCAGTACTTGGAGAACCCAGGCTTGGATAGGCTGAACACATCCTGTTTTCACTGATAGCATCTCCAGGTCTTAGGGATGAACTAAAGAGAGTGACAACCTGTCAAGGACAAAAGACTGTTCAATATGACCCCTGCTGGATCCTGCTGTAAGAAAGGGAGATGATGGCTGGCTTGCCCTAAAAGCTGCAGCAGTGGCTCAAGTCAGTCCAGCCCCCAGACTACTATTAGATTAGTCTTACTCCACCACTTTCATGTGTCTGTAAAGGTTAAGTGCTGGGTCTTGAAGGTGTTAACCATGCAGTGGTGCTGTGCTGGAAAGGAAAGCAGAAACAATAGCTTGAAAAGGCAACTGTAAAGTCTGTCTGAAGCCCCTTCTGAAGAGAAAGATGTACCCAGCAAGGAAGGGGACTCAATCTCACCACTCAATTAAAGGTGACTTTGCCAAATCATCCATCACACAGGAGACAGAGAGGCATCCAGCACAAGGCAGAGAAGCAACAGCAAGAGCAAAACATCTGGAGAGACCCCAACCCTGCCAGTGGCTGAAAGCAAACACACTCTTGGAGAGTGACCAGAGAATCACAGAACACTTTGGGTTGGAAACAAACATAAAGGTCATCTAGTTCCAATGCTCAGCACTGGTTAGGCCACACCTTGAGTATTGTGTCCAGTTCTGGGCTCCTCAATTTAAGAAGCATATTGAGACACTTGGAATGTATCCAGAGAAGGGCAAGGAGGCTGGGGAGAGGTCTGGGGCACAAGCCCTATGAGGAGAGGCTGAGGGAGCTGGGGTTGCTTAGCCTGGAGAAGAGGAGGCTCAGAGGAGACCTTCTTGCTCTCTACAACTACCTGAAGGGGGCCAGGTGGGGGTTGGTCTCTTCTGCCAGGCAACCAGCACCAGAACAAGAGGACACAGTCTCAAGCTGCACCAGGAGAGGTTTAGGCTGCAGGTTAGGAAGAAGATCTTCCCAGAAAGAGAGATTGGCCATTGGAATGTGCTGCCCAGGGAGGTGGTGGAGCCATCATCCCTGGAGGTGTTTAGGAGGAGACTGGATAGGGTGCTTGGTGCCATGGTTTAGTTGATGAGATGGTGTTGGGTGATAGGTCGGACTTGATGATCTTGAAGGTCTTTGCCAACCTTGTTAATTCTATTCTATTCTATTCTATTCTATTCTATTCTATCCTATTCTATTCTATTCTATTCTATTCTATTCTATTCTATTCTATTCTATTCTATTCTATTCTATTCCATCCCATCCCATCCCATCCCATCCCATCCCATCCCATCCCACCCCACCCCACCCCACCCCACCCCACCCCACCCTACCCTACCCTACCCTACCCTATCCTATCCTATCCTATCCTATCCTATCCTATCCTATCCTATCCTATCCTATCCTATCCTATCCTATTATACTCTACTCTGTTCTGTTCTATTCTCTTCTTTTCTTTTTTGTTTTTTAAGATACCTTGTCATGTCTAAGCAAGCCCAGGGTTCCTCTAGCACAAGCAGCTGGCTCAGGGGTGGGCACTCCTCGCAGCTCCTTGCAGGCACTGTGTTTTTCAGCTGCACGCCTAGCAATGCTTCCTTGTTCAGGAGAGCTTTTGGTTTATTCCTCCTACCACACATTTTTCACATAGATCCAGCCTGCTACCTAATAAACCCAGCATGTTAGCAGCCAATGGCCTGATCCTCCTGAAGCAAGTGCCTCTGTTTCTACTAGCACAGGCAACTCGATTTGTAAACAGATACTTAAGTGGGTGTTCGGAGCAGTGCAGCAGATGGGCAATACAGCTGCCTTCCCTGAATTCACTCACCTCCTTGAAAATTACAGTTTCTTGCCTTTCTTCTTTTATTTCCCCCCCTTTTTTTTTGTTGTTTTACACTCTGTGATGTGGCTTTGGTTACAAGGAAAAAAAAAAAAAGGAGTGAAATTTTTAAAAGCAGGGAAAAATGCACAAGTGCATTACAGCAGGGAGAGAATTGCCCAGTGAATTTCCAGAGGATGGCAACCTCCAATGTTACCTTAAAAGCACTGTGAAAGCTACCCACACATCTCCACTTTGCTTAACTCTCCCTGCTTGAGTAACTCTGGATCTCAATGGGACTGCTTGTGTGGGCAGAGCACAACGTGGGGATCAACTTCCCTCACGCACAGAAACCTGTGACTAATGCTACAATACACAGCCAAAAGGCATCATTTTCCTCTCTGCTTGATGTAGTTAGTCACCAGTCCTTAGGCAGGTGCTTCCCTGAATTCGGCATCAAGGCTTGGAAGTAACATGAGGATAGAATCAGAGAATCAGGCAATCGTAGAATCATAGAGTCACAGAATGGTCCAGGCTGGAAGGGACCTCCAAAGGTCATCCACTCCAACCTCCCCACAGTCAGCAGGGACATCCCCAGCTATAGCAGGCTGCCCAAGGCCTCACTGAGCCTCACCTTGAATATCTCCAGGGAAGGGACCTCAGCCACCTCCCTGGGCAACTTGTTCCAGAGTTACACCACCCTCATTGTAAAGTTCTTCCTGATATCCAATCTAAATCTGCCCTTCTCTACTTTGAAGCCATTGCCCCTTGTCCTGTCACTGCAGGCCTTTGCAAACAGTCTCTCTCCATCCTTCCTGTAGCCCCCTTCAGGTACTGGCAGGCTTCTATTAGGTCTCCCCAGAGACTCCTCTTCTGCAGGCTGAACACCCCCAGCTCCCTCAGCCTGTCCTTGTAGCAGAGGTGCTCCAACCCTCTGATAATTCTCGTGGTCCTCCTCTGGACCTACTCCATCAGGTCCATGTCCTTCCTATATTGAGGGCTCCAGACCTGCACACAGTACTCCAGGTGAGGTCTCACCAGAGCAGGGTAAACACTCAGCTCCAGCTTTACCTCTCTTGTTTTCCAGTGACCATGTCTGGGAAGGCTGCACTGTCAGGGGGCTGGTTCATCATATTACACAGGATCACAGACTGGTAGGGGTTGGAAGGAACTTCTGCAGAGCAACTAGTCCACACACCTGCTAAAGCAGGGTCACACAGAGCAGGTTGAGCCAGGATTGCTTCCAGGCAGGTTCCGAACCTCTGTATAGAAGGAGCCTCAACAACCTCTCTGGGCAGCCTGATGCAGTTCTTCATGACCCTTCTTAGCAAGATTATAATTCCCTTTAAAAAATTGAAGTTCCCAGTTCCTTTCATGTTTCTTCACTCACTGACTTCTTGGAGTGCTCAGGATTCCTCAGGACTGGTTAATGTCCCAACAGACATTTAACTTGAGAAATCTCCTATGAACTAGTATTAAAATAAGCTATCTGTGACATTTTGGAATGGAATGGAATGGAATGGAATGGAATGGAATAGAATGGAATAGAATAGAATAGAATAGAATAGAATAGAATAGAATAGAATAGAATAGAATAGAATAGAATAGAATAGAATAGAATAGAATAGAATAGAATAGAATAGGAGTAGAATTAACCAGGTTGGAAGAGACCTTTGAGATCATCGAGTCCAACCTATCATCCAACACCATCTAATCAACTAAACCATGGCACCAAGCACCCCACCCAGTCTCTTCCTAAACACCTCCAGTGATGGTGACTCCACCACCTCCCTGGGCAGCACATTCCAATGGCCAATCTCTCTTTCTGGGAAGAACTCCTTCCTAACCTCCAGCCTAAACCTCCCTTGGTGCAGCTTGAGACTGTGTCCTCTTGTTCTGGTGCTGGTTGCCTGGGAGAAGAGACCAAGCCCCTCCTGGCTGCAACCTCCCTTCAGGTAGTTGTAGAGAGCAATAAGGTCTGCTGTCTACAGTTAGAAGGGTTAGCATAACACATGACCTGATGCTGGACTAATGGTTGTACTTGATGACCTTAAAGGTCTTTTCCAATTTAAATGATTCTACAATCAGAAGAGTGACTTCCAGGGGAGACCACCCACTTTTCTCCCTGTGGACAAGCACTGCCAGCTACACCCTCACTGCAGAGGAGCATATCAGATGGCATTGTTTGGAATTTCATTGCCATTTTTGACAGAAATGTTAAGCAAAAAGCCTCCAAACTGCTTTCTCGAGGTCTGTTTAATCACAGCAGGGATAGGGGAGCATCCTGACCCCTAAGCTGTCAGGAATTGCTCATAAATGATTAATGATGCAAACAGAGTTCTCAAGAGGTATTGCTAATTGATCCATGTTTCCATTTTCATCATTGCTTGAGGTGCAGGTGCAGGATGATACAACTGAATCTTGGGAAGTTTGTTGCTCTCAGCTGAGGTTGCCTCAGTTTTGACAGCAAGAGGCTGTGCACTTCTGACACAGCACTTCTCAGATGATGCCCTTCAGAGAACCAATGCTGAGTCCCCAGGAACTATCTCACTTTGGTGATTTCCCCAACTGCAAGAAACTTAACAGTAGCCTAGAGAACAGGAGGCTCAGGGTCTACAACTACCTAAAGGGTGGTTGTAGCCAGGAGGAGGTTGGTCTCTTCTCCCAGGCAACCAACACCAGAACAAGAAGACACAGTCTCAAGCTGCACCAGGGGAAGTTTAGGCTGAAGGTGAGGAGAAAGTTCTTCACAGAGAGAGTTGTTAGCCATTGGAATGTGCTGCCCAGGGAGGTGGTGGAGTCACCATCCCTGGAGGTGTTCAAGAGGGGATTGGACACGGCACTTGGTGCCGTGGTTTAGTCATGAGGTCTGTGGTGGCAGGTTGGACTTGATGATCTTTGAGATCTCTTCCAACCTTGGTGACTCTGTGATTCTGTAATTTGTGGTTTTTACACCACATTCCACCCTAAAAATAGTTTTGGGGCAACAGCAATTTTAGGATGATCTGACAGTGATGTCCTGAAGTCAGCTGGAGGAACCAAAACATTTTCCTATTTACAGAATTCATGGGACAGGACTTGAAAAGCAGGGAAGAGTGCAGGCAGAGTTTCTTTAGCATGAACTGCACTCAACTGTCCCAACTTTGGTTTCTGGGATTCTATAAAATGGGAAGCCAGCTGCTCCCTGTGTTGGAAACATGATCAACATACTCAAAGCATCAAGACAGGAAGAAAAAGAAATAAAAGAAAGAAAAGGACATTAAAAAAATAAATAAAAGAAAAAAATAGAAGGAAGAAAGAAAGAATAGAAGGAAGAACTAAAAGAAATAGAAGCAAGTAGGGAGGGAGGAAGGAAAAGAGGGAGGGAAGGAGGAAGGGAGGAATGAAGGAAGGGAGGAAGGAAGGAATGGAGGAAGAAAGGGAGGAAGGGAGGGCAAGAGAGAAGAAATATAGGAAGAAATAGAAAGAAAGAGAAAGACAGAGAGAAAAAGAAAGAAAGATAGAAAGAAAGAAAGAAAGAAAGAAAGAAAGAAAGAAAGAAAGAAAGAAAGAAAGAAAGAAAGAAAGAAAAAGAAAGAAAGAAAGAAAGAAAGAAAGAAAGGAAGAGAAAGAGAGAAAGAAAGAAAGAAAGAAAGAAAGAAAGAAAGAAAGAAAGAAAGAAAAGAGGAAAATAGGAGAAAAGAAAATAAAGAAAAGAGAAAAGAAGATAAGAGAAATGAAGAGAAGAGAAGAGAAGAGAAGAGAAGAGAAGAGAAGAGAAGAGAAGAGAAGAGAAGAGAAGAGAAGAGAAGAGAAGAGAAGAGAAGAGAAGAGAAAAGAGAAGAGAAGAGAAGAGAAGAGGAAGGGAAGAGAAACCAGCCCTCTCCTGCAGCCTGTAGCAAGGGAAGCGAAGCCAGCCCTCTCCTGCAGCCTGTAGCAAGGGAAGCGAAGCCAGCCCTCTCCTGCAGCCTGTAGCAGGCTGTCAAGCCTGCATGATAGCCAGAGCCAGGCAGTCAGCAGTCATTCATCTCCTGCAGGAGTCAATGTTCCCCTTGCCTTTGAAGGACTGCATTTTACCAGGGAGTGAAAAGAGCAGACGCTACCAATCAGCTCTTAATGCTCCCTCCAAAGATGAAAACATTTAACATGAAATCAGATCTTAGGGGATAGGATTATTTTTTTCTTTGTTATTATTCTCTCTCTCTCTCTCTTTTTTTATATTCCCTTCCCTTTTAATTTGCTCCTTTATCTCCCAGGCCTTGATAGTGTCAAGAACTGACTGATGACTACGGCATTAAGTTGCCTCTGGTTAAATCAAACATAGCTTCAAGCAACGAGTGTCTGGCTGGGAGCAGTTCAGGAGTGACAGGGAGAAAGGGAATAGATTCTGCTCCTTTGATGGGTGGAGGGAACCACACTCTTAAGCTGATGGTGGAGAAAATATCCCTGTGCTGGTAGTCCCCATCCTCTGGCACAACACAGCTACCTGCAGTGAGGGTTCAGCTGATTGAGGCAAGAGGCAGGAACTGTGAGGCTGGTGCAGGACAGGAGAGGATGTTCATAGGAACAAAGGCTCCTAGAAGTGATGGCTTCCACTCAGAGGGAAGAGATGGGCAGCCTGGTCTAGTTGAGGGTGCCCCTGCTCCCTGCAGAGGGGGTTAGACTGGATGACCTTTGCAGGTCCCTTCCAACCCAAACCAGTCTATGAGTTCATGATTTTATGATTCTATGATTCTGTGATTCTATGACTTTATGATGCTGTGATTCTATGAGTCTATGATTCTGTGACTCTGTGATTCTATGACTCTGTGACTCTGATTCTGTGATTCTATGATTCTGTGACTCTGTGGTTCTATGACTCTGTGATCTTATGCTTTGTCTTCTCAAACCAAAGCTGCATGCATGCATTTTAGATAAAGCCTCCTACTACAGTGGAGCTATGCTGTGCTATGCAGCCTCTCTGCAGGAGGAAATCAGTGGCTGTGTTAGACAGGGGACTTGCTTCACTCAGCAGCAGCTGCCTCTTCAGAGGGCTCTTCCCTGGCTGAACCAGCCCCAACCACTTGCACATATGGGTGCCCATGGTCTAACACCATTTTGATACCAGAATGCATCCTCAGGACCAATGCTGAAGAGCAATGCAGCTGCTTCAAGTAGAATAGAATACATAGAATAAACCAGGTTGGAAGAGACCTTCAAGATCATCATGTCCAACCCATCAACCAATCCAACCCACCTAAAGAACTAACCCATGGTACCAAGCACCCCATCACATCTCCTCCTGAACACCTTCAATGATGGCGACTCCACCACCTCCCCAGGCAGCCCATTCCAATGGGCAATCACTCTCTCTGTATAGAACTTCTTCCTAACATCCAGCCTAAACCTCCCCTGGTGCAGCCTGAGACTGTGTCCTCTTGTTCTGGTGCTGGCTGCCTGGCAGAAGAGACCAACATCCGCCTGTCTACAACCTCCCTTCAGGTAGTTGTAGAGAGTAACAAGGTCACCCCTGAGTCTTCTCTTCTCCAGGCTAAGCAACCCCAGCTCCCTCAGCCTCTCCTCATAGTTCCTACATGAGAGGAGCCAGAAGGATTGGATGAGCCCTTCTGAGCCTTATTTATGCAGCATCCTGATTCCTCACTGTTTTGCCTTGCCCAAACTGCCCAAGTGGCACCTCTTTGACAGGGATTTCTAGAGTATGTGGATGCAGTATCTGGATCCTGTGGGATCCCATCAGGTCAAAGGTATCCTGTGCCTCAGTTTCTCTTCTGTCTTGACTGCAAATGCTCTAGATGTGGGGCTGTTTCTGTTGCAGTGTATGCCCAGCACTGGATGTTGGAGCATCTTCAGCCTGGAGATTAATTTTCACGTTACCAGTCCCTAAACCTTGCAGACACCTGGCCAAGGGCAGCTTTGTTTGCACAGACTGACAAAGCCATCACTTCTGGGATACACATACCACGTCCCTGCCATGAAATAAAATGGGTCATGGCCAGTTCTCTGAGGGCAAGCAGCGTGGCACAGCTCACATCCATATGGCTAAACTCACCCATCCTCCAAAAGAGGCTGGCAGTGTGCCGCTTGGAAAGTGGCCATGCAAAACCTTCAAGCATGTCCAGATACTGTCAGGGAGGACCACTGGACTTGGCCAAAACCATGCTTGGGACCATGGTAATGATTAAGTGGCATGGATGATCCCAGACTAGGACTGAGGGCTGTGTCCTTCACCTGGCTGGTGTCGGGTTCTGCACATTGGCCACAACAACCCCAGGCAGCGCTACAGGCTGGGGGCAGAGTGGCTGGAGAGCAGCCAGGCAGAAAGGGACCTGGGGGTACTGGTTGACAGTAGGCTGAACATGAGCCAGCAGTGTGCCCAGGTGGCCAAGAAGGCCAATGGCATCCTGGCCTGTATCAGGAACAGTGTGGCCAGCAGGAGCAGGGAGGTCATTCTGCCCTGTACCCAGCACTGGTTAGGCCACACCTTGAGTCCTGTGTCCAGTTCTGGGCCCCACAGTTTAGGAAAGATGTTGAGTTGCTGGAATGTATCCAGAGAAGGGCAACAAAGCTGGGGAGGGGTTTGGAGCACAGCCCTGTGAGGAGAGGCTGAGGGAGCTGGGGTTGCTTAGCCTGGAGAAGAGGAGGCTCAGGGGAGACCTTATTGCTGTCTGCAACTACCTGAAGGGAGGTTGTAGCCAGGTGGGGGTTGGTCTCTTCTGCCAGGCAACCAGCACCAGAACAAGAGGACACAGTCTCAAGCTGTGCAGGGGGATGTATAGGCTTGGTCTTAGGCTTGGTCTCAAAAGGAAGTTCTTCACAGAAGGAGAGATTACCCCTTGGAATGGGCTGCCCAAGAAGGTGTTTAAGGAAAGCCTGGATGAGGCACTTAATGCCATGGTATAGTTGGTTAGTTAGGGTTGGGTGATCTGTTGGACTTGATGATCTTGGAGGTCTCTTCCAACCTGGCTGATTCTGTGATTCTTTTTCACATCCTGTGAGGCTCTGCAGTGAGAGCTCACAGCTTCAGTTCTGTGAGCCTCTGCCCTGGATCTGCAACACATCTGAAAGGCTTCCCATCAGTCCTGCGGGGACATTTATTATCAGAGCTTTCACGCTTGTATTTTTAACCTCCTTGAAGAGTTCCCAAGGATAGCCAGAGGAAGGATACTATTTTAAGTGCACAAAGCAGCTGGAAAAAAAAAATCCCTACCAAATTAGCACTTAGAGCATTTAGTGGACTGGCAAGTGGAGAGCTTGAAGTGATCCTCATGTTGGAAAGAGTAGGTCTGCCTTCTAGAGAAGCTGAGCAGCACCCTCCTCCCAAATCATATTTCAGCCTCCAGTACCACTGCTTTGCAGGCTGTGGTTTCAGAAGATGCTATGAGGAGCTGGGACTGTATCCCTCTCCCCTCTTCTTAAGGGGACACACATTCTCTCCCAGAGCACAGTCACATTTAGCTTAATCCTGAGCAGGGGTGCTAGAAAAGCTCCAGTGCATACTGGCCAAACATGATCATAAACATAAACTTCTTCACTTTGATGGTGATGGGGCAGGCTGCCCAGGGAGCTTGTGGAGTCTCCTTCTATAGAAAGATTCAGATCCTGCCTGGATGTGATCCTGGGCAACCTGCTGTAGGTTGCCCTGCTTTAGAAGGATGATTGGACTAGGCTGTCTCCAGAGGTCCAGTCCCTTTCATTCTGTGATTCTGGAATCCAAATGTGCAGCATCTGCTTGAAGGAGCTTGGGGGCAGCCAAACAGCCGATGCAGAAAGGTGCTGGCTGCTCTTTACACGCAATCTTTACTCTGGTAGTGAAGTGCTAGCAACCTGGTGGTGCTGCAAAGAGCAACAGGAGGTGGTACGTCTCCCCAAAGACATCTAGGAGGTCTGGCATTGAGAAGGGCTTGAATGCACTCCACCAAGCATTCCTAAAGCAAAGAGCACTGCCTTGTGAGCAGGAATGGAATGGAATGGAATAGAACAGAACAGAACAGAACAAAACAGGTTGGAAGAGACCTTTGAGATCATTGAGTCCACCCTATCACCCAACACCATCTCATCAACTAAACCATGGCACCAAGCACCCCATCCAGTCTCTTCCTAAACACCTCCAGTGATGGTGACTCCACCACCTCCCAGCACATTCCAATGGCCAATCTCTCTTGCTGTGAAGAATTTCTTCCTAACCTGCAGCCTAACCCTCCCCTGGCACAGCTTGAGACTGTGTCCTCTTGCTCTGGTGCTGGCTGTATGAGCAACTCCACCTGCTCCATGCATTGCTCCTCAGGGCCAACTTGTCCTACCTGATGGCCCTCTGCTCCTTTCTCTACATTCACATTATGGCTGCCTCAAGGCCATGTCTGGAGGCCCAGCTAAGGGTTGTGGGGCTAACAGAAATCATTTCATTCACCATGTATCAGGTCTTTGTGTGATGATTCCCCCCTCTCCAAGCTAGCACATCCTGTTTGGCATGTAATGGAAACAATTTTTGCAGCACACTGTGGCTGCCAATATCTGCAGGGAGATGCCAAACAGCAAAGAGTGGCAGCAGTCTCAGAATTCAACAGGTGTCCTGGGATCATAGAATCATAGAATAATAGAATCCATAAGGCTGGAAAAGACCTCCAAGATCATCAAGTCCAACCTGTCACCCAGCACCTCATGACTACTAAACCATGGCTTCAATCCCTTTTTGAACACCTCCAGGGATGGGGACTCCACCACCTCCCTGGGCGGCATATTCCCATGGCCAATTACTCCTTCTGGGAAGAACTTTCTCCACACCTCCAGCCTAAACTTCCACTGGCACAGCTTTGAAGCATTGAATCAATAAGGTTGGAAAAGACCTTAAAGATCATCAAGTCCAACCTGTCACCCAACACCTGATGACTTCTAGACCATGGCACCTCCAGGGACGATGACTCCACCACTGTACATGATAGGGTGCCACTCTTGTTCTGGTGCTGGCTGCCTGGGAGAAGAGACCAACCTCCACCTGGCTACAACCTCCTTTCAGGTAACTGGAGACAGTAATAAGGGCTCCCCTGAGCCTTCTCTTCTCCAGGCTAAGCAACCCCAGCTCCCTCAGCCTCTCCTCACAGGGCTGTGCTCAAGGCCTCTCCCCATCTTTGTTGCCCTTCTCTGGACACATTCAAGCATCTCAATGTCCTTCTTAAATTGAGGGTCCCAGAACTGGACACAGGACTCAAGGTGTGGCCTAACCAGTGCTGAGTACAGAGGCACAATGACTTCCCTCTTCCTGCTGGCCACGCTAATTCTGATCCAGACCAGGATGCCATTGGCCTTCTTGGCCACCTGGGCACACTGCTGCCTCTTGTTCAGCCTGCTATCCACCAGTCCCCCCAGGTCCCTTTCTTCCTGGCTGCTCTCCAGCCACTCTGTCCCCAGCCTGTAGCACTGCATGGGGACATGTGCTGGTGTCCCCTCAGTTGAGGAGGGCTGGAACTTCCTGCTCTTTGTCTCGGGGGAGTCTGAACTTGTGCAAATGCTCTGCATCCCCATTTAGACTAGACTAGACTAGAACAGAATAAACCAGATTGAAGAGACCTTCAAGATCACCATGTCCAACCTATCATCCAACACCACCTAATCAACTAAACCATGGCACCAAGCATCCTGTCAAGCCTCATCCTGAACACTCCCAGTGACGGCAACCCCACCATCTCCTCAGGCAGCCCATTCCAGTGGGCAATCACTCTTTGTGTGAAACTTCCTCCTAACCTCCAGCCTAAACCTCCCCTGGCACAGCCTGAGACTGTGTCCTCTTGTTCTGGTGCTGGTTGCCTGGGAGAAGAGACCAACCTCCGCCTGACTACAACCTCCCTTCAGGTAGTTGTAGAGAGCAACAAGGTCACCCCTGAGCCTCCTCTTCTCCAGGCTAAGCAACCCCAGCTCCCTCAATCTC
The DNA here is from genome assembly GCF_014839835.1 of Dryobates pubescens. Lineage (NCBI taxonomy): Eukaryota > Metazoa > Chordata > Aves > Piciformes > Picidae > Dryobates > Dryobates pubescens. Next base: position 20,397,636 of record NC_071614.1, on the reverse strand, counting down.
TCCTCATAGGGCTTGTGTTCCAAGCCCCTCACCAACTTTGTTGCCCTTCTCTGGACACGCTCCAGCAAGTCAACATCCTTCCTAAACTGAGGAGCCCAGAACTGGACACAGCTCTCCTGATGAAGCAGCAGTGTTCATCCACAGCTCCTGGAGCACACAGGCTCTATCAGAAAAAAAAAAAAAAAAGGACAAAAAATAAGCCCAATGTATTTTCCTAGGCAGGATCTTTAGGCAAAGGAGCTGCTTGATGGAAAGCTATCCCCTTGCCTGGCCTCCCAGCTCATTTTTAAGTACTGCAGACATGAAATGCACTATTTTGATGAAAATGTCAGCAGGCAAACGAAACACATAGAAAAGAAAGCCCACAGCAAGGCCAAAATCAACCCTGAGAAATGACTGAAGCTGAAGAGTTAACCTCCCAAACTGCAATTCCTTTCCTAGGGAGCCAGCAAAGCCTCCAGAGCTCTCCGTACAGCGGGACTGCTGCAAAGTCTGGCGTTGTTTGATTTGCCTGTTTTCACTTCAGAGGCGTAACAGACCTTCTCTAAGGCTGGGGACTGCATTTGTCCTTCCAGTGTGACCTTTTTGTAGCCTACAAGTAGCAGGAAAAGGACAAACTGTGGCAGAAACCGGACGGGATTGCTGGCTCTGTGCCAGCGTAAAGTCGGGTTTTATCCGTTCTCAGCTCTTGAGCTGCTCCAGGGAGAAGAGTGTGGTGATCTCCTCTTATCTGCTGTGATCTGCCATTTCCAGAGCTCCTGCTGGCTGCTCAGGCCAAGTCCCCAATGTGTTTTTGCTTTTCTTGCCATGGTTGAGTGAACCCTTCTCGCTCTTCAGAAGCAGAAAGAGCTCTTCCCCTTGCTTACACCCTCACAACAGACACTCAGTTTTCCTTCAGATGCCCACAGCCTTCCTCCTTTCTTCTCAGCAGCCATTCCCATGCCTGGTGGGGAGGAACTCTGGTGGTGGAAGCCTCATCCCTGGAGGTTTTAAAGGCCAGGCTGGATGTGGCTGTGAGCAACCTGCTGTAGTGTGAGGTGTCCCTGCCCATGGCAGGGGGGTTGGAACTGGATGATCCCTTAGGTCCCTTCCAACCCTGACAATTCTCTGACTCTACCCTTCCTAAGCCCTTTATAGGCAGCTTCCCAAGTTTAAACCCCTTCTCCAGTCCTCATGTTGAGCTGGAACCTCCTGGGTTCCAGTTTGTATTTGTTGCTCCTTGTCACAGAATCAACTAGGTTGGAAAAGACCTCAGAGATCATTAAGTCCAATCTATCACCCCACACCTAACACCTCCTGACAACTAAGCCATGGCCCTAAGTGCCACATCCAATCCTTTTTTGAACACCTCCAGGGCTGGGGACTCCACCACCTCCCTGGGCAGCACATTCCAATGGCCAATTGCTCTTTCTGTGAAGAACTTTCTCCTCAGTTCAAGACTAAACTTCCTCTGGCACAGCTTGAGACTATGTCCTCTTGTTCTGCCACTGGTTGCCAGGTTTCACTGGGCACCACTGAAAAGAGCCTGGCACCTTCATATTGACACCCACCCCTCAGATGCTTATAGACATTAACAAGAGCCCCTCTCAGCCTTCTTTCCTCCAGGCTAAAGAGCCCCAGACCTCTCAGTCTTCATAGCAGAGATGTTCCAGTCTCTTCATAGATGAAGGGATAAAGCAGCAGAGAAAGGAAAGTGATTTTGGTGAGTAGGAAGCATGAAGGCCTTCCCATGGAAACTAGATGGGCCTGAAATGTCAGGCAAGGCTTTAGTCAAGGAGCACATCAGAAGGCACATCAATCAGCCAAGCCTTTCTTCCAGCATGCACATGAGTGAACCAATCCCTCAATTATGGCTGTGTGTTTCATTGCACATTGACCTTAAGAGCCCAGTGCTTTACTGGGAAGGAGTTTAATTCAATTAGCACACCCATGGGCTTTGCAGCCAGGGTACTAAAGCCAACCTGCTGATGCAGGGCATTTAAAGGTAGCACAGGGCACTGGAGGTCAAATGGACCATCTTCCCCTGCTTTTCATTTGCAGCTAATGAAAAGACAAAAGGACCCCAGCAGAGGTGGTATCTGTTGCAAACCCCCCACATTTCAGCATTTCTTTCTGCACTTTGAAAGCCATGGAATAAATACAGGCTGGTATTTTCAGGCTCTCAAAGTATACTCAAGTATGGGTGTATACCATGCATAAAAGGAGAAAGTCACAGAATCACTGAATTGTCAGGGTTAGAAGGGACCTCAAGGATCAGCCAGTTCCAACCCCCCTGCCATAGGCAGGGACACCTCACACTACAGCAGGTTACTCACAGCCACATCCAGCCTGGCTGCAGAAACCTTTAGGGATGAGGCTTCCACCAACTCCCTGGGCAACCTGTGCCAGGCTCTCACCACCCTCATGGGAAAGAACTTCTTCCTAACATCTAATCTCAATCTACCCTCTCCTAGCTTGGACCCATTACCCCTAGTCCTACCTGACACCCTAAGAAGTCCCTCCCCAGCTTTATAGTAGGCCCTATTCAGATATTGGAAGGCCACAAGAAGGTCTCCTTGGAGCCTTTTCTTTTCCAAACTGAACAATCCCAACTCCCTCAGTCTGTCCTCATAGGAGAGGAGCTCCAGACCAGTTCTCCCAAAACATCCCAAGATTCAAGGGGGCCTGCAGTCCAAACAGCCCCCAGCCCCACTGGTGTGGCAGGAGTCCCATGCTGATGCCAGTGGGGGTCTTGTGGTGTCTCTGTGTTCTCGCCCAGCTCTGTGCCCACTCTGCCTGCCCCTATCTCTGTCCACCATGGCAGAGCAGGGCTGCTGGGGACACTGAAGGCATTAACTGACTCCCAGGAGCATGTTGGTATGGAATCTCCATCTCTGGAGATGGCTCGCCTGAACATGTTCTTGTGTGATCTGCTTTAGGTGAACCTTCTGCTCTGGCAGGGAGGTTGTACTTGGTGGTCTCCAGAGGTCCCTTCCAACCCCATGATTTTGTGATCACTGCCCTCTGTGTGGCACTCATGAGGCCAGACCTTGAACACTGCGCTCAGCTTTGGACCCCATACTACAAGAAGGACATTGAGGTGCTGGAGCAGGTCCAAAGAAGAGCAAAGAAGCTGGTGAAGGGGTCTAGAGCACAAGTCCTGCAAGGAGATGCTCAAGGAACTGAGATTGTTTAGCCTGGTGGTGGTGGTGACCTGGCAGGACTGGTTTAAAGGTTGGACTTGATAATCTTCAAGGTCTCTTCCAACCAAAACGACTCTGTGATGCTATTCTGTGACGGAGGGTGCACATGTGAGTGGCCAGCACAGCTTGTTGCACCTTAATCTTTGCACAGCATCTCACCAGCTGTGCACCGATGCTCTGCACCCAGGGAGGTCTCCGCTTTGCAAGGCTGCAAGCAAGAGGAGGAGGCAGCCGGAAGAGGAGACTAGATCTCAGGAAGCACCAAGAAAATTCAGTGAGTGGTGGGAATTGTTGAGGAGGATGTGAGCTGAATACCTAGAGGAAAGGGGCAGGTGGGGAAAAAAATAGCAAAGCTTCCCAAACTGGAGGCTGGCTCCCGGTGCTTTCACTCCGAGGGTAGCTGAGACGCAGCAAGGGAGCGCACCTGGTGAAGCAGGGGGAGGCAGGGGCACTGACAGCTCTCCTGCTGCTCCAGGGTATCTCAGAGCTGCGGGGCGGGGGGGGAGGGGGAGGGAAAAAAAAAAAGAAGGAAAAAAAATGAGGAAAACCATCCAGTGACCTCGCTGAAATTAGAAACTTAACAATGAACACGCTCCACATACAACTCGCCTGGCTCTGTAGCCATGGAGACGGCTACAAATCTGTGTCAGCCACAATCCGCTCTCCAGCTCCTAAAATGTAAACGAAAAAGGAGGCAGCGAGGGCTGGGAGGCGGGAGTGGGAAGGGGGAATTCCTCTGCACTGTTTGGCTTTGATGTGCAGCACGTTTAAAGGCGCAGGGGATTAGCCGAGCCCGATGCCGGATAAAGCGGCGGCTGCGTAGCTGCTGCAGCGCGCTGGCCGTTTCCCTCCAGCGCGGCAGCTCCCCAGCCTCCCTAAAAGCCGTGGCAGAAGGTCTCGGTGCCCGGGGTGAACCCAACACCACAGGAGGCTTCAAAGCTTCAGTATCATTCTGGGGGCAGTGGGCTGAGGCAGCACCTTGCAGGTCCTTGCCATGAGACGAGGAAAGAGGCATCCAAAGGGGTCTGTGCAAAGCTTTGGAGGAGAAACACTCAGGAAGGAGCTTGGTGGTCTCTGCCCAGCTTCAGAGAGGAATTATAGAATCACTGAATGGGGACCTGGAGCACAGAAGGTTCCACATGAACATAAGGGGGGAAAAAAATCACTCTGAGGGTGAAAAAACACTGGAACAGGCTGCCCAGAGAGGTTGTGGAGTCTCCTTCTCTGGGTGCATTCAAGACCTGCCTGGACACATTCCTGTGTGAATTGCTCTAGGTGATCCTGCTCTGGCAGGGGGGTTGGACTCAACAATCTGCCAAGCTCCTTTCCAACCCCTAACGTTCTGTGATTCTATGATCTTCTAGTCCAATCTCCCAGCCAAAGCAGGGTCACCTAGAGCAGACTGGGAATTCTTGCTGCCAGGATGACACGAGAGATAACAAAGCAGGGAAGAGAAGGATGGGACCAGTGTTCTACCACCCTCATGGTAATGAACTCATTCCTAACATCCAATCTAAACCTACTCTTCTCTAATTTCAACCATTGCCCCTCAGGCCTTTGTAAACAGTCCCTCTGCAGCCTTCTTGTAGGCCCCCTTCAGGTATTGGAATGCTGCTATTAGGTCTCCCCTGAGCCTTCTCTACTCCAAGCTGAACAACCCCAGCTCCCTCAGCCTGTCCTCACAGGAGAGGTGTTCCAGCCCCATGCTCATTTTCTTGGGCAAGAAAACACAACCTAATCTAGTCACAGAATCACAGAATCACCAAGGTTGGAAGAGACCTCAAAGATCATCAAGTCCAACCTGTCACCCAACACCTCATGACTACTAAACCATGGCACCAAGTGCCACATCCAATCTCCTCTTGAACACCTCCAGGGATGGTGACTCCACCACCTCCCTGGGCAGCACATTCCAATGGCTAACAAATCTCTCTGTGAAGAGAGAGCTTGAAGTGCAGCTTGAGGCTGTGTCCTCTTGTTCTGGTGCTGTTTGCATGGGAGAAGAGACCAACCTGCATTCAGTCCTTGCTCCCCTACATCCCCATGAATATTATAGGGAGATTTTGGCTGGATAAGGTTGAGAGGCAAGAAGCTATTCAGCAGAGGAAGACATGGAGAAAACTCTCTCTTAGGCCTGGATGCCAAAGAGAAAAGCACCTGTAATACAGAGATTTGACTGTAATAAGAGAATGACCTACAACTCCTAATTCATTAATCACTTCTGTGGAACAAGCCTTCTTCCAACCAGGGGGAAATTACCTAGCTCACTGCAATGCACTGTCAGCCAGGTTACCACTTGATTAAGGTCTGAAATGTGCACGGAGGATTTATTGACATGGTCTCATCTGCTGCAGTGCATTTAATTCCAGATACCTTCCCAGCCAGGTATGTTTTTAATGCTATCAGATCACTCCTCAAAAAAAAATGCAAAAGAGAAAAGAATGCAAAAAGGACAAGTTTAACTCATTTTAAATCAGGAAATTAAATGTCTCCCTGTATCTCCCCTTTCTTGGGGGGGAATCATGGAATTGTCAGGGTTGGAAGGGACCTCAAGGATCAGCCAGTTCCAACCCCCCTGCCATGGGCAGGGACACCTCACACTACAGCAGGTTGCTCACAGCCACATCCAGCCTGGCTGCAAAAACCTCCAGGGATGAGGCTTCCACCACCTCCCTGGGCAACCTGTGCCAGTCTCTCACCACCCTCATGGGGAACAGCTTCTTCCTAACATCCAATCTGAATCTACCCATTTCTACCTTTGTTCCATTTCCCCTACTCCTCTCATTTCCTGACACCTTTCATTACCTGACACCTTAAAAAGTTCTTCCCCAGCTTTCTTGTAGCCCTCTTCAGATACTGGAAGGCCACAATTAGGTCTCCTCAGAGCCTTCTCCTCCCCAGAATGAACAGCCCCAACTCCCTCAGTCTGTCCTCATAGGAGAGCAGCTCCAGCCCTCTGCTCATCCTCATGGCCCTTCTCTGGACACCTTCCAGCACCTCCAGATCCTTCCTGTAATAGGGGCTCCAGAACTGGATGCAGTACTCCAGGTGGGCTCTCACCAGAGCGGCACAGAGGGGGAGAATCACCTCCCTTGACCTGCTGGCTGTGCTTCTGTTGATGCAGCCCAGGATCTGGTTGGCTTTCTGGGCTGCAAGTGCACACTGCTGGCTCATGTTGAGCTTCCCATCCACCAGCACCCCCAAGTGCTTTTCTTCAGGGCTGCTCTCAAGCCAGTCCCTGCCCAGCCTATATCAGTGCTTGGGATTGCCCTGACCCAGATGCAGGACTTGTGTTTGGTCTTGGGCCCAGCTCTCCAGCCTGTCCAGGTCCCTCTGGATGGATCCCTTCCCTCCAGCTGTCAGCTGCACCACACAGCTTGGTGTCACAGAAAGGTTCTACTTTATCTTTCTAGACAAAAAAGCCCTTTGGAAAGCAGCTTTGCTGAATCTTGGATTTCACCCTTCAGTGAAGTGTAGCTGAAAGCTGCACTTGGACTGGAAGGAAGCAAGCAAACACCAACACTAGTAGTGGTCTGTGGAACAGAAAGACATCAGCACTCCACCCTAATTAGTAGGGCTCTGCTTGTTATGTGCAGTGCAGTACCTCTGCAATTAATTTGTGCACGCTTGCAAAGCCACTGAAAGAGGCCAAACATTAAATATAGATGCTAAATAAGAGGGAATAAATAGCAACCAACATTTAGCTCTCTAGGTTTTCAGGCCCTCTCAACAGGGACCTTCAGCTGCTGCCCAGAGCAGACTCCTTAACTAAGATCTGTAAGTGCATTATTAATTTTTCAGTAGCATCTACTAGACCTAAAGAAGACACAGTTATGCTATGCATGAGGACTCTGCCCAGAAGAGCTGTAAAATCTCCAGCCTCATGGCTGGTGAGGGTCACTGCTGGTCTGCATCCCAACCACAAGATGGTCTGGGCACAGACCAGTATCCTCTTTGCAGCTCTGAGTCCTGCTGCTGCCCAGTTTCATGCTCCCAAACTGGCCATTCCTGCCAGGACATGGAGATGGAATGAGCAGAACGGCTGCCACCCATCCTGCCTCTTCCAGTCTAGACTCTTGACTAAATGATTCTCCTTTTGACTCCTCTTGCTGTCAATAAGAACAGTTACAGCACCAGGAGAAACCTTTCTACAGCTTCTGCTGTATGTCTCTGCTATTCAACTGTAGAATCACAGAACCACAGAATGGTTTATGTTGGAAGAGACCTTTAAAGGTCATCTAGGCCAGCCCTCATGCAGTGAGCAGTGACATCTTCAATTGCAGCAGGTTGCTCAGGGCTCCATCCAACCAGACCTGGAATGTTTCCAGGGATGGGGCACCTACCACCTCTCTGGGCAACCTGGGACAGTGTTTCATCACCCTCAGCATAAACAACTTCTTCCTTCTCTCTAGCCTAAACCTCTCCTCTTAGTTTAAAACCATCACCCCTTGTCCTGTTGAAAGAGACCCTGCTAAAACGTCTCTCCCTGTCTTTCTTTTAGGTCTCCTTTAAGTACTCACTGCTGGGACTGGCCCCTGAAGAGATCACAGAATGGTTTGGGTGGGAAGAGACCTTTAAAGGTCATCTATTCCAACCTCCCCCACAGCCAGTAGGGTCATCTTCAAGGAGAACAGGTTACCCAGAGCCCCAAGAAACCTGACCTGGAATGGTTCCAGGGGTGGGGTATCTCTGGGCAACTTGGGCCAGTGTCTCACTACCCTCACTGAAAAAAAAAAAAGGCTTAAGAATCATAGAATGGTGTGGTTTGGAGTGGCTGGAGAGCAGCCAGGCAGAGAGGGACCTGGGGGTACTGGTTCATGGTAGGCTGAACATGAGCCAGAAGTGTGCCCAGGCAGCCAAGAGGGCCAATGGCATCCTGGCCTGTATCAGGAATAGTGTGGCCAGCAGGAGCAGGGAGGTCATTCTGCCCCTGTACCCAGCACTGGTTAGGCCACACCTTGAGTCCTGTGTCCAGTTCTGGGCCCCTCAGTTTAGGAAAGATGTTGAGTTCTGGAACATGTCCAGAGAAGGGCAACAAAGCTGGGGAGGGGTTTGGAGCACAGCCCTGTGAGGAGAGGCTGAGGGAGCTGGGGTTGCTTAGCCTGGAGAGGAGGAGACTCAGGGGAGACCTCCTTGATGTCTACAACTACCTGAAGGGAGGTTGTAGACAGGTGGGGGTTGGTCTCTTCTCCCAGGCAACCAGCACCAGAACAAGAGGACATGGTCTCAAGCTGTGCCAGGGGAGGTTTAGGCTGGATGTTAGGAAGAAGTTCTTCATAGAAAGAGAGATTGGCCATTGGAATGTGCTGCCCAGGGAGGTGGTGGAGTCACCATCCCTGGAGGTGTTTAGGAAGAGACTGGATGGGGTGCTTGGTGCCATGGTTTAGTTGATGAGATGGTGTTGGGTGATAGGTTGGACTTGATGATCTCTGAGGTCTTTTCCAACCTGGTTAATTCTATTCTATTCTATTCTATTCTATTCTATTCTATTCTATTCTATTCTATTCTATTCTATTCTATTCTATTCTATTCTACTCTAATTCTATTCTATTCTATTCATCTGGTTCCAGAAGGGACAACTTCCACCAGCCCAGGTGGCTCAACAAAACTATGCTTGCACCAGGAAACATTTGCAACACTCCATTAACAGAGTGAGTGAGATACAAGTGAACAAGCTAAAGCCTGATGGGTTAGCCTGGTTTTAATGACTGGGTATTTCATGAAACTGTTGTGCAACTCACCCCTGATGCCAACATCTGGTGGTAAGGTGTCACTTTAAACTCAGAGAGGCACTGTACATTTCAAGGCTCCCAGCATCTCTAGCAAGAATTGGCTGGTACAGAAAGATTTCTTCCAAAAATAAACCCTTCCTATCCTCCAGCTCTCAGGGGCAGGGAAAAGCAGGGGATTATCACAGCTATCAGAGTCCTGCAGGGCCAAAAAAAATAGGAGGGACCAGAATGGAACTGGATGGAGGGCCATCTGGAGAGAAAGGAGATGGCAAAGGAGAGTGGAACAGAGTTCCCCTGGACAACTGGCTAATGAGAAGTTTGTTGTGAAACTTGGTATGAAGCTCTCTTCCTTTACAAGAAGGTCTCCTTGGAGTCTTCCCTTCTCCAGGCTGAACAACCTCAACTCTCACAGCAGAGGTGCTCCAGCCCTCTGATAATGCTGAGGCCTTCCTCTGGACCTGCTCTAACAGGTTCATGTCTTTCTTGTTCTATCCTGGCATCCAGAGCAAGGTAGTCGCATCCAGAATGCCTGCTGGGAATGGTCCTTGGTCCCACTGTGCATTGAAACAGGCAGTTTGGATGTGCCTGGGAGTTCTTGGAGCAGTGCTAATATAGGAGTGGCAATGAAATGCTGTACTTGCTGGACTGTGTGATAGATCTCAACACATCCTGGATGGTATCTAAAGATCGTGCTTAAAGCCAGCAACTGGTGACCAGCAGTGCCCTGCAGAACTACTCTTCCTTGATGAAGGCTCTGTGGCCGTTTGACGCTGTGCCTTTAAGAAAGGGGCACACTGGCTAAATGTTTGTAAAATATTTTGGTATTCTAAACGAATTTCATTGGCCAAGGATTGTGGGAGGTCAGATTGGACCCGGGGGAGCTGGGAACTTGTTCCCGACGAGACGACAGGAACCGTCTGTGAACAGGCTCTTTGCAAGCAGTTCTTTCTACATCACAAAGTCCTTGTCCTGATCCCACTGGCACTGATCAAAAAAACTCTGTCATCATGGGGAAAGCACTGAACCCAGGATCCAAAACCATCCCAAAGGGCTCTCAGCAGGCAGCAAAGGCCACCCCTACAGTGAGGACACTGATGGAGATGTCCTCTTCAGACTAACAGGGAGATGTACCTCAGAGCTGGAATCTCTTCCAAAAAGTGTGCTACCAGCCTTCAATTTTAAATCTAAGAGGGAAGTTCAGCTTGAGCACAGGGGCTGCACTGTATCTGTAGCAAGAAGACAGCAGTAGGTAGCTTAGGACACCTTAAATTCAGACAGAAAAGTCACTTTCTTCCCTTGTGAACAGCTCTTATCCACTGCAGCCCACTAAGCTGACCTCCAGAGAAGGTGTCAGCTTCCTAAAATCCATCCCCAGAGTCCCCCTCATGAAGGCCAAGGTGCTTCAGAACCAGTCCATCCTTCCTTTGCTCACATCAGCTGCTGTTGTTTCCTCACATGTGAGGCAGCACTGCAAGCCTCTCCTCTTTGCATGTCACCCCATGACTTCCAGGTGCTGAGCAGACAGGCTTAGAATCTATTCACGCAGCTGCCATGCTCCCTTCCTTTAGGATTACATCAATTATCCTTATTTTTAGGCTTGAGGACGAAGTCCTGGAGTCCACAACAAGAGGCCAACAGCTCCCAAGAAAAGGTATTAACATATCTTTATATTCCAGTCTTTGTTAAGCTCCATGAGGGATCCATCAAGAACCAGAAAGCCTCACGGTTTCCAAAGCCTGGAGGATTTCCAGGGTTCACTTCTGCTCCAACCCAGCTGGTTCAAACCCTCCCCCCCACCCTGCTTTATTTCTTTCCTTGTTCTCTGTTAGCCACAGGAGCTCCTTTGGCTCCCTGTACCTCCTGTACTTCACTGTGCTTGTGCCATTATTATCCTCCCTGCAGAAATCCTTGCAGGGGAGGTTTAAAACCTGTGTGATGCAGTTCCTCATGGGTGGCTGGGGCCTCATTGGTGGCTGGGACCCCATTGCTGCTATAAGCAGCCAGAAAACACAACATCTCATTAGAGCTTTATCTTTGATAAGCCTCTGAGCAAATCTGCCCCCAGGACTTACACCTTGTGCAGATCTCCTTCCTTTTAATGGGTACAAGCTGGAACACAGGAGGTGCCACCTCAATATGAGGAGACACTTCTTTACAGGGAATGGAATGGAATGGAATGGAATGGAATGGAATGGAATGGAATGGAATGGAATGGAATGGAATGGAATAGAATAGAATAGAATAGAATAGAATAGAATAGAATAGAATAGAATAGAATAGAATAGAATAGAATAGAATAGAATAGACCAGGTTGGAAGAGACCTCCAAGATCACCAAGTCCAACCTATCACCCAACACCATCTCATCCACTAAACCATGGCACCAAGCACCCCATCCAGTCTCTTCCTAAACACCTCCAGTGATGGTGACTCCACCACCTCCCTGGGCAGCACATTCCAATGGCCAATCTCTCTTTCTGGGAAGAACTTCTTCCTAACATCCAGCCTAAACCTCCCCTGGCACAGCTTGAGACCGTGTCCTCTTGTTCTGGTGCTGGTTGCCTGGGAGAAGAGACCAACCCCCACCTGGCTACAACCTCCCTTCAGGGAGTTGTAGACAGCAAGAAGGTCTCCCCTGAGCCTCCTCTTCTCCAGGCTAAGCAACCCCAGCTCCCTCAGCCTCTCCTCACAGGGCTGTGCTCCAAACCCCTCCCCAGCTTTGTTGCCCTTCTCTGGACACCTTCCAGCAACTCAACATCTTTCCTAAACTGAGGGGCCCAGAACTGGACACAGGACTCAAGGTGTGGCCTAACCAGAGTAGTGTACAGAGGCAGAATGACCTCTCTGCTTCTGCTGTTCCTGATGCAGACCAGGATGCCTTCTTGGCCCCCTGGGCACACTGCTGGCTCATGTTCAGCCTACCATCAACCCCCAGGTCCCTCTCTGCCTGGCTGCTCTCCAGCCTCTCTGACCCCAGCCTGTAGCACTGCATGGGGTTGTTGTGGCCAATGTGCAGAACCTGGCACTTGGATGTGTTTGATCTCATGCCCTTGGACTCAGCCCAGGCTGCCCAGAGAGGTTGTGCAGTGTCCTTCTCTGGAGACTTTCAAAACTTGCCTGGATGTGCTCTTGTGTGGCCTGCCCGAGGTGGTCCTGCTTCGATAGGGGGGTTGGACTCTATGGCCTCTGCTACAAGGAGAGGCTGAGGGACCTGGGGTTGTGCAACCTGGAGGAGGCTCCAGCAAGACCTGATAGCAGCCTTCCAGTACCTGAAGGGACCATCTGAAGGATGGAGAGAGACTGTTTGCAAAGGCCTGCAGTGACAGGACAAGGGGCAATTGCTTCAAACTAGAGAATAACAGATTGAGATTAGACTTTAGGAACAAGTTCTTTACTATGAGGGTGGTGGAACACTGGAACAGGTTGCCCAGGGAGGTGGTGGGGGCCTCATCCCTGGAGATATTCAAAGTAGGGCTCTGGGCAGCTTGATCTAGTTAAGGATGCTCCTGCTTACTGTAGAGGGGGTTGGGCTGAACGACCTGAAGAGGTCCCCTCCAAGCCCCAACATGCTGTGATTCTGAGATTAGAATTCACCTGCCCAAGTGCTGTGAACTTGGTGCCAGGTGCTGCACAAACAGGGACACCAGCAAGTAGAGCTGGAACACTTCTGAATGCTGTCCTGGACTCTCCACATCCTCCTTTGTAATGCAGCACAAAGCAGAGGCAGGATTTGGGAGTGTGACAAGGCAGGTTATGCAATTAACTTTCTCAGTTCAGGTGTCAGTGTCACATGGAACTTTCTCATGCCTTCACCGTTTCTCTGTGACATCATTTTGCCTTTCAAGGGCAAAAAGCAAACAAAAGAGGCTTTGGAGCCACTCCACCACCCAGCTGGCCTTGCTTTGTTCCCAAACCTGTGTGACAGGACAGCTCACAGCAGAGGCAGAACAGCAGCTGGCACAAAGATGGCACTTGAAGCACTTTTGGCCATCCAGGCTCAAATGCTGCATAGGCTGGGGAGTGAGGGCAAGCCAGGAGAGCCTAGAGAAAGGCAATGAGGCTGGGGAGAGGTCTGGAGCACAGCCCTGTGAGGAGAGGCTGAGGGAGCTGGGGTTGCTTAGCCTGGAGAAGAGGAGGCTCAGGGGAGTCCTTCTTGCTGTCTACTACCTGAAAGGAGGTTGTAGCCAGGTGGGGGTTGGTCTCTTCTCCCAGGCAACCAGCACCAGAACAAGAGGACACAGTCTCAAACTGTGCCAGGGGAAGCTTAGGCTCAAGGTGAGGAGAAAGTTCTTCACAGAGAGAGTTGTTAGCCATTGGAATGTGCTGCCCAGGGAGGTGGTGGAGTCACCATTCCTGGAGGTGTCCGAAACAGGATTGGATGTGGCACTTGGAGCCACAGTGTACTTGTCATGAGGTATTAGGTAATAGGTTGGACTTGATGACCTCAGAGGTCTTCTCCAGCCTGGTTGATTCTATGATTCTATTCTATCTTGAGACAAGTTGTGAAGCAGGACAAGAGAGCAGGAAGGTCTGTGGTTGGAGGTGGTCTGGGACACCTGCTTAAAGATGGGATGAGTGACTCTGCAAATCACTTTCTCTGTGCTAAATAGGGGTAGAGGAGTGTTCACTAGCAGAGGCATCACCTCCAAGTCACTTTCTCTGCTCAATATGGGCAAGGTTTGGAAGGGACCTCAAGGATCTTCTAGTTCCAACACCCCTGCCATGGGCAGGTACACCTCACACTACAGCAGGTTGCTCAGAGCCACATCCAGCCTGGCCTCAAAACCCTCCAGGGATGAGGCTTCCACCACCTCCCTGGGCAACCTGTGCCAGTGTCTCACCACCCTCATGGGGAACAACTTCTTCCTAACATCCAATCTGAATCTACCCATTTCTGGGTTTTATTTTCCATTCCCCAGTCCTATCACTCCCTGACACCCTAAAAAGCCCCTCCCCAGCTTTCTTGTAGCCCCCTTCAGATACTGGAAGGCCACAATTAGGCCTCCTCAGAGCCTTCTCTTCCCCAGACTGAATACCCCCAACTCTTTCACTCTGTCCTCACAGGAGAGATGAATGTTTGCAGTAAAGACATCCATCACTGAAAATGTCCATAGGGATCTGCCCAACACCAGGACACCAGAGAGAGATGGAAAGGGATGGGATGGGATGGGATGGGATGGGATGGGATGGGATGGGATGGGATGGGATGGGATGGGATGGGATGGAATAGAATAGAGTAGAATAGAATAGAATAGGTTGGAAGAGACCTTTGAGGTCTTCAAGCCCATGATGGTACTGGGAGTGGATGAAGTGCCATAGGAGGCTGCAGAGCCACACAACAGCTCTCATATTACATGCCCCTGTCCACAGGTAACCCACCAAGTCACACTCAAGAAGGCCAGCTGCTAGCCTTTTCCCTCCTACCTCCAAAACCCTGCAGACAGAGTTGTTTAACGCTGCTATAAATACAGCACCTAGACTGCCCTGCTGTGCCAGACAGCACACAAACAGCTAATGGGCAAGAGATTTTTGTCCCCAAAAACTTAGCAGGAGGCTCCTGGGGAGCTGAATGCAAGATCCATACACCCCAGGACCCAGTATTTTATCCTCTGCAATGCTGACTCTCCCACAACACAGAGAAAGATACTCCTGCACACCAACTGACCTAGTAGGAACTTCCAGGGCAGGAAAACCTGATGCCCAGCCAGGCCTTTGGCACTCAGACATGGACAGACACATGCTGCAGCTGAGCTTCATGAAGGACACTGCTAAGCTGAAAAATTCAGGATAAAAGAAATGCAGAGCACCCACTTCAGCAGGAGTAATTCTTGGTGCAGAAGGAACCTGGAGGCTGTGTGGTTGCTGAGCTGTCTCTATGCTTATAGCTCCTTTTGAATCCAGAGCTGCTAGGAAACCAGACACTTGCTTGCTTCCTTCACAGCTCACCCTTGCTGTGAGGCTCAGAAGCAGTTCCCAAGGCCCTGAGAGCTCTGCTCCATGCACAGATAACCAGTTGCAGATGGTCCTCGTGGCATTCTCCTGGCTTGCCACCAAACCCCCACGTTCCAGTGATGGTTCATCAGTCTGCCACCTAAATCCATCACTGGAGATGCTTTGTGGATGGGGCTTCACTAAGGCAAGCAGACACAACTCCCAGGAAAGATCACAGCCCACCAAACTGGAGGTGGCTGAGTCCCAGTCCCCTCTCTAGGCTCCCACTGCAGACAGTGGAGATGTCTTCCCACAGCCAGTGGTGGATGCAGAGGATTCCCTGCCTGGAGCAGGTGTAGGAGGAGATGAGCACAATCCCAGCCTGGCTGGCTGAGTGGTTTTTTTCTTTCCTCTCCTCTCCTCTAGTGATCAGCAGGTCAGGAGATGTGATTCTGCCCCTCTACCACACTCTGGTGAGGGCTGGAACACCTCTGCTATGAGGACAGGCTGAAAGAACTCAAGTTGTTCAGCCTGGAGAAAAGAAGACTCCAGGGAAAGCCTCTTGTGGCCTTTCAGTACTTCAGGTAGCCTGGAAAGATGGGGACAGACTTCTTAGTGACAGGACAAGGGGTGTTGGTTTTAAACTAAAAGAGGGAGATTTAAGCCAGATAGAAGGAATAGTTTTTTGACAGTGAGGATGGTGAAACACTGGCACAGGTTACCCAGAGAGATCAGGTAGATGCCTGATCCCTGGAAGCATTCCAGAGGAGGTTGGACAGGGCTCTGAGCAACCTAATCTAGTTGCAGATGTCCCTGGTCAGTGCAGAGAGGTTGGACTAGATGACCTTTAAAGGCCCTTTCTAAACCAAACCATTCTATGATTTTTACTTGCCCCCTGAGCTCAGGCCCCACTCAGTCTGCAGGAGTTTTCCCCAGCAGATCACTCCTTGCCTGCCTGTGTGCTCTCTGCCCCATGGCACTACCTGGGTTTGCAGCAGGACAAAGGCACGGTATGATGTCTGTGGAAGCAGCCAGGGCTTTGTCACACGTGGGGGCCTTTCTTCTCTGATGTCAGGCAAAGCTAGGCACAAACACCTGAGCACAGTGGTTCCTGCAGCAAAAGCAGTGGGCTCAGCAAAGGTGGCAATGAGTTGGTGCTGAATTCCTGTGGGCTTTCCCCCAGCGACGGGTCTCAAATGACATCAGCAAGTGGCATTTCCCCTGGAGGCCTCAGCATCAGAAAATCCCAGGAATGAAGGGACCACAGGGACCAACCTGGAACTCCCTGACAGCTATGCTTGCTCTGACATCAGCTCTGGCTGTTGAGTGTTCCTGGAAGAGCTGCTGGAGCCTGGGTTCCACCGGTGCCTGCTTGTGTCAGTGCTCTGAACTACTAAATGCTAACATAATCCAGCATGTGACAAAGCAACCTGAGCTGTTTCCAAGCTGTGAGCAGGTCTTTGGAGCTGCTACTGCTCTTCTCCTCTGAGAAGCTGAGTATCCCAACTCACTGCTGCCAGGGGAAGAGGAGCCAGGCTGCCACGGCATGTCCTGCTCCTTGGCACTCAAGAAGTGCTTGAGGTTTACCACGGGTTGGGTACAGTTGGGTTTGACATGGACAGCTGTCAAGCTTCTTCCCTTGGCAGCAAGAGATCATGTTGGGTTGGGGTTTTTTTCACCAGCTCCAAGCCCCACATGCTCTCATGTCTGAATCTGCTTGAACAGAGCTGTGAGACAGAGTCAAAGCAGCTGCACGAGGTGATACCAGGAGATATTCCCCTCCACCACCCTGGCTGCTACTCACTCTTGGATCATAGATGCCAGAAGCCTTTTGAGAGCTTCAACCCAGGAATATGTCTTTATCTACTTGAAAAGGCAGCACATGGAAAGACAAGCAGTAGAGAACAGCTGTCTAGATGAGGCTCCAGTAGTCCCCAAGCTGTGGTATGAATCCCAGGAAGTGCTAGAGTTGTGGCCCAGCTCCTCAAGCTGCTCTACACCCATTGCAGCTCTTGGGCACAGCCAGGTAGACTCCAAGCATGGTATGATTGGGATCCCTGAATCATAGAATCCTAGAATCAATAAGGTTGGAAAAGACCTCAGAGATCAAGTCCAACCTGGCACCCAACACCTCATGACTACTAGACCATGGCACCAAGTGCCACGTCCAGTCCCCTCTTGAACACCTCCAGGGATGGTGACTCCACCACCTCCCTGGGCAGCACATTCCAATGGCTAACAACTCTCTCTGTGAAGAACTTTCTCCTCACCTCCAGCCTAAACTTCCTCTGGCACAGCTTGAGACTGTGTCCTCTTGTTCTATTGCTGGTTGCCTGAGAGAAGAGACCAACCCCCACCTGGCTGCAACCTCCCTTCAGGGAGTTGTAGAGAACAAGGAGGTCTCCCCTGAGCCTCCTCTTCTCCAGGCTAAGCAACCCCAGCTCCCTCAGCCTCTCCTCACAGGGCTGTTCTCCAAACCCCTCCCCAGCTTTGTTGCCCTTCTCTGGACACCTTCCAGCAACTCAACATCTTTCCTAAACTGAGAAGCCCAGAACTGGACACAGTACTCCAGCTGTGGCCTAACCAGTGCTGAGTACAGGGCACAATGACCTCTCTGCTCCTGCTGGCCACACTATTCTTGATGCAGGCCATGATGCCATTGGCCTTCTTGGCCACCTGGGCACACTGCTGGCTTATGTTCAGCCTACTATCAACCAGTACCCCCAGGTCCCTTTCTGCCTGGATGCTCTCCAGCCACTCTGACCCCAAACACTGGAAAGACCTCAGCTACCACTAAAGCTAAGGAAGCAGAATGAAGCATCTTTGTCAAGCTGGGTCACAGCATTGGTGGATTCCTGTGGTCCAGGTAACTTCACATCCTCCTCAGGAGGACCCTACATGTCTGGAGCCTCCTACCTCAAAGCCAGGAGGGATTTTGCAAATAGGAGCCTGCCTGTTTTGAGGGGAGAGAGATCTTCCTGCCCACACACACAAAGAAAAAGTGCTGCAAACCACTTTGAAAGCTGCTAACCTTCCCTCCTGGGAATTTCTTCCCCAGGTTTGAGCTTTTCCTTTGGAAAATTTATTTTAAAAAAGCCAAAAAACCCCAACCCCCACATTTTGTGGACTCCTGGGTCTGCTCACACATCAAAAGGTTTCAAAGCTCACTTTCATAAAGAGAGTTCATTTAATAACCACATTTGCAATTTGCAAAGCAACTCATTTGCAGCGACGAGAGGATGAGCGCTCCACACAGGGCAGAAGACACACACAGGAGAATAAGCTTCACCCAGCAGAGCATGGGTGGGCATCTAGAACTCTTGTCTCTGCACAGTAGCACAGTGTCACAGTGCAGCAGAGGTTGGAAGGGACCTCCAGAGATCATCCAGTCCAAACCCCCCCGCCAAAGCAGCGTCACTTAGGGTAGTCTGCACAGGAATGCATCCAGGTGGGGCTGGAAAGTCTCCAGGGAAGGAGACTCCACAACCTCTCTGGGCAGCCTGTTCCAGTGCTCCATCACTCTCCTCATTTGAGGTGAAATCTTCTATGTTCAAGCTTGAACCTGTTGTTTCTTATTACTGTGCACCACTGCAAAGAGCCTGGCCCCCTCCACTTGACACCCACCCCTCAGATAGTAATTCACGTTGATGAGATCCCCTCTCAGCCTTCTCTTCTCAAGACCAAACAGCCCCAGGGCTCTCAGTCTCTCTTTACAGGGCAGATGCTCAAGTCTCCTAATCATCCTTATGGCTTTCTGTTGGATTCTCTCCAGCAGGTTTCTGTCTCTCTTGAACTGGGGAGCCCAAAACTGGACACAGTATTGCAGGTGTGGTCTCACCAGGGCAGAGCAGAGAGGGAGAAGAACCTCCTTAGACCTGCTGGCCACACTTCTCTTGATGCACCCCTCTCTTGTGGCTCTCTTGGCCACAATGTCATGTTGCTGCCTCATGGAGAACTTGCTGTCCCCTATGACTCCAAGGTGTTTCTCCATGGAGCTGCTTTCCAGCAGGGAAGCCCCTAACCTGTGCTGGGATGTCCCACCTCTTCCTTTCATCACAACACAACATCACAGCCAGCCTTCTACAGGCAGAAACTCCAGCCCCACATGTACCAAGCACCATTGTGTCACATCATGTGTGCACCCAACATTGCCCATTGGAATGGGCTGCCTGGGGAGGTGGTGGAGTCGCCATCATTGGAGGTTTTCAGGAGGAGACTTGATGGGGTGCTTGGTGCCGTGGGCTAGTTGTTTGGGTGGTGTTTGATTGGTTGATGGGTTGGACGTGATGATCTTGAAGGTCTCTTCCAACCTGGTTTATTCTATGTATTCTATGTATTCTATTCTATCAGAGCAGCTGCTCCCAGCAGCTCTGCTCACCCTCCACAGGCCCTTACAGTCCTCCCCATGAACAATCATAGAATCATAGAATTGTTAGGGTTGGAAGGGACCTCAAGGATCAGCCAATTCCAAGCCCCCTGCCATGGCCAGGGACACCTCACACTACAGCAGGTTGCTCACAGCCACATCCAGCCTGGCTGTAGAAACCTCCAGGCTTCCACCACCTCCCTGGGCAAGCTGTGCCAGTCTCTCACCAGCCTCATGGGGAACAACTTCTTCCTAACATCCAATCTGAATCTACCCGCTTCTAGTTTTGTTCTGTTCCCCCCAGTCCTATCACTCCCTGACACCCCAAAAAGTTCCTCCCCAGCTTTCTTGTAGCCCCCTTCAGATACTGGAAGGCCACAAGAAGGTCTCCTTGGAGCCTTCTCTTCTCCAGACTGAACAGCTCAAACCCTTCTCTGCAAACTCTTTGAGGGCCCTCCTGCCACAAAACCTACTTGTCTATTGAACCAGTTACTCCATGCCATTAAGGATTTGGTGAGAGCAGATTTGTCTGGCTGAGAAAGACACATCACCCTGATGAAGAGCAAGTTTCTGCTGCAAACTTGCCTTGAGCTCCTGGTGCTGTTAACTCAAGTGCTTCCTTGCACAGATAAAGTCCCTAGGCAAGAGGGAAGGTGCTTTTAAACTGACTTGGCTTGTAGGGCTGAGGTTGCAGAGGAACTGGGGGCAAACAGCACACCACCTTTACAAACTCTGCCCTTGGCTGTGGAAAAGGGAAATCTCAACCCCACAGTTTGGTTCACAGTCCTACAAGTGTCTGCAATCACAGAATCACCAAGGTTGGAAGAGACCTCAAAGATCATCAAGTCCAACCTGTCACCACAGACCTCATGACTAAACCATGGCACCAAGTGCCATGTCCAATCCCTTCTTGAACACCTCCAGGGATGGTGACTCCACCACCTCCCTGGGCAGCACATTCCAATGGCCAACAACTCTCTCTGTAAAGAATTTTCTCCTCACTTTGAACCTAAACTTCCCCTGGCACAGTTTGAGGCTGTGTCCCAGCTGACAGCAGTGTTTAAGCCACAGGATCCTCAGAACCTTGTCCCCTCCAGACTGAACAACCCCAACTCTCAGTCTGTCCTCATAGCAGAGGAGCTCCAGCCCTCTGCTCATCCTCATGGCCCTTCTCTGGACACACTCCAGCACCTCCAGATCCTTCCTGTAGCAGAGGCTCCAGAACTGGATGCAGTACTCCAGGTTGGGTCTCACCAGAGTGGAGATCCAGCCTGAAGCCCACTGTCTGCCCATGCTTCTACAAATGCTGTTTCTCACCCAGGCTCTGGTAGCTGCTGAGGTCATGCAGCAGAGATCAGGCTCAGCAGCTCTAAATGCCACAGGAGCTGACAAAGGAAATGACTGCAAATGAAAAGCATAGGAGTAAGCATGAGAGTCATTCAGTGCAGAGAAGAGGCTGGTATTTAGGCTGAAGATGGGTACAAATTATGTCAAGAGCATGGTTCAAACCACTGATGTTTAAATGACCTCCTCCAGGCAGCTTTGGTAAACAGAGTGCCATAAAGGGGCCCTTCTGCTGCCCACAGAGTCTCTGAAGCCAGCAGATGATAGTGATCTGTCATTTGGACTCCTCTGCTCCTGCTTCTAGACATCCCTACTCCTCTTGGAAAGGGCAGCTGCTCAGGGACATCACAGATTCACAGTCACAGAATGGTGGGGGTTGGAATGGACCACTGGAGATAGAATAGACTAGAACAGAACAGAACAGAATAGAATAGAATAGAATTAACCAGGTTGGAAAAGAACTTGGACATCATTGAGTCCAACCTATCACCCAGCACCATCTCATCCACTAAACCATGGCACCAAGCACCCCAGCCAGTCTCTTCCTAAACACCTCCAGTGATGGTGACTCCACCACCTCCCTGGGCAGCACATTCCAATGGCCAATCTCTCTTTCTGGGAAGAACTTCTTCCTAACATCCAGCCTAAACCTCCCCTGGTGCAAAGGCTACAACCTCCCTTCAGGTAGTTGTAGACAGCAAGAAGGTCTCCCCTGAGCATCCTCTTCTCCAGGCTAAACAATCCCAGCTCCCTCAGCCTCTCCTCACAGGGCTGTGCTCAAGGCCTCTCCCCAGCCTCATTGCCCTTCTCTGGACATGTTCAAGTATCTCAATGTCCTTCTTAAATTGAGGGGCCCAGAACTGGACACAGGACTCAAGGTGTGGCCTAACCAGTGCTGAGTACAGGGCAGAATGACTTCTCTGCTCCTGCTGGCCACACTATTCTTGATGCAGGCCTGGATGCCATTGGTCTTCCTGGCCAGCTGGCCACACTGTTGGCTCATGTTCAGCCAGCTATCAATCAGCAGCCCCGGGTCCCTTTCTGCCTGGCTGCTCTCCAGCCACTCTGACCCCAGCCTGTAGCTCTGCATGGGGTTGTTGTGGCCAAAGTGCAGCACCCAGCACTTGGACTTGTTGAATGCCATCCTGTTGGATTCTGCCTATCTGTCCAGCCTGTCAAAGTCCCTCTGCAGAGCCCTTCTGACCTCTAACAGATCAACTCCTGCCCCCAACTTGGTGTCATCTGCAGATTTACTGATGACTGACTCAATGCCCTCATACAGATCATCAGTGAAGTTATTAAAGAGGATGGGGCCCAGCACTGATCCCTGGGGGACACCACTGGTGACTGGCCTCCAGCTGGATGTGGCACCATTCACCACCACTCTCTGGGCTCAGCCTCCAGTCAGTTCCTAACCCAGCACATGCAGCTTGGCCTGGATTTTGCTGTGGGGGACAGTGTCGAAGGCCTTGCTGAAGTCCAGGTAGACCACATCCACAGGCCTCCCCACATCCACCAGGCAGGCACCTGATCATAGAAGGAGATCAGGTTGGAGAGGCAGATTCTGCCCTTCCTAAATCCATTTTGGCTGGATGCTTTCAGGACTGGTTTCCTTTCTCTCAGTTGCAACTCCACCTTTGGGATTAGTGATTTTATTTTAGGATGGGTTATTAAGAGTAGGCAGACAGACCTTTTTTGTCTTTTTTTCTCTTTTTTTCCCCCCCCTGCCTTTTCCTCCCAGCCAGCACTCAGAGGCAATAGATTAAATCATTAAATACACACAAGCACAGGAAACCCTGGAAACTCTTAGCCATTACCCTACAAAGAGAATGCCAATGCAAACACTGTAATAAAATATTCTTCTCTGAAATCAACACTAATTTTCTGAGGCAATCAAATTCATCCCCACAATCCCTCCTCCTAGGGAAAACAGCCAGCACTGCTAAATTCAGATCTGTGTGGCTCCACCTTTAAATGTGGTTCAGGCATGCTGCAAATCAGTGACTCCAGAAAGGTTTGCTAGGGAAAAATTCCTGGTGGACAACACCCAGGAGAGGCCACAACAAAGTCTCCCTGGAGCCTTCCTTTCTCCAGGCTATACAATCCCAACTCTCTCAGCCTGTCCTCACATCAGAGGGGTTCCAGCCCTTGGATCATTTTTGTGGCTTCTTCTGGGCCCCACTCTAACAGGTCCATCTTTGCTGTGCAGAGGACCCCAGAACTGGACACAGTACTCCAGGTAGATCTCACCAGAGCAGAGCAGAAGAGCACAATCCCCTCCCTCAACCTGGCCACACTGTTTTGCTTGCAGCCCAGGAAACAATTTTCCCTCTGGACTGCAAGCACACATTGCCACCTCATGTCCAGCTTTTCATCCACCAGCACCCCCAAGTCCTTCTTTGCAGGACTGCTCTCATTCTCTCCAGCCCAACAGCTCCAAAACCATGGTAGCTCAGCAGTGCCCAACTGCATAGATCACAGAATCACAGGATGTTAGGGGCTGGAGGGGACCTCCAAAGGTCATCCAGTCCAAACCTCCCTGCCAGAGCAGGATCACCTATGGCAGATCACACTGGAATGCATCCAGGTGGGTTGTAGCAGATCCACCAGACCAGCAGTGGAGCCCCTGTACTGAGGAGGCTCAGGGGAGACCTTATTGCTCTCTACAACTACCTGAAGGGAGGTTGTAGCCAGCTGGGGGTTGTTCTCTTCTCCCAGGCAACCAGCAGCAGAAGAAGAGGACACAGTCTCAAGCTGTGCCAGGGGAGGTTTAGGCTGCATGTTAGGAAGAAATTCTTCACAGCAAGAGAGATTGGCCATTGGAATGTGCTGCCCAGAGAGGTGGTGGAGTCACCATCCCTGGAGGTGTTTAGGAAGAGACTGGATGGGGTGCTTGGTGCCATGGTTTAGTTGATTGGGTGGTGTTGGGTGATAGGTTGGACTTGATGATCTTGAAGGTCTTTTCCAACCTGGTCTATTCTATTCTTTTCTATTCTATGCTATGCTATGCTATGCTATGCTGTGCTATGCTATTGACACTCTACCCAGCCTTTCAGCAGCTTGACAAGCCAACATCCCAGACTGGCAATGGGGGATGGTCTCTTGGCCACACAGTGAACACTTCATCATCAGGCTAAGGAACAGCCAAGCCCCTCCATGATAGTGGCTGAATCATTTCTCCTTTCTGTACCCACAGCACAGGATCAATTAACCTTTGCTGTGGCTCCTCCTGTGAATCACTTAAGAGGGGTAACAGTTAAACTGCTTCACAGGAAATGGGTTTTAAAAGGCTCTGCTCGGTTCTGCACAAGCTGAGAGAGAGAGACCACAGCGAAGGGGGAGGTGAAGAGGGGCGAAATTCAAGCATGTTCAGCATCTTATGGATTAATCCTAGGCCTAGAGCCAGGATAATTACTGCCAGAAGGAATAAAAGTAACATAAATATAGGTTAAGGCACAAAGGATGCCGTTTGCAAGGCTTTATACATCCCCAGCTCGAGAGAGGATTTGTAAATTTAATTATAGAAAGATTAGAAAAGCAGGTAATGCCCAAAGGGTCAGGAAAATAATTTGACTGTGGTGATGAGAGCAAAACACAAAAATAAAACCACCCCAAACATGTTAGGCTAAGTAGGGCATCTGATAGATCTCTTGAAGACCTTCCACAGGACTGAAGAGCAGACTGCTCGCCGTGGATGCGCGGCAGCGGCAGCCGCCACTGTCTCCCACAGCTCATAGGATGGTCTGGCTTGGAAGAGACCTCCAAAGGTCATCTAGTCCAGCCCCCTCTGCAGTAAGCAGGGACATCCTCAACTAGATTAGGCTGGAAGTTAGCAGGAAGTTTTACACAGAGAGAGTGATTGCCCATTGGAATGGGCTGCCCGAGGAGGTGGTGGAGTCGCCATCACTGGAGGTGTTCAGGAGGAGACTTGATAGGGTGCTTGGTGCCATGGGTTAGTTGATTAGGTGGTGTTGGGTGATAGGTTGGATGATCTTGAAGGTCTCTTCCAACCTGGTCTATTCTATTCCATTCCATTCCATTCCATTCCATTCCATTCCATTCCATTCCATTCCATTCCATTCCATTCCATTCCTTCTATAATCAGGCTGCCCAGAGCCCTGTCAAGCCTCACCTTGAATATCTCCAGGAATAGGGCTTCAATCACCTCCCTGGGCAACCTGTTCCAGTGTTCCACCACCCTTATAGTGAAGAACTTCTTCCTAACATCTAATCTCAATCTGCTCTTCTCTGAAGCACTTAGTGCCATGGTCTAGTACTCGGGAGGTCTTGGGTGACAGTTTGGACTTGATGATCTTTGAGGTCTTTTTCAACCTTGTTGATTCTATGATTCATTGCCCCTTGTCCTGTCACTGGAGGCCTTTGCAAACAGTCTCTCTCCATCCTTCCTGTAGCCCCCTTCAGGTACTGGAAGGCTGCTATCAGGTCTCCTTGGAGCCTCCTCCAGGTTGCACAACCCCAGGTCCCTCAGCCTCTCCTTGTAGCAGAGGTCATAGAGTCCAACCCGCCTATCAAAGCAGGATCACCTAGGGTAGGCTACACAAGAACACATCCAGGCAAGTTATGAAAGTCCCCAGAGAAGGAGAACTTGTTCCTAAATGCCAGTGCCAAGGAAGAAGTGAGAAGTCAATCTGACAGCCTTGCAACCTTCCAGCACTGACTTAACATCTTATAGAAGGTCCTCCTGGTGGCAGGAGCGTGTGGTGGGCTTGCCAAGCCATGTCAGGATGGATGAGGATGCTTCCAAACCAACCTGCTCTGCACAGGTGATCCCTGAAGATACTGGTGCCAGTCAGGTGGCTCTATGCCAAGAAGAACTTTGAGGGATGAGGACCATGCATGAAGTATCATTGGGAGGGATTTGGGTTCTACCCCACAGCTGTGCTGAGTGAGCTGCTGCCAGAAAATAAAACAGCAGAGGCTGTTCAGGGAGCTCAGCTTAGAAAGAGGAATATTCACTGTGGTCCAAACTGCCAGAATGCATCTCAGAATCAATCACAGAATGTGAGAGTTGGAAAGGACCTCTAGAAGCATAGTCCAACACCCCTGTACAGCAGGATCACCCAGAGCAGGTGCACAGGATCACATCCAGGCAAGCTTGGAATCTCCAGAGAAGGAGACTCCACAACCTCTCTGGGGAGCCTCTTCCAGCACTCTGCCACTCTCAGAGTTTTTCCTCATGTTCAGGTGGAATTTCCTGTGTTTGTTTGTGCCCATTGAGCTTGTCCTGACAGCCTCACAATGAAGAACCTCTGCCTCAGATCCATTCTTAACCCACTCTCCCTCATCTTAAAACCATCCCCCCCTTGCCCTGTTGCTAGACTCCCTTATAAAAAGTCCCTCTCCAGCCTTCCTATAGGGTCACTTCCTGTATGGGAAGGCAGCTCTAAGGTCCCCCCCGGAGCCTTCTCTTCTCTAGGCTGAACAACCCCAGCAGAGGTTCTCCAGCCCTTGGATCATCTATGTAACCCTCCTCTGGACTCACTCCAACAGCTCTGTGTCCTTCCTATGACTGAGACACCAGAACTGGACATGGTATTCGAGGTGTGTGCACACCACAGTATTTTATGTTCTCTGTTGTGGTCATCCTTTCTCAGTAGAATAGAATAGAATAGAATAGAATAGAATAGAATAGAATAGAATAGAATAGAATAGAATAGAATAGAATTAACCAGGTTGGAAAAGGCCTTGGAGATCATAACACCATCTCATCAACTAAACCATGGCACCGAGCACCTCATCCAGTCTCTTCCTAAACACCTCCAGTGATGGTAACTCCACCATCTCCCTGGGCAGCCCATTCCAATGGCCAATCTTTCTTTCTAGGAAGAACTTCCTAACCTCAAGCCTAAACCTCCCCTGGTGCAGCTTGAGACTGTGTCCTCTTGTTCTGGTGCTGGTTGCCTGGGAGCAGAGACCAACCCCCACCTGGCTACAACTTCCCTTCAGGTAGTTGTGGAGAGCAAAAAGGTCTCCCCTGAGCCTCCTCTTCTCCAGGCTAAGCAACCCCAGCTCCCTCAGCCTCTCCTCACAGGGCTGTGCTCCAAACCCCTCCCCAGCTTTGTTGCCCTTCTCTGGACACCTTCCAGCAACTCAACATCTTTCCTAAACTGAGGGGCCCAGAACTGGACACAGGACTCAAGGTGTGGCCTAACCAGTGCTGAGTACAGGGCAGAATGACCTCCCTGCTCCTGCTGGCCACACTGTTCCTGATACAGGCCAGGATGCCCTTGGCCTTCTTGGCCAGCTGGGCGCACTGCTGGCTCCTGTTCAGCCTACTGTCAACCTTCTCACCCTCCTGCTCACCCTCTCCCCCTTCTAGAAACACTGCAGGATTTTTTTCCTTTGCAGGGCTGCTCCCACTCCTTCAGAACAACGAAATGCTGCTACAAGGTGTGTACACGGGGTGAAGGCACCGGGCAGGAATACTGATGAGGTTCAATTCTGGGATCTCTCGGGCTTCCCACCAGAATACAGCTCCCTTTAGCAACTTGAAATGTTAACTCTTGACCTATGAAACACATTTTTTTGGTGTATAAACCGTATTTCTGACCTATGCAGTGCTTCCTGCTCCAGAAGGCAGCTCCTGAAAGGTCCCTGGGACTGATCTGGGTGCTTGCCTAACACAGCTCTGAACAAGCTTTTGTCAGCCCAGCCAAGGCACGCTGTCGTTTTCAATGCATCGCTTGTGCTCTTCAAATAGATCATGTGCTTAAATGCTCTGCTGGTCTGCTCCTGCTATGCCTGCTGTGTGCAGTTACAGAATGGCTTAGGCTGGAAGGGGACCTCAGAGATTGTCTACTCCAACCTAGCTGCCATGAGCAGGTATGCCTCTCAACTAAACCACATTGCTCAAGGCCTCATCCAATCTGCCCCTGAACACCTCCAGGGAGGAGGCATCCACAGCCTCTCCTGCCAACCTTTTCCACAGGCTCACCACCCTGGTACTAAAGAACTTCTTCCCAAGATCCCATCTAAACCTACTCTCCCTCAGCTTTAAACCATTCCCTCTTGTTCAATCACTAGGCACCCTCATGAGAAGTCCCTCTCCAG
Organism: Dryobates pubescens; assembly: GCF_014839835.1. NCBI lineage: Eukaryota > Metazoa > Chordata > Aves > Piciformes > Picidae > Dryobates > Dryobates pubescens. The sequence goes on along the minus strand of NC_071614.1, from coordinate 20,370,011 downwards.
CCTTCCTCTGGGATCCTTTCAGGTACTGGAAGGCAGCTATAAAGCGCCCCTTGAGTCTACTCTTCTCCAGGCTGAACAACCCCAGCTCCCTCAGCCTGTCCTCACAGCAGAGGTGCTCCAGCACTTGCACCATCTTTGCAGCCCTCCTCTGCGTCCTTCTTCTGGTGGGGACACCAGAACTTGGTGTAGTCCGGAGGAAGCACTGCCAGTGCCCTGCCAGCACGGAATGCCTGTACAAATGCCCTTCAAAGGATGACAGACAAGTATTTGTTAAGCTTGAAAGTAGGCATTTATTAGAAAGAAAACATGGCTTTACAAATTCATCATGCATGAAACAACAATGCTTGAAAAAATCCACTCAGGACTGGCCACTGAAACCTCCCCTTGGCTGGAAAAGAGTAACGTGCCCCTGCTCCTCTCTGCCCTGCTGAGCAATATTTCTGCTCACATGGCTCTTTTAATCTTGTTTCACGCCTGTTGTTTCCGTGCACAGCCATCCACACTGGGCTCCACGAGACCTTTGCTATGCAAATGCATCCAGCAGCTAGGAGCTACACAGGAGTCACGCACAGTTGTCCGCAAGGAAGGGGTTCAAACGTAGTTTAACTCGGTGTGTAGTGAGCAGATCGAGCAGCATGAGCATTCCAGCAACCCATGTGCCTCTCAAAGCCACACAGGTCAAGATTTTAATGGCTACAGGAAGGCTGGGGAAGGACTGTGTAGAAGGGCTTGTGGCAATAGGATGAGGGGCAATGCTTTGAACCTGGAGCTGGGGAGATTTAGGTTGGACACAAGGAGGAAGTTCTGCCCCATGAGAGAGGTAAAGTAATGGGACAGGCTGCCCAGGGATGTGGTGAAGGCCCTGACCCTGGAGACAATCAAGATCAGACTTGATGTGACCCTGGGCAGGCTGATCTAGTTGGAGGTGTCCCTGGTGACCACAGGGGGCTTGAAGAAGATGACCTCTGAGGGTCCCTTCCAACCCGATGCGATCTGTGAAGTAGCCACGTCATGGACGTGGCACAGGATGCAACTGGGTGCTGTAAAGGAAAAGCAAATTGAATCTAGGCATCAAGTGAGCACCTTTCTGTCAAAGGCTGCACCACACAAGTGTTTCACAGAAGAAGTCATAATAAGCCCAGCCCCCTGAGACATGTAAAACTGGATTAGCCATGAACTTCAAACCCAGTATGATGCGGAATAATCCTATGCTGGCAGAAAGGGATCAAAGCTAATGTCTCTAACTTGCTTAATCTTCTGCAGAGATTTCTGAACTCTGGGTGCATAGCAGGCTGGAAGTTAAAAACCTCTCTTTCTGTAAGATTCAGCAGTGGAGAGTTCTATTTAACAGGCTTTTCAAAGGAATCCTATGGCCAGGGACAGGAGGTCTGCAGTGAAGGAAAAACATCATTAGACAGGTCTGTCCGCTTGGCCACTGACCAATGTCAGCACACAGAGTCCCAGGACAGCAGAATGGCACCTTTGGAGATCATCTAGTGCAGCCCCACTGCTAAAGTAGGGTCACTCAGAGCAGAATGCCCATGAACACAACCAGGCAGGTTTGGACTCCATCCAGAGAAGAGATTCCACAGCTCTCTGGACAGCCTGCTCCAATGCTTGGTCAGAAAAAGCTTTTTCCTCTTCTCAGGTGGAATTTCCTGTGTTCCAGTTTGAGCCTCTTGCCCTTTTTCCCATCACTGGGAACCACTGAGAAGTGTCTGGCCCCATCCTCTTGACACTCAACCTCTAGATCTTGAGAAGAGGACCACGAGGATGATCAGAGGGCTGGAGCACCTCTCCTTTGAGGACAGACTGAAGGAGTTGGGGCTGTTCAGGCTGGAGAAGAGAAGGCTCCAAGGTAACCTTATTGTGGCCTTCCAGTATCTGAAAGGGGCTCAAGAAGGCTGGGGAGGGACTTCTCAGGATCTCAGGTAGTGATAGGACTAGGTGGAATGGAATGAAGCTGGAGGTGGGGAGGAAGTTCTTCACCATGAGAGTGGTGAAGCCCTGGAATGGGTTGTCCAGGGAGGTGGTTGAGGCCCCATCCCTGGAGGTGTTTAAGCCCAGGCTGGATGAGGTTCTGGCCAGCCTGATGCAGTGTGAGGTGTCCCTGCCCATGGCAGGGGGTTGGAACTAGGTGATCCTTGTGGTCCCTTCCAACCCTGACTGATTCTATGATTCTAAGATCCCCTCTCAGTCTTTCCCTCTCCAGGCTAAACAGTCCCAGGTCTTTCAGCCTTTCCTCATCAGAAAGATGCTCCAGTCATCACATACATCACATCACATCTGATCTCAGTTCAGAAATCCCAGAATGGTTTAATTTTTACATGGAAATGTATTGAAAAACATTGGGGTTACTTCCCCCCCCCACCCCAACCTAGCTCATGCAAGCCCTGAAACACAGCCCATAAAAACTCTGACATTGTCCTAGCAGAGGACTGCAGGTGCTCAGGCAGAGGATTTAGTGCCTTGCTGAACAGGGACAGACCTGAGCACAAGAGGAAATGAAAATGCAGTTCTCTGGCCAAGGGGTGAAATCTTGGTGACACCAAAGCCCCATGCTTTGCTGCATGTTGTTTTGGACCTCACCTGAGGCTTGCAAACTTTAGTGTTGTGAGATCATGCCCTTCCAGCAGATACTGCTGCAGCCCCTCCTGCTAGTCAGGGGGAAGGCTTCCCTCTTCCAGCTCACTCACATCCCAGCAGAAATCTTGCTAAACCACAAAATGACAGAATGCTTTGTGTTGGAAGGGACCTTTAAAGGTCATCTAGTCCAACCACCCTGCAGTCAGCAAGGACATCTTCATCTACAGCAGGCTGCTGAACGCCCAACCAACCTAATGTGGACTGTTTCCGGGCATGGGGCACCTACCACCTCTCTGGGCAACCTGTGCCAGTGTCTCACCACCCTCAGGGTAAACAAATTCCCCTTTCTCTCTAGTCTGAATCTCCCCTCTTTTAGTTTCAAAACATCACCCCTTGTCCTGTCATAACAAAGATTTTCCCCACAAACCTTGGGCTAAGGTGGGCTCCAACTGCTGCAGCACTGGTGGTGAAGTAAGTCCTCAACAGTTCTTTGCATGGAGGTTGATTTCTCTGCTACTAGAAGCTGCTTTTTGGTCCAGGTGTGCATCATGGCTCTCATCACACTTCTGAGACAGAGTTGGAACAACTCCTTGGCCAAAGCTTCTCCCTTCCCTCTTAACCATTTTCTGTGGCAGCCCCTTTGGGTCTTTGTCAGTGCTGGGATGGTTTTATTTGCTCTGTGCACACGCAGTGCTGTAGGTGTTTCTGTACACAGACACAGCTCACCTGGGTCTCCTCTGCTGGCTTGTAATTACAGCAACTTTAAAACCCCAACAAAACACCCCCCAAAATCCACTCCTTGCCACCATTTAAATGAAACCCATTGATCCAAGCAGTGGAACATCTCACAACCCACAAAAACCTTTTCAGACCTGAAGGAAAAGAAAAGAAAAGGGAAGAATTAAATAAACAGTAATGCTCCAAACATGAACCAATCCACTAGCAATCAACTAAAGATGAAATGGTGAAAGAGAAATTAAAATGATGCCTTTAGACCCACAGCTACTACACCACTTGACCATAACCTGCTTCTCAGTACAACAGGATTTCTTTTTTAACTGGTTTACTCTCATGGTCCCATTTATTGGAAGCAAAAAACAAAACCCCCAAAACCTCAGCAGAACTGGAGGAATAGAGCACTTTCTGGACAAAACACCACTAGGGGAATTCTTGGCATCCCAACAGCACTTGTGGGCATTTGGCTTTGTATTCAGAAGCACTGTATTGGAGTGGAATGGAACCAAGGAGAGATGAGTTGCAGACCTGTCAGCAAGAAGCACCACTGTAAGGTACAGTCTGCTCTGGAAAATGAGCTTATTTGTGCCCAGAACTGACTTGTCTTTGAGGTTTGGCGAGTGGCACCTCAGGGAATCTACACCCCATCATGTGTGGCACCTCAGTGATAGAGGCCACCTTGCTCTCTACAGTGTACAGCATCTATTCAAGAAGATCCAACAGCCACAGAGAGAGCAAAGGTACTGATGAAAGTCTTCCCACTAATTTCAGTGAAGAGAGGATTTTACCCTGAAAAGGATTCCCTCCCCCCACCTTCTCTTCCTCTGTAAGGCAGCAGAGTGCTCTGCTGGAATTTCTGGATGACTGGAAAGGGCATTTTGAACCAGCAGCTAGTTTCAAACATGTTCTACTAGTGACCATTCAAGCTGACAGCATTCAAGCTCACGGCAGGACTGCAGCATCCCAGGGCTCCCATCCCAACCCACGGTGAGCTCCCGTCACTGGCACATAAAGCTTCCCATATGGCTCCTCTGCCCTGGAAAGCCCAAGCTCTATAAGGATATCTGCAGCCCTTGGTTTTGTGGAGATGGTACTGCACAGGAGGAAAGAATTAAATCCCTCACTGTGACTGGCAAAGGTTCCCCCTTGGCACAGACAGAGGATGCCAGCTGATGGCTTTGATTAAAGTAAATAGTGACGCACATCACCCGTCTAGGGCTACTGGCCACATGGCTCCAATCCAGGACAAGCTGTTGCATGGGAATCACCATACCAACCTCCCTGCTGCATGGCCAACACCATCCTCCTGCAGCAGGAACAGTTTTGCAGCTCTCAGTGGGATATCACAGCCTAGGCACCCAGGGAAAGAAATTTCCAAGGCAGCAGAGGGTGTTCAGAGATCAGCTCCTGTTGATGGGGTGGGCAGAACTCAGCTCACCAAATGTCAGCTGTCAGGAAATCATGGAATAGTTTAGGTTGGAAAAAAAACTTTTAAGATCATCAAGTCTAACCATTAACCCAACACTGACAGGTGACCACTAAAACAAGACACTCAACACCATACCTACACATCTTTTAAATGCCTCCAGGGACAGGGATTCCACCACTTTCCCAGGCAGCCTCTTCCAGGGCCTGACAAACCATTTGGGGAAGGAATTTTTTCCTAATGCCCAATCTAAACCTCCCCTGGCACAACCTGAGGTTGTCTCCTCTTGTCTTATTGCTTGTCACTTGGAAGAAGAGGGCAAATGGCATCCTGGCCTGGATCGGGAACAGTGTGGCCAGCAGGAGCAGGGAGGTCATTCTGCCCCTGTACACTGCACTGGTTAGGCCACACCTGGAGTCTGTGTCCAGTTCTGGGCCCCTCAGTTTAGGAAAGATGTTGAGTTGCTGGAAGGTGTCCAGAGAAGGGCAACAAAGCTGGGGAGGGGTTTGGAGCACAGCCCTGTGAGGAGAGGCTGAGGGAGCTGGGGTTGCTTAGCCTGGAGAAGAGGAGGCTCAGGGGACACCTTCTTTGCTCTCTAAACTCACTGAAGGGAGGTTGTAGCCAGGTGAAGGGTGGTCTCTTCTCCCAGGCAACCAGCACCAGAACAAGAGGACACAGTCTCAAGCTGTGCCAGGAGAGGTTTAGGCTGGATGTTAGGAAGAATTTCTTCCCAGAAAGAGGAATTGGCCATTGGAATGTGCTGCCCAGGGAGGTGGTGGAGTCACCATCACTGGAGGTGTTTAGGAAGAGACTGGATGGGGTGCTTGGTGCCATGGTTTAGTTGATTAGATGGTGTTGGGTGATAGGTTGGACTCGATGGTCTCAAAGGTCTTTTCCAACCTGGTTAATTCTATTCTATTCTAAAAAGATTATACTGGGTCAGGAATGGGGATATCTAGTTGGAGATGAGACAACCTTCCACACTGTAGGTGTGGAATCACTTTAATTGTGGAAGGATACTGCTAGCTGATAAAGGCAAGAGAGCTCCAGAAGCAATAGCCTGCTTTCAAGTGCAAATCAACTCTTAACACAAAAGGACCCTGCTGGATAAAAGGCACAAAACAATCAAGTTGCACAAAGGCCAGCTCAGGTGAGTTAATGATTAGCAGATACATTATGTCACACACATATCTTTGCTTTGCTAAATGTTCATTTCAGTGGACACATTTAAAACACATGCAGTTTTAATAAGGATATAAACTCAATGTTAGAAGGCAGCAGCTACCCTTAAGTGAGTAAGAAAGAATAACTACAGAGGAGAGCAGAATGAGGCACTGCATGCAAGGAGCAGTCCAAGAACCAGAGAAACAGAAGGTGCAATGACTTGATACAGACAGTTTTCTGGTATGGGCAATAACATTCTCATGTCCATACATTCATGAGCACTCAGGGCAGCTCTTCTCCACTTGTGTGTCTTTTTCCAGGCCTTCTTTTGGTTTTTAGTCTTGAATTCCAGAATGGGTTGGCTCGGAAGGAACCTTTAAAGGTCATCTAGACCAAACTCCCTGCAGTGAGCAGGAACCTCTTCAACTAGATCAGGTTGCACAGAGCTCCATCCAACTTGACCTGCAATGCTTCCAGGGGTGAGACATCTTCCACCTTACTGGGCAACCTGTGCCAGTGTCTCACCACCTTCACTGTAAGCAATTTCCTCCTCCTATCTAGCCTGAATTTCATAGAATCATAGAATCAGTCAGGGTTGGAAGGGACCACAAGGATCACCTAGTTCCTACCCCCTGCCATGGACAGGGACACCTCACACTAGATCAGGCTGTCCAGAGCTTCATCCAACCTGGTCTTAAACACCTCCAGGGATGGGGCCTCAACCATCTCCCTGGACAACCCATTCCAGGGCTTCACCACTCCCACAGTGAAGAACTTCTTCCTCATGTCCAGCCTGAATCTCCCCACCTCCAGCTTCATTCCATTCCCCCTAGTCCTATCACTACCTGACATCCTGAGAAGTCCCTCCCCAGCCTTCTTGTAGGCCCCCTTTAGTTTCATACCATTACCCCTCACCCTGTCACAAAAAGCCCTGCTGAAAAACAAGTCTCCATCTTTCTTATGGGCCCCCTTTAAATACTGAGATGTCAGAAGAAGGGCTCCCCAGAGCCTTCTCTTCTCTAGACCAAACAATTCCACCTCTCTCAGCCTGTCCTACAAAACCTGGTATCGGTCATGGAGGTTTTCACTTGGTTAAACGCTGCCTGACCCGCCCTCTGCTCCCAAACCACTTGGTTTGGGGGGACTTACAGGATTCCCAGAACTCTATGCCAAAAGAAACCTCACAGAAAAGCAAAGAGAAGATGTGTAGAGAAGCAGCAGTTGGCTCTGAAGCCAGAGAAACAGAGGAGTGACAGCACAAGGGAAGTTTTTTCCCCCTCCCCCGCCATTACCATGTTGTTGGAGGCCTTGCTGCACGCCGATCTCCTACAGCACCTTCTCTGATGAAATCAGATGATGCCAAAACAACCCCAAGCCAGCCTGAAGGCCTCCTTGTCTTTTGCTTAAGCTAAAAATAAAGACACACACAGGGGTGAGTGTGAAATGGCAGGCACAAGAGACTGAAAACAATGCATGGTGAACACAAATAAATAAATCATGGTGGTAGAGAGGTGAAAATGCTTTACCTTAAGTGATGGATATAATGTATAAACATTTATACACACACACACTCACACACACATTGGGACAATAACTGGCTCATTACACCTTGAGTACTGTGTGCAGTTCTGGGCCTCTCAGTTTAGGAAAGATGTTGAGTTGCTGGAAGGTGTCCAGAGAAGGGCAACAAGGCTGGGGAGGAGTTTGGAGCACAGCCCTGTGAGGAGAGGCTGAGGGAGCTGGGGTTGCTCAGCCTGGAGAAGAGGAGGCTCAGGGGAGACCTTATTGCTCTCTACAACTACTTGAAAGGTTGTAGGCAGGTGGGGGTTTGTCTCTTCTCCCAGGCAATCAGCACCAGAACAAGAGGACACTGTCTCAAGCTGTGCCAGGGGAGGGTTAGGCTGGATGTAGGAACAAAGTTCTTAACAGAAAGAGAGATTGGCCATTGGAATGTGCTGCCCAGGGAGGTGGTGGAGTCCCCATCACTGGAGGTGTTCAAAGAAGGCTTGGATGTGGCACTTGGAGCCATGGTTTAGTTGTCCTGAGGTGTTAGGTATTAGGTAATAGGTTGGACTCGATGATCTCTGAGGTCTTTTCCAACCTGCTTGATTCTACGATTCTAAGACTGTCTCAGTAGCCAACCACAGCGTCGGAGGGGGACTGCTAGTGGCTTAGTTGTCATCCCGAGTTACCTGTGGGATGCAGGTGCAGAAGGACGGGGTTAAACATTCAAACAAAGTGCCTCCAAGAAAAGTCATCTTTGTTTCCATTGTCTTCAATTTCACGGCCAGGCCAGCGCCACAGAGCGTACGCGCGCCAGCACGCAGCCCGCGCTCCGAGGAATCCACGCTGACACGACAAGAGCTAATCCTATTACTTCCTTAAAGGCATCTGAATAGGCATTTTCCAAGTACTGCTTCTTATTGTAAGTTTAACCCATGTGTTAATTCTCTTACTGAGATCTCAAGCTGCTTTCTCCAGAAACGGGGGGATTTAAGGGGAATAAAAATCCCTTCTATTCAATTTCCTACTTAGGAGACAAACCTTGCAGAATTAAACAGGGGGCTTGCAGACTTGTTTGCCTTCATAGAACAAACCAGCTTGGAAAAGACCTCAGAGATCATCAAGTCCAACCTATTATCTAATACCTAGCACCTCAGGACAACTACACCATGGCTCCAAGCACCACATCCAATCCTTTTTTGAACACCTCCAGGGATGGGGACTCCACCACCTACCTGGGCAGCACATTCACCAGAACAGAGGACACAGTCTCAAGCTGTGCCAGGGGAGGTTTAGGCTGGATGGTAGGAAGAAGTTCTTCACAGAAAAATTGGCCATTAGAATGGGCTGCACAGGGAGGTGGTGGAGTCCCCATCACTGGAGGTGTTTAGGAGGGGACTTGATAGGGTGCTTGGTGCCATGGTTTAGTTGATTAGGTGGTGTTGGATAACAGGTTGGACTCAATGATCTCGAAGGTCTCTTCCAAACTGGTCTGGTCTATTCTATTCTATTCTATTCTATTCTATTCTATTCTATTCTATTCTATTCTATTCTATTCTATTCTATTCCATTCCATTCCATTCCATTCCATTCCAATGGCTAATTCCTCTCTCTGTGAAGAACTTTCTCCTCACCTCGAGCCTAAACTTTCCCTGGCACAGCTTGAGATGTTTTGAGCAGCTTGAGATGTTTTGTTGTTCTGAGCTTCAAAACATCGCTTCTCTTTCCAAGGCACTGGAAAACATCTCTCTGTGGCAGTTTTTAGGCTGATGCCTAGGAAATCTTCTACAGATTGAGTAGAAAGGGGTAGAATGTAAATAGCCATTGGATGCAAAAGAAAAATAGTGCTGTTGCTGACCTTGGCTGCATTCTTGTTGTGCCTAAGTACTAGCAAGCTACTATGGGGAGGCCCCGTCCCTGGAGGTGTTTATGACTAGGCTGGATGAGGCTCTGGCCAGCCTGATCTAGTGTGGGGTGTCCCTGCCCATGGCAGGGGGGTTGGAACCAGATGATCCTTGTGGTCCCTTCCAATCCTGACTGATTCTATGATTCTACTCTCTGCTCTTCTTTCTCTTTTCCCTTGTACTGGGGTGAGGGGGAAGGGAGTTGAGAGGGGAAAGCTGTTGGTATCCCCCTGGTTTTGTCCAGGGGGTTCCTGTGTTGTTTATAAATTGCAAATGCATGTAAATATTGTGTATTTGGTACATATTCCTTGCATTTCACATTCCTGGATTGTAGTTTTGCTTGTAAATATAGCTTCATTTGCTTCCACTGAGCTAGTCTGCCAATTTTAGGGGCAGGGGGAGGGGGTATGTGTGTGTCATTTCAACCCACGACACTCTCTAAAGCCCATTTTAGCATAGAGGAAAAGGAGTTCTCAGCACATCTCCAGTTCAAACCTGACAGCAGTTTGGTCAGCTGCCTGGAAATAAAAATATTGGGACTTTCAGAAATAGGTTGTGGAAAAGATTTCCAGAATGATTCTAATGACAATTCGATGAGAGAGCAAGCAGGCAGAGCTCCATTAGAGTAAATTATTTCCTACAACTGTGATTCTCCTCCAATAAACTGCAACATTCAAAGGTCATCAAGTGGGAGAAGACTTGAGCAAAACAGACTCCAAGTAGTTACTTCATTTGGCTGAAGAAAGTTTTGGGCTACGTCAGAAGCAGCACGTCCAGCAGATGGAGAGAGGGGAGCTTGCCACTTTGCTCTGCTCTGGTAAGACCTCACCTGGAGTATTATGCCCAGCTATGGAGCCCTCAACAGAGGAAGGACATAGAGCTGATGGAGCAGGTCCAGAGGAGGGCCACCAAGATGATTGGGGCCTGGAACACCTCTCCTATGAGGACAGACTGAGAGTTGAGGTTGTTCAGTCTGGAGAGGAGAAGGTTCTGAGGATCCTGTGGCTTGAACACTGCTGTCAGCTGGGACAGAGTCTCAAACTGAGGACAGGCTAAGTTCAGCCTAGAGAAGAGAAGGCTCTAGGGAGACCCAATAGCAGCCTTCCAGTACTAGAAGGAGGCCTGCAAGAAGGATGGAGAGAGACTGTTTGCAAAGGCCTGCAGTGATAGGATAAGGGGCAAGGGTTTCAAACCAGAGATGATTTAGATTGGGTGTTAGGAACAAGCACTTTACCATGAGCACAGCTGAACACTAGAACAGGTTTCCCAGGGAAGTATGAGGACCCATCCTGGGAAACACTCAAAGTCAAGCTCGACAGGGCTCTGAGCAACCTGGTCCAGTGGAGAATCTCCCTGCTCACTGCAGGCAGACTGGACTGGATGACCTTTGGAGGTCCCTTCCAACCCAAACCACTCTATGATTCTATGGTGAGGGGAATTCTCCTTTCTGTACTCAAACATTTTTTAACATTTTTATTGATGATCTGGACGAGGACATTGAGTCCATCAGCAGTAAATTTGCGGATGACACCAAGCTGGGGGCAGGAGTTGATCTGCTGGAGGGTAGAGAGGCTCTGCAGAGGGATCTCCACAGGCTGGGCAGATGGGCAGAGTCCAAGGGCATGAGATTGAACACATCCAAGTGCCGGGTTCTGCACATTGGCCACAACAACCCCATGCAGAGCTACAGGCAGGGGTCAGAGTGGCTGGAGAGCAGCCAGGTAGAGAGGGACCTGGGGGTACTGGTCAATGGTAGGCTGAACATGAGCCTGCAGTGTGCCCAGGCAGCCAGGAGGGCCAATGGCATCCTAGCCTGCATCAAGAACAGTGTGGCCAGCAGGAGCAGGGAGGTCATTCTGCCCCTGTACACTGCACTGGTTAGGCTGCACCTCGAGTACTGTGTCCAGTTCTGGGGCCCTCAGTTTAGGAAGGATATTGAGTTGCTGGAGCGTGTCCAGAGAAGGGCAACAAAGTTGATGAGGGGTTTGGAACGCAAGGCCTATGAGGAGAGACTGAGGGAGCTGGGGTTGCTTAGCCTGGAGAAAAGGAGACTCAGGGGTGACCTTCTTGCTCTCTACAACTACCTGAAGGGAGGTTGTAGTCAGGCAGAGGTTAGTCTCTTCACCCAGGCAACCAGCACCAGAACAAGAGGACTCAGTCTCAAGCTGCGCCAGGGGAGGTTTAGGCTGGAGGTGAGGAAGAAGTTCTACACAGAGAGAGAGTGATTGCCCATTGGAATGGGCTGCCTGGGGAGGTGGTGGAGTCGCCATCACTGGAGGTGTTCAGGAGGAGACTTGATAGGGTGCTTGGTGCCATGGGTTAGTTGATTAGGTGGTGTTGGATGATACGTTGGACGCGATGATCTTGAAGGTCTCTTCCAACCTGGTTTATTCTATCCTATGCTATCCTATCCTACGCTATCCTATCCTACCCTATGCTATCCTATCCCACCCTATCCTATCCTATCCTACCCTATCCTATCCTATCCTATGCTATCCTATGCTATCCTATCCTATTCTATTCTACTCTATTCTATTAAGATAATGAAGCACAATGCAAACAAGCATCTTCCTCCTCTCTCCTCTCTCTCTCACACACACACACACACACACAGACAGACTTTCTGTGCTCTCCAGCGAAGCCACCGCAGCAAATGCGCTGGGGGTAGGCAGCTGCTTGTAGGTAGCGTATTAAATATTGATAAAAAATAAATAAATCCAAATAATTAGGCTTAAATTTTAATAGCCATGTAGATTCCTCTGCCATTCATCAGGGAAAGGGAGCTTTCTGAGGTTCGGCGAGAGGCGCGGGGTTTCGTTTTAATTATGCATTTATTACATAATTCACCAAATTCAGTAATGTGCAGTGAAGTCTCCCAGCCATTCAAGTGAGTAACGAGATTTATCAGCCCAGTTTGTCACACAACAAACAGGATTCAGAGCACTCATAAAGGCCCGTGATGAAAGATACACGGAGGGAGGGGAAGAACCAGCGGCGGCTTTATTCCCATGTAATAATGCTAATAAGATGCAAATAATTCCCCGTTTTAATGAATACTTCAGATGAATGCCGTGCTCAGAGCGGAGATTGCAGGCTGAAAGCTGGCAGTGAGAGAGGAAACACTGGTGGTGGTGGTGGTGGTGGTGGCTCAGCTGCTGGGAGTTTTCAAAGCTCTCTTCAAGCCACGAGGTTGTGGCTCCTGGTACCACTGACAACCTGTCCATCCCCACCCGTTGCAGCACCTCTGCCGTGAGGATAGGCTGAGGGACCTGGGGTTGTTCAGCCTGCAGAAGAGGAGGCTCTGGGGAGACCTAATAGCAGCCTTCCAGTACCTGGAGGTACATGAGGAGGTGGTGGAGTCACTGTCCCTGGAGGTGTTCAAGAGGGGATTGGACGTGGCACTTGCTGCCATGGTCTAGTACTCATGAGGCCTTGGGTGACAGGTTGGACATGATGATCTTTGAGGTCTTTTCCAACCTTGTTGATTCTATGATTCTATGAAGGATGGAGAGAGACTGTTTACAAAGGCCTGTGGTGATAGGACAGTATCACAGTATCACAGTATAACTAAGGTTGGAAGAGACCTCGAGGATCATCAAGTCCAACCTGTCACCACAGACCTCATGACTAGACCATGGCACCAAGTGCCACATCCAATCCCCTCTTGAACACCTCCAGGGACGGTGACTCCACCATCTCCCTGGGCAGCACATTCCAATGATGAACGACTCGCTCGGTGAAGAACTTTCTCCTCACCTTGAGTCTAAACCTCCCCTGGTGCAGCTTGAGGACGGGGGGACGTGACTTCAAACAACACCAGAACAAGAGGACACAGTCTCAGGCTGTACCAGGGGAGGTTTAGGCTGGATGTTAAGAAGAAGTTCTATACAGAGAGAGTGATTGCCCATTGGAATGGGCTGCCCAGGGAGGTGGTGGAGTCACCATCATTGGAGGTGTTCAGGAGGAGACTTGATGGGGTGCTTGGTGCCATGGGTTAGTTGTTTAGGTGGTGTTGGATTGGTTGATGGGTTGGACGCGATGATCTGGAAGGTCTCTTCCAACCTGGTTTATTCTATTCCATTCTACTCTAAACTAGAGAAGCGCACATGTAGGTTGGATGTTAGGGACAAGTTCTTTGCTGTGAGGGCAGTGGAACACTGGAACAGGTTGCCCAGGGAGGTAGTTGGGGCCTCATCCTTGGAGATATTCTAAGTGAGGCTCCACAGGGCTCTGGGCAACCTGATCTAGTTGAGGATGCTCCTGCTTACTGCAGAGGGGGTTGGACTGGATGACCTTCTGAGGTCCCTTCCAACCCAGACCACTCTAAGATCCCCACCTGCCTGAAATGACTGTCACACAGCAGAAGACATTTCTACAGCCCTCAAGCTCCTTATGTCCTGATTGAAAAGAGTGACAATCAAGTCAAAGCCACCTCAGAAATGTTCATAATTCACAAAATAGGCAGAGATCCACACACAGCTTAGGGACCTAATTCCAGCCCCAGAAGCAAAGCCCTCTGTGCACAGAGGAGGATCTTAAATCACAGAATCACTAAGACTGAAAAAAAAAACCCCTCCAAGATCATCAAGTTCAACCAGCAGCACTGCCAAGTCTATCACTACATCGTGTCCTTCAGCACCATATCTACACATTTGTGAACACTTTCAGAGATGGTGGCTCCAGCCCTTTCCTGAGCAGCCTGTTCCCACACTTCACCACTCCCTTGGTGAATAGATTTTCCTAATATCCAACCTAAACCTCCCCTGGCAAAACATTTCCACTTGTTCTCTCACTTGTTACTTAGGAAAAGAGATCAGTCCTAGCCTGGCTGCAACCTCTCTTCAGGTAGCTGCAGAAAACCAGGTCTCCCTTCATTTCCCCCCAGCCCCCTTTTCTCCAGGGTAAACAACACCAGTTCCCTCAGCTATTCCTCATAGGACTCACAGCTCACTAGCTTCTCTGGACACACTCCAGTGCCTCAACGTCCTTCTTGTAGTGAGGGGACCAAAACTGAACCTAGTACTCAATATATGACCTCACCAATGCCAAATACAGGTAGACAATCACTGCCTTAGTCCTGCTGGCCACAATGAGCAAAATGCCCAAACCTCCGTTGGGCTGAGAATTCCTCTCCTCAACACTTCTGGTGACACCTCAGATTTGCATTTGGAAGTTTCTCCCTAATCTCTGCAATTCTTACAAGTGTGAGACTTGCTGTCCTTCAACAAAAAAATGTGATTAACCTTTTTTCCCCTCCCTCAAGCTCTTCCAAACCTCCTCCTTTTCTGCGGGCATCATCTCCTCCAGAAGCATGGGCAGATGTTCAGAAGGTGTTTATCAGCTAGGTACTCCCATGCTTTTGCATGCCACTCTCTTCCCCAGTTATTTTACTCTCCAACATCTTCTGGGAACTCAGACATGTAAGATTTAAGACTTGCAACCTGCTTACAAAGCAAACCCACCCACTGTTTGCAGCATCCCTTCCCACATTCTCACTTCAAACCCACCTTCTCCATTCGTGCTCACATATCTACTTCATTCAGCTTCCCACCCCCACACATGGCCACTCCAATTTCCAGCCTATCTCCTCTTTCAACAAATCTTTACCAGAAGTATGGAATCATAGAATCAACCAGGTTGGAAAAGACCTTAGAGATCATCAAGTCCAATTAACTAATACCTAGCACCTCATGACAACTAAACCATGGCTTCAAGTGCCACATCCAATCCCTTTTCTAAACACCTCCAGGGATGGTGACTCCACCACCCCCCTGGGCAGCACATTCCAATGGCAAATTACTCTCTCTGTGAAGAACTTTCTCCTCCCCTCGAGCCTAAACTTCCCCTGGCACAGCTTGAGACTGTGTCCTCTTGTTCTGGTGCTGGTTGCCTGGGAGAAGAGACCAACCCCCACCTGGCTACAACCTCCCTTCAGGAAGCTAATGGACTATCAGGGTGTCTCCCCCCACTGCTCTCTAACACTCAGTTCAAGTCTCAGGCACAACACTCATTATGAGAGACACAGACAAAACAACATGACCTTCTGTCCTCCTTCCTACTCATCAAATCAGAGAGTGGTTTGGATTGAAATGGACCTTAAAGATCATCTAGCCTAACCATTCTGCAGTAACCAGGGACATCTTCAACTAGATCAGGTTGCTCATAGCCCCTCCAATCTGACCTGGACTGTTTCCAGGCATGAGGCATCTACCACTTCCCTGGGCAGCCTAGGCCACTGTTTTACCACTCTCAGTGGAAAAAATGTCTTTCTCTATTTAGTTTCAGTTTCCCTTCTTACTTTAAAACCATCACCCCTTGTCCTGTCACAACAGACCCTGCTCAAAGTCTGTCCCCATATTTCTTATTGGTCCTCTTTAAGTACTGACAGGGCACAACAAGACTCTCCAGAGCCTTCCTTTCTCCAGGCTGAACAACCCCAACCCTCTCAGCCTGTCTTCACAGCAGAGGGGTTCTTAGCCCTCTGATCTTTTCCGTGGCCTTCTCTGGACCCACTCCAACAGGTCCACGACTCTCCTGTGCTGACAGCCCCAGAGCTGGACACAGCACTGCAGGTGGGGTCTCAACAGAGTGGAACAGAGGGACAGAATCTCCTCCCTCAACATGCTGCCTATGGTGCTGTGGATGCAGCCCAGGACACAGTCAGCTTCTGAGTTGTGAGTGCACACTGATGGCTCATATCCAGCTTTTCATCCATCAATACCCCCAAGTCCTTCTCCACAGGGCTGAAGTGTCATCTTCAAGTGTTCCTCAAGGGGAGTCCTTCCTCCTTGCCTTCAGCCTTCATGTCCATCCATTCAACGGTCCAAATTTGCTCACCTTCTTATGCCAGACAAGCAAATTATCATCACTGCAAATCCTTCCTGAGTTTATTAGAAGTATTAGACTTTCAGAGGCATGTGTGTTCTGTTTTGGTTTGTTTCCTCATTCCTCCACAATTCCAAAGGCAATTCAGAAATAGAAAACCATCACCGCTCTGCTCAGCTCCAGCTGGACAGTGGCCTCCTCACCCTACACCACAATCTTGGCCAGCTTGAATCCTTGAGCAAGGAGCTTTTGCTCCTGCTTCTTCCAGCAGTACAGCTTTCTTGTAATTGGAATTGACAACGTTGCAAAAGTGCTTTAATCACGGGGTTTAAAAATACAGCAACAGACATGGGGGGGTGGGGGTGGGGGGTGGGGGGGTGGAACTTCTCCCTCCTTGATTTTCAGCATTTCAGACTCCTACTCTCCAACCCTTTCGTTGCTACTGAAGTTGGGAGAGTGTGGATACATTTCTGAAGTACAAAATCATAGAATCATTGAATCATTTAGGTTGGAAAAGGCCTTTAAGATCGTGGAGTCCAACCATCAATCCAGCGCTGCCAAGTCCCTGCCCATGGCAGGGGGGTTGGAACTAGACGATCCTTTGGTCCCTTCCAACCCTGACTGATTGTGTGATTCTATGATTCTAAGTCACCACTAAACCATGTCCCTCAGCACCACATCTACACAACTTTGAAATCCCTCCAGGGAAGGTGACTCCACCACTGCCCTGGGCAGCCTGTTCCAGGGTTTGACAGCCCTTCCAGGGAAAGATAAATAAATCATAATGTCCAATCTAAATCCTCCCTGCCATAACTTGCTCTCATCCTATCTTTTCTCTCTTGGGAGAAGAGACTGATAGAATAGAATAGAATAGAATAGAATAGGAATTAACCAGGTTGGAAGAGACCTTTGAGACCATCGAGTCCAACCTATCATCCAACACCATCTCATCAACTAAACCATGGCACCAAGTGCCTCATCCAGTCTCCTCCTAAACACCTCCGGTGATGGCAACTCCACCACCACCCCAGGCAGCACATTCCAATGGCCAATCTCTCTTTCTGGGAAGAATTTTTTCCTAACACCCAGCCTAAACTTCCCTTGGTGCAACTTGAGACTGTGTCCTCTTGTTCTGGTGCTGGTTGCCTGGGAGAAGAGACCAACCCCCACCTGGCTACAACCTCCCTTCAGCTCCCTCAGCCTCTCCTCACATGGCTTGTGTTCATGGCCTCTCCCCAGCCCCATTGCCCTTCTCTGGACATGTTCAAGAGTCTCAATGTCCTTCTTAAACTGAGGAGCCCACAACTGGACACAGTACTCAATGTGTACCCCTCACTGTTTCTCTTCCATGCATGTCATGGGCAACACAAGGGTGAAGAAGCTTTGCAACTTGAGGCTGTCTCCTCTTATCCTATCACTTGTTACTTGCGAGAAGAGATCAACCCCCAGGTTGCTACAACCTCCTTTCAGGTAGTCATAGAGAGCAAGAAGGGGACAGGCTGCAAGAGGTGGGGCTGTTCAGCACACAGAAGAGAAGGCTCTGGGGAGACCTTAGAGCAGCCCTCCAGTACCTGAAGGGGGCCTACAAGAAAGACAGGAAGGGACATTCTACAAGGGTTTGCAGTGATAGAAATAGAGGGAATGGATTGAAGCTTGAGCAGGGCAGATTTAGCCTGGAGATTCGAATGAAATTCTTGACAGTGAGGGTGGTGAGACACTGGAACAGGTTCCCAGGGAGGTTGTGGATGCCTCATCCCTGGAGGTGTTCAAGGCCAGGCCTTGAGCAACCTGGGCTAGTGGAAGGTGTCCTTGCCTGAGGCAGGTGGGTTGGAACTATGTGTTCTTCAAGCTGCCTTCCAACCTAAACCATTCTACAAACTTATGAGTAAGGTTCAGCCTCCTTTCTCTCCAGGCTCAACAACCCCAGCGCCCTCAGCCAACTCCTCACAAGATGTGCTCCAGGCTCCTCACCAGCTCCAAGCACACAAAGGAGAGCAAGCAGGAGCAAGGACTTGAAGGGACTGTTTTGATCTGCTCATTGCTTAGAGGATCCACACAGAACAGAGGCAGATGGACAAACAAGCAACCAGAGCAACACATCCAAGCGACCAGACAAGGAAGCATCACTTAATAAGGCACTTTTGTGGGCAGCACCAGAGCTGGAAACCCTTTTTGTCTGGCTCCTGCAATCCCCACTTGAAGCACTCTGTTGACACAACAGAACATGGCTCAATTTCAAGCATCGCTGAGGTTGAGTAATTTCAAACATCTTTTAATGTTTGTAGATAGTCCAGAGGGAAGCTGGCCGAGAAGGTCTCCAAGGCAGCCACACGAAAATAAGACACAAAGCCCTTCAAATCATTACAGTGCTGGGCAGGAGGGAGGAATGGAGGACTGAAGAGGGAAAGGGGAAAGGTGAAGATCCAGACTTGCAGCTTAACTGCTTAAAGCCTTTATTTATATCCAGTGCCTCCATTACTAGTTTATAGTATGCCTTGGGGAGCAGTAACAGACCAATTCCATCAGCTCAGATTGGTACTTCCAAACTAAGAGTTTTAAATGTAATCCATTGGCCTTCTTTGCCAGCAGTGTGCCCAGGTGGCAAAGAAGGTCAATGGCAGCCTGGCCTGCATCAGGAACAGTGTGGCTAGCAGGAGCAGGGAAGTCATTGTGCCCCTGTACCCAGCACTGGTTAGGCCACACCTTGAGTCCTGTGTCCAGTTCTGGGGCCCTGAATTTAAGAAGGACATTGAGACTCTTGAACGTGTCCAGAGAAGGGCAAGGAGGCTGGGGAGAGGCTTCAAACACAAGCCCTATGAGGAGAGGCTGAGGGAGCTGGGGTTGCTTAGTCTGGAGAAGAGAAGGCTCAGGGGAGACCTTCCTGTCTACAACTACCTGAAGGGAGGTTGTAGCCAGGTGGGGGTAAAGAGTACTGAGTGGCTAAAGAATGAAAACTCATGGGCCTGATAGCACAGGCCCCCTCTCACATCACCTTATAAAGGAGAGAGAGCCTCAGACCACTGCATCTAATGAGGATCATCAGCTGCTAAAGATATTCCTTCTAAGCCTGTGCTGATATCTACATATTTGACCCCAAAACCATTTTCCTGAAGGAGGATTTTCCTCTCTGCAGTCAGAAAGAGCACAAACTACGCCACCAAGCCCCTGATTCATTTACCATTTGCTCATACCCAGCAGAGGTGAGAAGTAAATCAGCACCTCTGTAGTTCTGTCAGAGATGCCAGAGGATTTCCTAGACAGGCAGAGTCTAAGTGCTGCCCTGCTGGGACACGGCACTCCATGACAGCAGCACATGAAGAGCATTGTGATCCCAGCATTAGCTGTGTGAGCACTACTAATAAACAGCTGTTTTTCAAGGCTGATTTCTCCAGCTCCCATCATTTCCCATGCTGAGGCAGACCATCCTGCCCTAACACCACATTTGTTCACACACGAGCATGACATCCACAGTTTTCCTTCCAAAAATGAGAAGTGTCAGGTCAAGAGAGGTGATTCTTCCCCTTTAGTCTGCTCTTGTAGGACCCCACCTGGAACACTGCATCCAGGGCTGGTGCTCCATCATAAGAAGGACACAGAACTGTTAGAGTCCAGAGGACAGCCACAAGGATGATCAAAGGGCTGGAGCACCTCTGCCATGAGGATAGACTGAGGGAGATGGGATCGTTCAGCCTAGGGAAGACTCCAGGGGGACCTAATAGCTGCCCTCCAATACATGAAGGGAACTTAGAGGAAGGCTGGAGAGGGCCATTTCATGAGGGTGTCCAGAGGCAGGACAAGGGGGGATGGTTTTAAGCTCATTGAAAGCAGGTTTAGACTGGTTCTTAGGAAGAAGTTCTTCAGTATGAGGGTGGTGAGACCCTGGAATAGATGGCCCAGAGTAGTTTTGGATACCTTATCCCTGGAGGTGTTTAAGACCAGACTGGATGAGGCCTTGGGCAATGAAGTCTAGCTGAGAGGCCATCCCTGCCCATGGCACAGGGGCTGGAGTGAATCATCTGTGAAGTCCCTTCCAACCTAAGCCATTACGTGATTCTATGATTTCTGTTTCACTCTTAGCATCAGAAGTGATTCTTTGGTGCCTGTGATAGAATAGAATAGAATAGAATAGAATAGAATAGAATAGAATAGAATAGAATAGAATAGAATAGAATAGAATAGAATTGAATTGAATTGAATTGAATTGAATTGAATTGACCAGGTTGGAAAAGACCTCAGAGATCATCGAGTCCAACCTATTACCCAACACCATCTCATCAACTAAACCATGGCACCAAGCACCCCATCCAGTCTCTTCTTAAACACCTCCAGTGAAGGTGACTCCACCAGCTCCCTGGGCAGCACATTCCAATGGCCAATCTCTCTTTCTGGGAAGAACTTCTTCCTAACATCCAGCCTAAACCTTCCCTGGCACAGCTTGAGACTATGTCCTCTTGTTCTGGTGCTGGTTGTCTGAGAGAAGAGACCAGCCCCTGCCTGCCTACAACCTCCCTTCAGGTCCCTGTCTTCTCCAGGCTGAACAGCCCAAATTCTTTCAGCCTCTCTTCATAGGAGATGTGTTGCAGCACTCTGATCATCTTTGTGGCTCTTGATGGTTTTGTTGTGCCCACACAGGACAGTGGTTGTGGAGTCCTTCTCTAGTGGATTCAGAACCCACCTGGGACACAATCCTGGGCCGCCTGCTGTGAGTGACTGCTTCTGCAGGGGGGGTTGGACTAGATGATATCCAGAGTTCCACTCCAACACCTGCCATGCTGTGATTCTGTGATATCCCATCCACCACCTCAAGCACAGTGTAGGTGGACTATTTAACTCTCCCCTCCCAAAAGCAGGAGCTTATTTCACAAACCCTCTGATCAGTCTGTCAG
The DNA here is from genome assembly GCF_014839835.1 of Dryobates pubescens. Taxonomy (NCBI): domain Eukaryota; kingdom Metazoa; phylum Chordata; class Aves; order Piciformes; family Picidae; genus Dryobates; species Dryobates pubescens. The sequence goes on along the minus strand of NC_071614.1, from coordinate 20,348,982 downwards.
GTAGAAAGGCAGTTTTAAAATGAGTCACTGGAAGAGCAGAAGAGGATCCCTTAACGTGTTCAGGCAGTGCTGTGTTCTTCAGCAGCTCCTGAATGTAAAGTATTCTTCAAGTGAATTGCACTAATTCCCTCAAAGGCTCTCTTACACTCATCTCCACAGATTATACTGTAAATACTCTTAAAGAAAGCACTCTCTAACCCCAGCAAGGCTACTCAAAAAGCAAAGCTTAACTAGCTGACCTCTGATTATCTTCAGCATTTCACCCCATCTGTCTCCAAAACACAAATTTCAGCCTCGCAGCAACACTTCCTTAAGGTATGGTAACTGGATGGTAATAATTACAACAGTATTCAGTGCTTTAAATGAGCTGATGAAATGCAAGCATCCACCCAAACTGTCCCCAAACAGTTCAGTGAGGGCCACGAATGCTGGATCCCTCCTGAAAGGCACCATGCCCCAGGCACATGATATTTAAGCAGCATATTTGCTCTCAAGTGCCCCAGCCTCGGCCACTAAATCAGTACCACCCCAGGAGGATTTGGCCCACAGTGTGCAGGTCTACCACTGGCACAAGATTAGCCCAAATGAAAAGAGATGATCCTTAAATGTTAATCAACTCCCACATGCTGACTGTATCCAAGAAACACTTCCAGTAATTCTGCATTTTTGTAGTGACAATGTTTGCAACATTTGGGAGCTGTGAAAAGAAGTGGAGTTGTTCAGTGGCAGCGTTCAGTAACTACAGCAGCCTGAAAAACAACTGAAATTTCACACACACACCCCCCCCAAAACCCTGGGAAACTCTTTGCCTGATAGCTCCTTCAGAAGCAGAGGTACTGGCATCCTCCTCCAGCTCCTTCATGCCTTCCTCCTTCCTTGACACTGCTGTCACTTAGTCCATCTGTAACATGAGGGCTGCAGGAGAACTGGTATCATCCATCAGCAAATCTAAGGGTTGTTTCAAACCTACTTGGGCTACCACAAATTTGTCCTTTTGCCCTTCTGCCCCAGGTTATCTTGAAGACTCACCCACCTTTAATTGCACACAGAAGTTCAGACTGCCACCAAACATGCTTTCCCCAAGAATGCTTGGACCAGGTGATCCTTGTGGGCCCTTCCAATCTGGTATCATAGAATGGGTTTGGTTGGAAGAGACCCTTAAGATCATTAAGTTCAAGCACTCACGTTCCTCAGCACCAATCTTCTGTCCCATTAATACCTCTCCAACTTCCCTGGGCAGCCTGTTCTAGGACTTGACAACCCTTTCAGTGAAGAAGTATTTCATAATACCCAACCTAAATCTCCTCTGGCACAACTGGAGGTCATTTACTCTTGTCTTGTAGCTAGGGACTTCACAGAATCATCACAGAATCACAGAGTTTCAGGGGCTGGAAGGGACCTTGAAAGATCATGTAGTCCAAGTCCCCTGCCAGAGCAGGATCACCTATAAAAGATTATAGAATGGTTTGAGTGGGAAGGAACCTTTAAAAATCACCTAGTCCAACCCCACCCTGCAGTGTGCAGGGACATAGAATCATAGAATCAATAAGGCTGGAGAAGACCCCGGAGATCATCAAGTCCAACCTGTCACCCAACATCTCCTCACTAAATAAACCATGGCACCAAGCACCCCATCAAGTCTCTTCCTAAACACCTCCAGGGATGGTGACTCCACCACCTCCCTGGGCAGCACATTCCAACAGCTAACAACTCTTTCTGGGAAGAACTTTCTCCTCACCTCAAGCCTAAACCTCCCCTGGTGCAGCTTGAGACCGTGTCCTCTTGTTCTGGTGCTGGTTGCCTGGGAGAAGAGACCAACCCCCACCTGGCTACAACCTCCCTTCAGGTAGTTGTAGACAGCAAGAAGGTCTCCCCTGAGCCTCTTCTTCTCCAGGCTAAGCAACCTCAGCTCCCTCAGCCTCTCCTCACAGGGCTGTGCTCGAAGCCTCTCCCCAGCCTCACTGCCCTTCTCTGGACACGTTCAAGAGTCTCAATGTCCTTCTTAAATTGAGTGGCCCAGAAGTGGACACAGGACTCAAGGTGTGGCCTAACCAATGCTGAGTACAGGGCAGAATGACTTCCCTGCTCCTGCTGGACACTCTATTCCTGATGCTGGCCAGGATGCCTTCTTGGCCACCTAGGCACACTGGTGGCTCATGCTCAGCCTACTGTAAATCAGTATCCCCAGGTCCCTTTCTGCCTGGCCACACTCCAGTCACTCTGACCCCAGCCTGTAGCACTGCATGGGGTTGTTGTGGCCAATGTGCAGAACCCAGCACTTAGATGTATTAACTGCCATGCCCTTGGACTCTGCCCATTTGGGGGCAGATGCTGGTTTACATGATCACCCTGGGCAAATTCTCTCCCTCCATCTTGAATTAAACTGAAGCTTGAAGCCAAAGTAGCTGCATTTATGTAGTGACACATGAAAGTGTCTGTAAAGAATTTTAAGGTCCTTCAGGAAAAATGCTAAGTATCTCTTCTATAATTCAATGGATGTTAATCTATTCCCCCCAGATTTCAACTCTCCAGTTGCACAAGAGAAAACAACAAAAAATATGGAAATGTTATGATTACAAAAGATGGAAACAGCCCAGGATCTCAGAATATTCAGGGGTTTATGGAGTGCAGTGAAAAGACCTCATCACAAACCACAGATGGTGCAGGATCAGGAGTGACCTCCACGCTCAGGCACGCTGGGTTTGACCTGCAAGTGCTGAAGCCACAAGCCAGATGCTGCTTCCCATTTCTTGTGGGTACCAAGAATCATAGAATCAATAAGGTTGGAAAAGACCTCAGATATCAAGTCCAACATATTACCCTCATGACTAACTAAACTATGGCTCCAAGTGCCATATCCAATCCTCTTTTGAACACCTCCAGGGAAGGTGACTCCACCACCTCCCTGGGCAGCACATTCCAATGGCCAATTACTCTTTCTGTGAACAACTTTCTCCTCACCTTGAGCCTAACACCAAAACCATACCCTGGGCATCTCCTCCTTGATGGAGGGTGGCTGCAAGCCCTGGGCCAGGGTCCTGTAAGGACCTGCTTCAAGATTTGGTGGGTGAAGAGGGCCCAAATGCCATCCCCAAGCTGTGCACTTTGTCTGTCTCTGGCCACTGGGCTTTTTTTTCTTAATGTGGTGAGCAACAACGAGAGAAACACAGCCAAAACCAGATCAAGGAGCAAGCCAGGGCAGTCAGCAATCCCTTGGAGCTGAAACTTTCAGCACAAGCAGAGGCTCATGCTGTCACCATGGTGGGGGGAGAATGAAGTCCATGGGCTCATTTGTTTCTTCTGCTCTGGCACAGAGAGAGCCACCCGTGGCAAAGGAGTCATCAGCGCTGGAGGCTGGGAGGGGAAGCAGCAGACCACCTTGAGCATAAACTTCCCTTGGTGCAGCTTGAGGCTGCGTCCTCTTACCAACCCCAAATCCTGCCTCAGTCCTTATACAGCAAGGACTCAGATCCAACCTGGTTGCTCTGCTGCTTGCCAGCCAGAGAGACAACTCAAGCCTCCTTCTTGCTTATTTTCCACTGCGTCCTCTTCTAACAAGCTGTACCTGAGGTGCCTTTATATCCGCCAGCAGCTTTTGCCTGACATGACCTCATGAGGACAAGGCTTGAGACCATGATGCATGAGCACTTGTCCTCTTTTTCCATAAACACATGCCATTAAGTTCTCCCTCTCCTGGACTGTAAGGTATTTTTGCTCACTGCTTGCAGCGCCTCTGAGCACGGAACTGCCCTCCATTGTTCACGCTCCTCAGCTTACACGCAAACGAGAGACCCTGCTGCTCTCCCAACGTGCTCCAACACAAAGATTCTGAGCAACATCCTACATTTAACAGATTTAGCACTGGTTTAGTATGTGCTAAATTAGGGGAGTGCTTGAAATGCACTCACCTAAGTAATCACTGTTCACACACCGACTGCTTTTACACCTAGAGAAAGGTAAAAAAACCCACTGCATGCTGCGTAGAGGAGAACAGAATAGAATAGAATAAAGTAGAATAGAATAGATAAGACTAGAGTAGAATAGAATAGAGTAGAATAGAATAGAATTAACCAGGTTATATAAGACCTTAGAGATCGAGTCCAACCTATCACCCAACACCATCTAATCAACTAAACCATGGCACCAAGCACCCCATCCAGTCTCTTCTTAAACACCTCCAGTGACAGTGACTATACCACCTCCCTGGGCTGCACATTCCAATGTTTCTGAACAACTTCTCCATAACATCCAGCCTAAACCTCCCCTGGCACACACTGAGACTGTGTCCTCTTGTTCTGGTGCTGGTTGCCTGGGAGAAGAGACCAACCCTCACCTGGCTACAACCTCCCTTCAGGGGGTTGTAGACAGCAAGGTCTCCCCTGAGCCTCCTCTTCTCCAGGCTAAGCAACCCCAGCTCCCTCAGCCTCTCCTCACAGGGCTGTGCTCCAAACCCCTCCCCAGCTTATTGCCCTTCTCTGGACACCTTCCAGCAACTCAACATCTTTCCTAAACTGAGGGGCCCAGAACTGGAAACAGGACTCGAGGTGTGGCCTAACCAGTGCTGAGTACAGGGCAGAATGACCTCCCTGCTCCTGCTGGCCACACTGTTCCTGATACAGGCCAGGATACTCTCCTCTACAGTCCATCTTTGATCTTCCCCAGGTCTCTGGCTAAAGAGCTGCAATTCATTTTCTCCCCCAGCATCTTTAGTTTCTCAGAGACCATTTAAAGAAGTCACTTCTGGAACCCAGCCCTTGTTTCAAACCTCCTCCTGTTTTGCCCTGGTGCTACATCTCAGCCCGACAGCTGGAGTGCAGCTGAAGCAAACTCTTGAGTGCCTTGGCAAGGAGGGGCAGGAGAAGCACTTAAAAAGCAGAAGTATTCTTTTCCAGCAGTGAAGCACCCTTTTCTCCTGCCTCAAGCCACAGCAACCCTTCTGTTCCTTTGGTTCTTAACAATATCTTCCTCTCGCTGCAGAGTAACAAAAGGCCCGACCTGAAAACCAGCTCCTGAAACAACTGTCAGCAGTTTTTAAAGCCTCTGAAGTCGTACAGGGGAAAGAGAAGGGGAACCAATGTGTTTGATCAGAGTTGCTAGCATCTTTATAAAGTCAGATGTGGACTAGGGAGGCCAGTGGCTCACAGGGCAGACGCAGAGCAGATGGGCTGTGGGGCTCAGAAGAGTCTGCTTTGTGTTTCAGAGTCTGGGACGGGGACTGACCAGCTTGGGCAATGGCCTTTCAGAGGCCTTGCCAACTCTCAGTGAATGAAGATGTGCAGAGAACTTAAGGGGCAACAAAGCTGGGAAGGGCTTGGAGAATAGAATAGAATAGAATAGAATAGGAATAAACCAGGTCGGAAGAGACCTTGAAGATCATCAAGTCCAACCTAACATCCAACACCATCTCATCAACTAAACCAAGGCACCAAGCACCCCATCCAGCCTCTTCCTAAACACCTCCACTGATGGTGACTCTACCACCCCCCTGGGCAGCACATTCCAATGGTCAATTACTCTGTTTCTGAAGAACTTCTTCCTAACATCCAGCCTAAACCTCCCCTGGTGCAGCTTGAGACTGTGTCCTCTTGTTCTGGTGATGGTTGCCTGGGAGAAGAGACCAACCCCCTCCTGGCTACAACCTCCCATCAGGGAGTTGTAGAGAGCAAGAAGGTCTCCCCTGAGCCTCCTCTTCTCCAGACTAAGCAACCCCAGCTCCCTCAGCCTCTCTTCACAGGGCTGTGCTCCAAACCTCTCCCCAGCTTTGTTGCCCTTCTCTGGACACCTTCCAGAAACTCAACATCTTTCCTAAACTGAGGGGCCCAGAACTGGACACAGGACTCAAGGTGTGGCCTAACCAATGCTGAGTACAGGGGCACAATGACTTCCCTGCTCCTGCTGGCCAGCAGTGATTGAAGGAGCTGGGGATGGTTAGCTTGAAGAGGATCTCCCCATTGGAGCTCATTTGCTTTCTAGTATGGAGGTAAGACTCCATCAGGATGGGGAAAGGTGACAACAGGAGGGCTCACAGCAGTAGCTTTACAGTGAAGGTGATGGGGCACTGGGACACGTTGCCCAGGGAAGGTGTGAAGCCTAATTCTCTGGAGACTTTCAAAACCCACCTGGATGTGTTGTGTGCAGCCTGCACTAGGTGATCCTGCTTTGGCAGGCAGGTGGACTAGATGATCTCTAGAGGTCCCTTGCAACCCCTTACATTCTGTGATTCTGTGAAAAGGGGGAGGCTGAAGGGAGACCTCATTGCTGTGTACCTGGCAGGACCTTGTGGAGAGGCTGATGCTGTTCTCTTCTCACAGGCAATTAGTGATAGAACAAGAGGGAATGGCCTCAAGCTGCAACTGGGTAGGTTTGGACTGGACACTAGAAAGAATTCTGTCACAGCAAGAGTGGTCAGGGATTGGAAGGTGCTGCCCAGGGAGGAGATGGAGTCACCAGCCCTGGATGTGTTTAAAGGTGGTTTGGATGTGGTACTTGGGGCTATGGTTTAGGGGTGAACCTTGTAGCGTAGGGTTGTAGGTTGGACTTGGTGATCATGAGGGTCTCTTCCAACCTGAGTGTTTCTGTGACTCAGAGGCAAGCTCCAGTTCAGCTTCCTTCAGCTGTAGAAACTAAAATACATTAAAACAAAAAAATTGCAGGTGCACAGTGGTTAAACCTGAGAGTTGGCAGGTGGCAGGAAGGCAGAGGTTTGCTGGCAGAGGGACAGACGCAATACACCCTCTTGCTGTACAGCAAAGAGAGTAAGACAGAGCATCTCAAGTTGCTTCATGGGAGCACAGTAGGAGTTGTCAAAAATCTGTCATCTGGGGAGAAGGAAGAAAAGAACTTGCTGCCCACAGAGGTTGTGGAGACTCTCAAAACCCATCTGGATGCATTCCTGTGTGACCTGCCCTACGTGATTCTTCTCTGCCAGAGGGGTTGGACTGGTTGATCTGTAGAGGTCCCTTCCAGCCTCTCACATTCTGTGATTCTATGTCTGACACTTGCCTTTCACATATTTATAAGCACAAAGGAGGGCACTCCTCCGTCTCTTCTCCAAGCTGAAGAGCCCCAGCTCCCTCAGCCTTTCCTCATCAGGCAGATCCTCCATTCCCTTCAGGGTTTTTGTGCCTCTGCACTGGACTTAAAAGCTGCAGTCACCTTAACCAGCTGCAAGACTGACCCAGAGAAGCTGCATGAGCTGAGATGCACACCTCCTTGCCCACAGTTTAGTTCTAACCATCTGGAAATGCTGGCAGACTCTCACCTGTAAAAACACAGGCAAGGAGTCACAGGAACTGGCTGCAGTCATTAGAAGCCTTCAAAGACAGTGTGCTCAGACAGAAAATGTTTGAGCAGTGCAAGGTGATGATGCATGCCTGCAACAGGGCTGCAAAGTGTCAGCAGTGAGGGGCTATGCAGAAGCACAGGCTGCATTCCCTCTGCTGTGAAGCAGAGAGGGTAGCTGTGCCATCAACAATGCATCAAGGATGTGTTTAATTTTAATACACTCCCTGGCAGGGACCCAGCGAGAGTTCGGTGACCTTCATTCTCTCATTGCCCAAGTGTATATTTCACAGGCTAACATATTATATACCTCCAGGTAATGAAAGCACATTTATAATCTGATAAAACCCTATCCCTAGCTGGGCTCAGATGAACCATTTAAGAACTCTAGTGTCACCATTCTTGTCCTTTTTTTTTTCTCCAACTGGAAGATTGAACCAAGAATTCATTGGATAATCTTTGTTTGGTTTTTTCACTCCTCAAGCACTGGGGGATGTTGCACAGGAGTTGACAACCATGGAGTTGAGAGTCTGGAAACTACAAATTCTGGGGGGAAAAAAAAAAACAGCTGAAGAAATATGGCAAGGTTACAACACTTAACACCTGGTGACTTCCTGAAGCTGCTCTCAGAAAGAGCCATTTGAGACCCCTTGTTTTGTTATCTCAGTGTCATCCATACCACGCAGACTCTTTGCCTCTTAGTAAATGCAGAGTAATATTTAGATCATAGAGTGCTTTAGGTTGCAAGGGACCTTTAAAGGTCATCCAGTTCAATCCCTCCACAGCAAGTAGAGACACAAGCACATCAAGTTGCTCAGAGCCCAGACCAACCTGAAGGTTTACCAGGATGGGGCTGCTTCTATCTCTATGGGCATCCTCAGCCAGTGTTTCCACCAATGTCAGCATAAAAAAACTATTTTCAGTAGTCTGAATCTCCCTTTTTTTTTAGTTTAAAATCCTCACCCCTTCTCCTGTCACAACAGGCCCTGCTGAAAAACTTGACCCCATCTTTCTTGGAGGTTCTCTTTAAGTACTGAGAAGCTGCAACAAGGTCTCCCTGGAACCTTCTCCTTTTAAGGCTGAACAGCCCAAACTCTCTCAGCCCGTCCTCACAGCAGAGGTGTTCCAGCTCTCTGATCACTTTTTGTGGCCTTCTCTGGTCCTTCTCCAACAGGTTACTGTCCTTCCTGTGCTGGCAACTTCAAGATGTCATGGCCTGCATCAGAAATACTGTGGCCAGCAGGAGCAGGGAGGTCATTGTGCCCCTGTACTCAGCACTGGCTAGGCCACACCTTGAGTACTGTGTCCAGTTCTGGGCCCCTCAGTTTAGAAAGGTCATTGAGATACTTGAATGTGTCCAGAGGAGGGCAATGAGGCTGGGGAGAGGTCTGGAGCACAGCTCTGTGAGGAGAGGCTGAGGGAGCTGGAGCTGCTTAGCCTGGAGAAGAGGAGGTTCAGGGGAGACCTTCTTGCTGTCTACAACTCCCTGAAGGGAGGTTGTAGCCAGGAGGGGGTTGGTCTCTTCTCCGAGGCAACCAGCACCAGAACAAGAGGACACAGTCTCAAACTGTGCCAGGGGAAGTTTAGGCTTGAGGTGAGGAGAAAGTTCTTCCCAGAAAAGAGTAATTGGCCACTGGACTGGGCTGCCCAGGGAGGTGGTGGAGTCACCGTCCCTGGGGGTGTTCAAGAGGGGACTGGACGTGGCACTTGGAGCCACGTGGTTTAGTAGTCATGAGGTGTTGGGTGACAGGTTGGACTTGATGATCTCTGAGGTCTTTTTCAACCTTATTGATTCTGTGATTCTATGTCTTTGAGTTTCAAAGCTGGAGTCTCTCTGACGACAGGAGCGTGCAGACACTACGGAGTTTCACGCCCAGAAAGCCATTTCAGAGTTAAGAGCCTGAAGAAGGAATAAATCATAACATTTCAAAAAGGCATTGTTTTTGACTCCAGTATTACTGAGCTAAATTACTGTACCATTACAGAGAAGTAATTCTGCGTGTGAGGAATGAGCAGCAGCACTTTGGTGCTAGCGCTGCAGAGATCTTTGTGCTAACAAGGAAACGCAAGCTCCATTTTAAGGCAGGCTGGCTGCAGCTCCGGAGCCGTTAGCGATGTCTCCTCGGCTTCCTCCAGGGACCAACTGGGTAGCACTCCCCCATACTTCTCCACAGTGATGAAAGCACATTATGGGCTGACAAAAGGCAATCCCTGGTATTTCTTACAGGCCCCCAAAGATGAGCAATTTATTACACAGAGCTTTCCAGGAACCCGGCGAAAACAAACCGCTCCTCCTCGACCTCTCGCACCAAATCCATCTTCCCTGGAATAAACTCCTAGCGCTGGGGCTCCGAGGCTGCTCTGCCCTAATTGCTGCTGCTTCGCATTTGCAAACTGCAAGTGCTGATGCCTCTGTGCTTGTCAGCAAAGATTTATCAACCCACTCTGGTGTCAGAAGGTCACACGAGTAAATCCTGGCGAGCAGCTCCAGCAGAAACCAAGCCCTCCTCTCCGCCCGAGCTGTCCCATCCAGAGCAGCACACAGACCCAGGATGACACGACGTGCAATAAAGGAGCCTAAGTAATTAACAACAAAACTGTAATTAGCAAAGTAAGAGAACAAAGCAGCTCCAAGACACAAGGAGCCTTTTTCCTCTTTATCCTCCACTCATTTATTCACAACAGGTCTCCCAGGCACTACTGTGAATTAGAGTAATGAAGAGATGCTCCAGGGTTTGGTTAAAGGCTACTGCACCCAGCTGTGCATCCTTCATTAGAACAGAAAGAAACCACCAGAAAGCTGAGGGTCTGATTCTCACTCACCACTTTAAACCATGCTAGCAGTGTAAATGCCAGAATAAATTATACCCACACCTCCTCTAACAGCAGCCTCAATGAGCTGGAGTGTAAATGATGATCCAGCTGAAGATTTCCAGTTAAGAACTAAAGGACTCATGGAGGCCAGATGTTTTGTGGCCTTGTGCCTTGTGTCAGTGCTGCTTTCTGTGTGTGCTGAAGCTGTGAACCTCTCCTCTGAGCAGCACCTGGGAGATGCCTCATCATGTGAGGCACTGTAAAAACCAGGCACGGAAATACCCAATAAATGAACCTTCCAAAAACTCCTTTTACTGTGTCTGTGCCTTCACTGATGTAAAAATCCCTCTCCTGGCTCACCTGCTGCCATAAAACTCTCCAAGTCACCCACACAACTGAGAAAAGCCTAAGTCAAGTGAAGTGGTTTGAAACTGGAGCAGGGCAGATTTAGGTTGGACATGAGGAGGAAGGTCTTTACAATGAGAGTGGTGAAACACAGAAACAGGTTGCCCAGGATGTGATTGAGGCCTTATCCCTGGAGACACTGAAGATCAGACTCAATGTGACCCTGAGCAGCCTGATCTAGCTGGAGGTGTTCCTGCTCACCGCAGGGAGGTTGGGTAACCTGAAAGGAGGTTGTAGCCAGGTGGGGGTTAGTCTCTTCTCCTAAGCAAACAGCACCAGAACAAGAGGACACAGCCTCAAGCTGCACCAGGGCAAGTTTAGGCTGGAGGTGAGGAGAAAGTTCTTCACAGAGAGAGTCGTTAGCCATTGGAATGTGCTGCCCAGGGAGGTGGTGGAGTCACCATCCCTGGAGATGTTCAAAAAAGGTTTGGATGTGGCACTTGAAGCCATGGTTTAGTTGCCATGAGGTGTTAGATATTAGGTAATAGGTTGGGCTTGATGATCTCTGAGGTCTTTTCCAACCTTATTGATTCTATGATTCTAAGATGACCCTTTGAGGGTCCCTTCCAACCCGATGCAAGCTGTGAGATCAGCTACATCAGCCAAGGCAAGTGGAATCATGAAGCCTCACATCGTGTGTGAAGAGCCCTGCTCCTTAACAGTGTATCTTTCCTCTCGGTGGCTCACAACACCTGATTTCAGGCACACTGCTCCTTTGGTTTCATAAGGGACTCTGCAGATTTGAGTGATATCTCCAGTTGTTTGTGCTGACCAGGGTCACCACCTGACAATTCCTCGCTTGCAGCACCGTGTCATCCTCAAAAGCACTGAATGAGAGGTGACCTTACAGTGATGGACTGACGGGGATGCAGGAGATCAGGGCAGAAAAGAAGCCTGGAACAAGCACCTTGCCCTAATGCCTCCCCTTCAGTGCTGGCTCCAGCATCTGGTGGACTTCAACTGCAGAGCTAACAGCAGTTTTCCCATTTTGTTATATTTTAAACACCTAAGACTGAAAATAGAAGCCATACCTGTATGGCTCAAACACAACGTGCCCCAGCAGCAGTGTGGTGAGTTCAAGTCACTCTGTGATTTCACTCTGAGGTAGAATCATAGAATCATAGAATCAATAAGGTTGGAAAAGACCTCAAAGATCATCAAGTCCAACCTGTCACCCAGCACCTCATAACTACTAAACCATGGCACCAAGTGCCACATCCAATCCCCTCTTGAACACCTCCAGGGATGGGGACTCCACCACCTCCCTGGGCAGCACATTCCAATGGCAAACAACTCTCTCAGTGAAGAACTTCCTCCTCACCTCCAGCCTAAACTTCCCCTGGTGCAGCTTGAGAGTGTGTCCTCTTGTTCTGATCTCTCACTTCTGTCTGGGTCAGGACATCCTGCTTCAGAACTCAGTTATCCATGCAGAATCATGGAATGCCAACATGGTAGAAGTTGAAAGGAACTTCTAGACATCATCTAGTCCCCCTGTTACAGCAGGGTCACCTAGGTCAGGTTGCACAGGACTGCATCAGGCAGGTTTGGAATATCCTCAGAGAAGGAGGTTCCATGACACCTCTGGGCAGACTGTTCCAATGTTCTGTCATCCTCAAAGAAGTTTTTCCTCATGGTCATATGGAATCTCCTGTGTTCAACCTCTAATTTGGACTATGCATGGAGTCATTCCCCCCTAGCTGCAGGACCCTACACCTGCCTTTGTTGAACTGCATTGGGTTTCTCTCCACCCAACCATGTAGCCTACACTAGACTCAGACCTACAGTTGTAAAACCTTATTCTCCTTCTCTCCAAAAAAGTTGAGGGATTCTACTGCACCACTGAGACTCCAGAATGTATCATCTGTGTCTGTTACAGTGGCCTGAGAGCAGAAAGCTGGGGTTGCTTAGCCTGGAGAAGAGGAGGCTCAGGGGAGACCTTCTTGCTCTCTACAACTACCTGAAGGGAGGTTGTAGCCAGCTGGAGGTAGGTCTCTTCTCCCAGGCAACCAGCAACAGAACAAGAAGACACAGTCTCAAGCTGCACCAGGGGAGGTTTAGGCTTTCTGGGAAGAACCTCTTCCTCGAAAGAGAGATTGGCCATTGGAATGTGCTGCCCAGGGAGGTGGTGGAGTCAACATCACTGGAGGTGTTTAAGAAGAGACTGGATGGGGTGCTTGGTGCCATGGTTCAGTTGATGACATGGTGTTAGGTGATAGGTTGGACTTGATGCTCTCAAAGATCTTTTCCAACCTGGTTAATTCTATTCTATTCTATTCTGTTTTTTCTATTCCATTCCATTCCATTTCATTCCATTCCATTCCATTCCATTCCATTCCATTCCATTCCATTCCATTTCATTCCTATTCCTATTCCCATTCCATTCCATTCCATTCCATTCTAAAACACGCCTTCCAGGCTTATACTATCAAACTGGACTGGATGGGAACCAAATACTTCAGTAGAGAGAAGTTTGAGAAGCTCATCTTTTATTTTACACCAAAAGCCAGTGGCACTCAGCATTTCAGTCAGAGTCTTACTCAAGCTGAGTCTGACTCCAAATAAATCTGCACATGAATCCCAAATGCTGTAAACACAGATTTGTAAACACTCTCCACTGTCTTCCTCACCCATGCTGCGGAGGGTTTGGGTTGTGTTTTCCAAGCCTGTGTGAAAGCAGATGGTAACCACCTAATTTGGATTTGATGCAATCTGTTGCTGCTGGTGGAGAAATCTTGACTGCCTCTCCTGCAAATGTAAAACCTGGGAAGTTCAACCCACTTCTTAGTTGTCATAGATGTTTTTGTAACAGTTTTGCCAACAGACCCAGCTAGGCTCAGGCAGAACACATGCTTCTGGTTCTCAGCCTCAACAGCAGAAAGAAAAAACCCCCCTTAGATGATTCTGGGAATGGTTGGCTGTCTGCTGGCTTAGCTCCGGCTTTGCAACCTGTGCATGCAGCACTCAACACCACCACCCTGCAGACAGCCTGATCCAGCTGCCTCGCTCATTTTTTATGACAACAGCTAAGAGCTTACAGAAAATGCATGCACATCACAGGTAAATGCTTTTGTCTCAGAAGGGAACCACTTTGGTGGCCTCCTGAGGAACGCACTTGAATTTGTTGAACATTTTCCTGTGTTACAAGGCACAAAGCTGGGTACAGATTCTGTGTGTGCCAAGCACATGGGGTCAAGTCACTTCCCTCTGCCTACAGGTTGTGCTCCTGTCTGAAGAGTCCAGGATGCTGGTAGTTTCCCCTGCTGCCAGCATCCAAGTGCACAACCTCTGAGGCGTCTTCAGCAAGCTGCTTCCCTGCGATCTCATCCCCAGTCTGGGCTGTGGCTAAAGGCTGTCCACACTGAGTGCAGGACTTGGCACTTGTCCTTTTCAAATCTCATGACTTCCTGATAAACATCTTCCTGTAAATCCCTAAAGGGTAGAAGCCATGGGGATGGGCACTTTTCATTGCTGCCCAATGACAGAACAAGGGACAACAGCTGCAAACAGAAGGTTTCACTTGAACTTAAGGAAAAATTTTCCTTTGAAGATGATGGAGAAGTGTAACAGGCTGCCCAGAGAAGTTGTGGAGTATCCTTCTTTGAAGACTTCCACAGCCACTGTTCTTTGGCATGGACAGGAGCACTCTGTGCTGGGTTAGGAACTGGCTGGAGGGCCGAGCCCAGGCAGTGGTGGTGAATGGTACCACATCCAGCTGGCAGTCAGGCACTAGTGGTGTCCTGCAGGGATAAGTTCTGGGCCCCATCCTGTTTAATATCTTCACTGATGATCTGGATGAGGGGGTTGAGTCAGGAGCCAGTAGCCAGGAGGGGTTGGTCTCTTCTCCCAGGCAACCAGCACCAGAACGAGAGGACATAATCTCAAGCTGTGCCACGGGAGGTTTAGGCTCAAGGTGAGGAGAAATTTCTTCAGAAAGAGTTGTTAGCCATGGAATGTGCTGCCCAGGGAGGTGGTGGAGTCACCATCCCTGGAGGTGTTCAAGAGGGGATTGGATGTGGCACTTGGTGCCCTGGTTTAGTAGTCATGAGGTGTTGGGTGAGAGGTTGGACTTGATGATCTTTGAGGTCTTTTCCAACTTTGTTGATTCTGTGATTCCACGATGTTCCTCTGCATCTCAAATCCCTTTGCTGATCACAGAGACCTGGGAGACCTTGCTGGTGAAGACCATCTACCTTCTCAGTGCTGCTTTTTTGCATACTGAAAGCAAAATGAACCCTACTGCCCTGCTGTGCTTCTAGCATAACTCAGAACATGATGCCTCAAGGAGCAAAACCTCTTCAACCCCGCTCAAAACTCAAGGATTTGATAGTCTTTCCCTCCAAGAGATGAAAAGCTGTGCAATGCTGCTAGTAATTAGTGAAGCTCCTTCAGAGCAGCCTGTAAATAACCTTGGGTTGACACAAATGCCAGTGGTCACGAAGCTTCAAAGCCCTTCTGCCAAACTAAGCAATTTCATCTGACTGGGTTTCTCGGTGCAGGGATGAATTTTGGAGGTTGATTCTATGTGATACAATCAGGATGTTTTAGATCCTGGAGATAAGATGACACTTCTCCTCCTACCCACAGCTATAAACTTGGGAAGTGTGACACACATTTCCTACAAACCTATAAATGTTTGCTTCGCTGCTTCAGCAGCCTCCAAGTGCATTGACTGCATTGTGCTTTTCTTAATGAAAATCACTAACCCGAAGTTACACAACATCCCTGTGATCCCTGATGTTTTATAAACATTAAATGATGCTTTCAGTGAGCACACTTCATGCTCTCACCAGCAGAAAGCTACCTGGCATTGGTTTTCTCTTCCAGAGAGCAATGCGGCTCTGAATTCCCCCATGACTAATTGGCAAGAGTAAAAGCAGAATCATAGAATCAATTAAGCTTGGAAAAGACCTCAGAGATCACCAAGTCCAATCTGTCACCCAGCACCTCATGACTACTAAACCATGTCTTCAAGGGCTACATCCAATCCCCTCCTGAACACCTCCAGAGATGGTGACTCCACACACCCCCCGAGCAGCACATTCCAACAGCTAACAATTCTCTCTGCAAAGAACTTTCTCCTTACCTCCAGACTAAACCTCCCCTGGCACAGCTGGAGACTGTGTCCTCTTGTTCTGGTGCTGGGTGCCTGGGAGAAGAGACCAACCCCCACCTGGCTACAACCTCCCTTCAGGTAGTTGTAGAGAGCAATGAGGTCTCCCCTGAGCCTCCTCTTCTCCAGGCTAAACAATCCCAGCTCCCTCAGCCTCTCCTCACAGGGCTGTGCTCCAAACCCCTCACCAGCTTTGTTGCCCTTCTCTGGACACATTCCAAGCATCTCTTTCCTAAACTGAGGGGCCCAGAGCTGGACACAGGACTCAAGGTGTGACCTAACCAGTGCTGAGTACAGAGGCAGAATGACCTCCCTGCTCCTGCTGCCCACACTGTTTCTGATGCAGGCCAGGATGCCATTGGCCTTCTTGGCCACCTGGGCACACTGCTGGCTCATGTTCAGCCTACCATCAACCCCCAGGTCCCTTTCTGCCTGGCTGCTCTCCAGCCACTCCGACCCCAGCCTGTAGCTCTGCATGGGGTTGTTGTGACCAAAGTGCAGCAATGCCATCACATTGGACTCTGCCCATCTGTCCAGCCAGTCAAGGTCCCTCTGCAGAGCCCTTCCACCCTCTAACAGATCAACATCTGCTCCCATCTTAGTGTCATCTGCAAATTTACTGATGACTGACTCAATCCCCTCATCCAGATCATCAATAAAGATATTGAACAGCAACTGGTGTGTCAAGGTGGGCTGGGAATTCATCAAGGTTTAGGGCTGGGCTGGCCACTGGATGACTGACAATTGATCTCTATTAATCCCCCTCCCTTCCCACAGAGGAAAAGGAAAGGAATAAGGGAAAGAGTGTTATGGGTTGGAAAACTAAACCAGCTTTAATGAAAATATTAATAACAACATGCAATGTATACAAATATACACAAAACATGATCAAACCCAACCTCACTGATGGCAGTTATGTCACTGTCACCATTGAGGCTGTGGCAGAAGTCACAGACTCGACTTAGATGGGAACCAGAATCAGGAGCTGGATTCTGGAACTGGATTCAAGAAGCCATGGAATGGGCAGAATGAGGAGAGTCCTCCTCAGATGGTGGCCATTGAAGAAGGGGCTTAGCCCTCATGACTCATCTTTATACTATGACATATATGGGATGCAATCCCTTGCTGGTCGCTTTAGGATCACCTTTCCTGTCCACTCCTACTTAATGCACCCCTAACACAGTCCACAAAATTTAGCAGTGACCTTGGTCTGCACCCCAAACCTAACTACAAATGTCAAGGTGCATCACTGCTAGCAGCAGCCACCGTCTCTGCAAGCATGCTGTTAGCTTCAGAAAGTGCCATGGCTGAGAGGAGACTGCGAAGTAAAATCACTGAGCAGAATTGGTTCTGTTCTAGCTCAAACCAGAACATTGCTTTAGTGGAATACCAATAACACACAAGAGACTAGAAAGCTCTACTAGTCATTCCTTTTTCTTCACAAAGCCATTTACTTACATTCCTGCAACACTCTTCCCTCACCTCATCCCAAACAATGTTTCTCAATGCCTGGACTTAATAACCTCCTCCTATTACTGCTACCCTCAACACTTCACCTAAATTACATAGGGGAGAAGGTGATATGGGAAGACTTTGCAATGTAACTGATGGGTTTTCCTGGTGCATTAATCCATGCCAGATAAACAAATGCCAAGAATAAAACTTGTCCCACCCTCTAAAGCCATTCACTATCAAAGGCATTTTTATTTTCATAGAATCATAGAATTGTCAGGGTTGGAAAGGACCTCAAGGATCATTTACTTCCAAACCCCCTGCCATGGGCAGGGACCCCTCACACTACATCAGGTTTCTCAGAGCCACATCCAGCCTGGCCTTAAAAAGCTCCAGGGATGAGGCTTCCACCACCTCCCTGAGCAAACTCTTCCAGGGTCTCATCATTAGAATAGAATAGAATAGAATAGAATAGAATAGAATAGAATAGAATAGAATAGAATAGACCAGGTTGGAAGAGATCTTCGTGATCATCAAGTCCAACCTATTACCCAACACTATCTAATCAACTACACCATGGCACCAAGCACCCCATTCTCTCTCTCCTCCACTGATGGTGACTCCACCACCTCCCTGGGCAGCACATTCCAATGGCCAGTCTCTCTTTCTGGGAAGAACTTCTTCCTAACATCCAGCCTAAACCTCCCCTGGTGCAGCTTGAGACTGTGTCCTCTTGTTCTGGTGCTGGTTGCCTGGGAGAAGAGACCAACCCCCACCTGGCTACAACCTCCCTTCAGGTAGTTGTAGACAGCAAGAAGGTCTCCCCTGAGCCTCCTCTTCTCCAGGCTAAGCAACCCCAGCTCCCTCAGCCTCTCCTCACAGGGCTGTGCTCCAAACCCCTCACCAGCTTTGTTACCCTTCTCTGGACATCTGGATTATGAGCATTAAGTTGCTTATAAACCATCCATATCCACCTTTGAGACTTGAAATGGAAGTATATCAGAGAAGTGGCTCACCTCAGCCTGGGTTGTGCCTTCCTGAGGGACCAAAACTCTTCGGGAGATGGGAAAGGAACATTCCCATCAAGCCACTCCTTCCACTTTCCTGTGTAGAGGAGAGCTATTAGAAAATACCTGCAGCCTGGAAGAGGAGCTGGAGGAAATCTGTTACTGACTTGCTGATTTGTTACTGTGCTAAAAGCAAAGACATGAAACCATTTTAGCCCTTTTAGAACCATCAAATCATAGAATTGTTAGGGTTGGAAGGGACCACAAGGATCATCTAATTCCAACCCCCCCGCCATGGGCAGGGACACCTCACACTAGATCAAGCTGCTCAGAGCCACATCCAGCCTGGACTTAAAAACCCTCAGGGATGAGGCTTCTACCACCTCCCTGGACAACCTGTTCCAGTGTCTCACCACCCTCATGGGGAAGAGCTGCTTCCTAACATCCAATCTGAATCTACCTATTTTGAGTTTTGCTCCATTCCCCCTAGTCCTATCACTCCCTGACACCCCAAAAAGTCCCTCCCCAGCTATCTTGTAGGCCCCCTTAAGACACTGGAAGGCCCCAATAAGATCTCCTCAGAGCCTTTTCTTCTCCAGACTGAACTCAACTCTCAATCTTTCTTCACAGGAGAGGTGCTCCAGCCCTGTAATCACATAAAGGCTTTTCCTTCACAACCACTTGATGTACTCCTGGGTGAGCAGATGAAGAACATCCTTTCTCAAGTGATGGAAGGCTTTTCATTTTCCACCTGCCCTGTCTTAGACAAGCTTCTGTGGCTGAGCTTCACCCAAACCTGCTGCTGACAAAGCAGCACCATTGTAATGGGCTGCCCAGGGAGGTGGTGGAGTCACCATCCCTGGAGGTGTTCAGGAGGGGATTGGATGTGGCACTTGGTGCCATGGTTTAGTCATAAGGTCTGAGGTGACAGGTTGGACTTGATGATCCTTGAGGTCTCTTCCAACCTTGGTGATTCTCTGATTGTACTACAGCCTCATACACTGCCACGTGCCCTAGGTGAGGAACTTTGGGGGCAGGATCTAAGTCAGCAGTTAGCACAGATGGGCTGTGCCAACATTTAATTGAGGGAGGGTGCTACCAGGTGATGCTGCACCGGTGCCAAACCTTGCTCTGCCAAAACCACTCTGGAGACCGTCTGCAGCGCTAATGGTGCTGAAAGAACCGAACCAAGGTCTGTTATCTCCTTTAGAGATGGTCAAGCTGCCTTCCTCGGTTTAGAAGTCACCAGCTCAGGCTTTGTCACTAGGTGCTGGACTGATGCCCATCCTTGGGGTCCATTCAAGTGCAGCCCTTCAGTCCCTGGCAAACAAAACCTGCATTAAACCCAGCAGAATGCCAGCACTGCACGTGCCATGGGGTTGAAATTATGTGCCAGCTTGTGATCCACCAGGTCATCTCTTACACAGCATCACGATCAGAGCTTGAGTTTTAATGCCCTGGAGCCAAAAAAGAGACTATCCTCTGTCTCTTAAGAGCATGATTTCACAGAGTACATTTCTGAAGGAATATTCTTGCCCACTTTACAAGGTAGATGTGGTTTCCCAAGATTTATTGTTGTGAAATGAGATCTCTTTTATCCTCCCTTTAATAAATCATCTGATCTCACTGTATACTTCAGCTGTACTATCAATGGTACAAATTCACATGTACCCAAGCATAAATGTCAAACAGGGAATGCTCAACAGGTGGAGAATGATGTGCAGGCAGCTATGAGAGGTACAGAAAGATGTTAGGTCTAGGAGCATTGCAGCATCTTGCTTTGAACAGAAAACAGGCACACCACCACCTACTGTGTCCAGTCCTGGGCCCCTCAGTTTAAGAAGGACATTGAGACCCTTGAACGTGTCCAGAGAAGGGCAACAAGGCTGGGGAGAGGCCTTGAGCACAGCCCTGTGAGGAGAGGCTGAGGGAGCTGGGGTTGTTGAGCCTGGAGAAGAGAAGGCTCAGGGGAGACCTTCTTGCTCTCTACAACTACCTGAAGGGAGGTTGCAGCCAGGAGGGGGTTGGTCTCTTCTCCCAGGCAACCAGCACCAGAGCAAGAGGAAACAGTCTCAAGCTGTGCCAGGGGAAGTTTAGGCTGGAGGTTAGGAAGAAATTCTTCACAGAAAGAGAGATTGGCCATTGGAATGTGCTGCCCAGGGAGGTGGTAGAGTCACCATCACTGGAGGTGTTTATGAACAGACTGGATGAGGCACTTGGTGCCATGGTTTAGTTGCTTAGATGGTGTTGGGTGATAGGTTGTACTCGATGACCTTGAAGGTCTTTTCCAACCTGGTTTATTTTACTCTACTCTACTCTATTCTATTCTATTCACAAGACTTGTGCTCTGGACTCCTCATCAGCTACACTGCCCTTCTTTGGACATGCTCCAACAACATCCTTCTTAGAGTGAACACAGTATTTGAGGTGCAGCCTCACCAGTGCCAAGTACAGGAGGACAATCACTGCCCTAGTCTTGTGGCCACACTATTGCTGATACAGACCAGGATGCTCTTAGAAAACCGTAGTTCTTCCAAACGTCTTCCTTACATCTACTCTCCATATACCCTTAGCTCTTTTGACTCCCAGGTCCTCTGCTCAAATTCCTCTCCTTTTGAACAGAGACTCTCTCCAACTACAGGAGTTAAGAGATTCCCCTGTGTCTGAAGTCTTACTCCGGTGCTGCTCAGAACCACTCTTGCTGAGAAGATGGCAAAAAACAATAATTAAACCAAAAGCATCTAAAGCTGATAGGGCAGGTATTTCCTCTTCAACACCTCTTCAAGCATTCACTGCTCACTGAGCCTTTCATTTCCTTCTCAAATAACCTCCCACTGAGTTAAACCAACACAATCGAACAAAATCTCAGTAACCAGGCCAACGTGCCGAGCAGGCAGGGAGCTACACAACACGCTGAGATCTACCACACACCCTGCCACAGTGCTGGCCATCGTGGTGGCTTGGAGGCACCTGTCTCTGAGCTGGGACAGGCAGCAGCCACAGGAAGAAGGTCAGAGCCCTGCACTCAGGTTTGGCATCGCTTACTTGTGAAATATCAGTGAGATCATAGAATGGTTTGGGTTGGAAGGGACCTTTAAAGACCAGCTAGTTTCAAGCTCCCAGACATAGACAGGGCCATCTCCTGCTAGACCAGGTTGCTCCAGGCTCCACCCAGTCTAGCTCTGAACACTTTCAGGGTAGGAACCTCCACAACTTACTTGGGCAACCTGTCCTGGTACCTTACCAACTTCATGGTGAGGAATTTCTTCCTAATGTCTAATCTAATTCTTCCAGTTTGAAGCTGTTACCCCATGGCCTATCACTACATGCAGTTGTAGAAAGGTCCTCTCCAGCTATTCTGTAGGGCCCCCTTCAAATACCGGAAGGCTGCTATTTAGATCTCCTTAAAGCCTTCTGTTCTCCAACTCTCTCAGCCTTTCTTCACAGGATGGGCAGATCTACAATCAAAGAGGCTGAGAATCATAGAATCATAGAATCAGTAAGGTTGGAAAAGACCTCAAAGATCAAGTCCAACCTGTCACCCAACACCTCATGACTACTACACCTCATGACTACTACAACTACCTGAAAGGAGGTTGTAGCCAGGTGGGGGTTGGTCTCTTCTCCCAGGCAACCAGCACCAGAACAAGAGGACACAGTCTCAAGCTGCACCAGGGGAGGTTTAGGCTGGAGGTTAGGAAGAAGTTCTTCATAGAAAGAGAGATTGGCCATTGGAATGTGCTGCCCAGGGAGGTGGTGGAGTCACCATCACTGGAGGTGTTTAGGAAGAGAGTGGATAGGTTGCTTGGTGCTATGGTTTAGTTGATGAGATGGTGTTGGGTGATAGGTTGGATGTGATGATCTTGGGTCTCTTCCAACCTGGTCTATTCTACTCTATTCCATTCCATTCTATTCTATTCCATTCTATTCTATTCTATTCTATTCTGTTCTATTCTATACTGAACCATGGCTGCAAGTGCCTCCTCCAATCCCTTTTTCAACACTTCCAGGGATGGTGTCTCCACCACCTCCCTGGGCAGCACATTCCAAGGGGCAAAAAACTCTTTCTGTGAAGAACTTTCTCCTCACCTCAGGCCTAAAATACTGCTCAGCACATCATGAATGGTGAACTCACTCAGGGACTGTCCAACACAGCTTTGACTCCATGGGGAGCATAAGAGGCTTTATTTATCCTTTCCACCTTCACAGACTCTTCATCTATTTGGTCCCTCCCAAACCTACACTGAGAAGCCTGGTTGAAGCTGGTAACGTTCAGAAGTTCCTCCGGGCACTGACGCAGCCTCTCCTGCACACATTGATCATCACAGGCACCAACTGCTTTCAAATGACCACGTGCTCACTGCTTCCTTCAGCATTCAGATGCAGCTTCCTTGTCAAGAATGCAACAGCACATCAAGAGAAGAAGGTAAAAACCACGATGGAAAGTGCTAATCAGGTCTTCTCCTAAGGCTTTTAAAAAGGCACACAAACGCACCCACGCTCTCTCTGAAATATTAGTCACCCTGCTCTGCAGATACCCAATCAAGCTGGGAAGGAGTCTCCTTGCACAGGAAGAAAACAGAGGCGTACTAAAGCTTTCATGACAGCAGGGTGACAGTGCTGCAGCAGTGACAAAGCTCCCAGCAGCTCTCACCAGCACGCTGGCTTCACGTCACGCTGCAGCTAACTTTAGACATCTCTTTGTTTCACTTGACCACGGTGTCCTTTCCTAGCCACTCGGCCACAGTCCTCACTACAGACACTCTGGAATTGCAGAGTACAGCTCCCTCACTGCCCCACATCTTAGGTCTCACCTCTGCAATCCATCCCTCCCCAGAGCTGCATCTTGTGCACAATTCACCATTTACCTCATCAGGAACATGATATCTTCAAAGTGCTTATTTAAAGCAACTCAGAAGGGCAACAAAGCTGGGGAGGGGTTTGGAGCACAGCCCTGTGAGGAGAGGCTGAGGGAGCTGGGGTTGCTTAGCCTGGAGAAGAGGCGGCTCAGGACAGACCTTCTTGCTGTCTACAACTACCTGAAGGGAGGTTGTAGACAGGTGGGGCTTGGTCTCTTCTCCCTGACAACCAGCACCAGAACAAGAGGACACAGTCTCAAGCTGTGCCAGGGGAGGTTTAGGCTGGAGGTTAGGAAGGAGTTCTTCCCAGAAAGAGAGATTGGCCATTGGAATGTGCTGCCCAGGAAGGTGGTGGAGTCACCATCATTGGAGGTGCTCAGAAGACTTGATAGGGTGCTTGGTTGCATGGTTTAGTTGATTAGATGGTGTTGGATGATAGGTTGGACACAATGATCTTGAAGGTCTCTTCCAACCTGGTTTATTCTACTCTATTCTATTCAGATCTATGCAAAATGGTAACTCAGTCCTCTGCTACTCCCTGCTGCTGTTTCTGCACCAAATTGGGGTATCCTTGGGGTCTGTGAAAGAAGCATTGAAGATCCTATTCTCTCCTTCACACTGTCTCTATCCTCATTCTCTTGCCCTGCTAGCTTTCTTACAAGCTCACATGGTCAAACAGGACACTTGCATAATCTTCTTTCCTCTCCTGCAAGTCTTCTCAGTGACAAAAGTTAAACATAGAATCTCAGAACCACTGAAAGCTAGGGGTTGGAAGGGAACCTCTGTAGATCATCTAGTCCAACCCTCCTGCTAAATATAGCAGGGACACCTAGCACAGGTTGCACAGCATTGCATCCAGGCATGTTTGGAATGTCTCCAGAGACAGAAGACTCCACAACCTCTCTAGGCAGCTTGGTCCAGGGCTGTGTCACCATCACAGGAAAGAAAATTTTTTCCCACACTTTCCAGTGGAACTTCTTGGGTTCCAGTTTGTGCCCATTGCCCCTTGTCCTGTTACTGGGCACTGCTGAAAAGAGTCTGGCCCCATCCTCTTGACATTCACCCTTGATAAGCACTGAGAAGATCTCCTTTCAGTCTTCTCTTCTTCTGGCTAAACAGCCCCAGGACTCATAGTCATTCCTCATCACAAAGATGCTCCAGGCAACCCACCATATTTATAGCCTCTGCTGGACTCTCTCCAGAAGTTCCTCTCTCTCTTGAGCTGGGGAGTCCAAAGCTGGACACACTACTCCAGATATGGCTTCACTAGGGCAGAGTAGAGGGGGAGGAGAATCAGCCTGGACCTGCTGGCCACAGTTGCCTTACAGCACCCTAAGATGTCATTGGTCTTCTTGGCCACAAGGGTACATTGCCAGCTCATGGTCAATCTGTTGTCCATCAGGGCTCCCAGGTCTTTCTCCACAGAGCTGCTTTCCAGCAGGTCAACCCCTAACCTGTACTGGTGCATGGGGTTATTATTCCTTCCTAGGTGCAGGATCCTACACTTGGCCTTGTTGAGCCTCATTTGGTTCCTCTCTGTCCAGCTCTCCAGACTGTCTAGGTCTCACTGAATGGCATCAAGGCCATTTTGAGGTATTGGTGGGTTTTTTTCCTCTGAAGAGTCCTCAACCTTACAAGCTAAGCACAACACCACAGTAGCTAGAGAAACCTGGTTGTGCCTGAGCAGCAGGTAAACCCTCTTGGTGAAAGGCTGTGATATGAGCTTGATCCCCTCTCCACAGGGATGTTCAGTGATGCAGCACTCTCCTAGGACTCTTCAAGTACAGAGACATCCAAAGTAACTTGATGTCTACCATACCATCCTTTGAAAGTCTACAGGCAGAATATTTTCTCCCAGCACATGCAAAGCCAAAACACCCCTGCAGGTATCCACTGCAGAAGATTCTAAGTGGAAAAGAGAACTAAATCCAGGTTAAACCAATTACAGGATCCATCTCCTGCTCTCCTGACATAACAATTTCATATTCTGGCTGCCTGGGACTCAAGCCTATGGACTCTGTACTCTGCCAAGGCAACACATGGATAGCACAGGATAACAAAGGCTGACAGCAGACTCTTGCCTTCCATTCTCTGCCAGACCTCCTGTGTGCCAGGATATTCAACCATCTCTGTCCCAATCCCTGGGAAAATGCCCCTCAGCCAGCAGGAGCAGGGAGGTCATTCTGCCCTGTACTCAGCACTGGTTAGGCCACACCTTGAGTCCTGTGTCCAGTTCTGGGCTCCTCAGTTTAGGAAAGATGGTGAGTTGCTGGAAGGTATCCAGAGAAAGGCAACAAAGCTGGGGAGGGGTTTGGAGCACAGCCCTGCGAGGAGAGGCTGAGGGAGCTGGGGTTGCTTAGCCTGGAGAAGAGGAGGCTCAGGGGAGACCTTCTTGCTTTCTACAACTCCCTGATGGGAGGTTGTAGCTAGGTGGGGGTTGGTCTCTTCTCCCAGGCAACCAGCACCAGAACAAGAGGACACAGTCTCAAGCTGCACCAGGGGAGGTTCAGACTGGATGTTAGGAAGAAGTTCTTCATAGAAACAGAGATTGGCCATTGAATGTGCTGCCCAGGGAGGTGGTGGAGTCACCATCCCTGGAGGTGTTTAGGAAGAGACTGGATGGGGTGCTTGGTGCCACGGCTTAGTTGATGAGATGGTGTTGGGTGATAGGTTGGACTTGATGATCTCAAAGGTCTCGTCCAACCTGGTTAATTCAATTCAATTCAATTCAACTCAATTCTATTCTATTCTGTTCTATTCTATTCAACTCTACTCTACTCTACACTACTCTACTCTACTCTACTCTATTGCTATTCTATTGCTATTCCATTCCATTCCATTCCATTCCATTCCATTCCATTCCACCAACTGATGGGCAGAAAGCAGTGGACCAGGTGAGACCACCCCTTGCAGGGGCTTTTTGTTTCCAGGGTCTGGATGCTGTGCGGCTGAGCAGAGCCTGCGGAGTGGAGCGCTGCGAGCCGTGCTCAGCTGCCTCAGGAAGGCAGCAGCTAATGGCATTCAGACTGAATCTGGAATCATGAAAATATCTTTATTAAGCATGTCAGAAAACGTAGCCAAATGCTGCGCTGAACAATTGGCCGTAGCAACGCTCCTCAAGTTCTGCAAAGCGAGTCTGCATCACAGCTGATGTGCTGCAGGAAATAGATGTCAGCACTTTCCTGGCAGAAACAGGAGAGCAGCTCCTGAAAACCTCACCATGCTGCACATAACATATTTGCAGTGCAGTGGGAACTGTGGTCACTGGGCAGCTTAACACGCTGGGCTCTACGTTCATGTCTCAGACACCCTAGGAGAGCGCAGCATAAGGCCTGCTTTTTAAGGGCCGTATACCATGCTCAATCTTACCTCTCAGAGATGCCCAGACTGCACTGGGTTGGAAGGGACCCTCAAAGATCATCTTGTCCAACCCCCCCTGCACTCAGCAGGGACATCTCTCCAACTAGATCAGGCTGCCCAGGGTCATAGTATCATAGTACCAGTCAGGGTTGGAAGGGACCACAAGGATCATCTAGTTCCAACCCCCCTGCCATGGGCAGGGACACCCCACACTAGATCAGGCTGGCCAGAGCCTCATCCAGCCTGGGCTTAAACACCTCCAGGGATGGGGCCTCAACCACCTCCCTGGACAACCCATTCCAGGGCTTCACCACTCTCATGGTGAAGAACTTCCTCCTCACGTCCAGCCTGAATCTCCCCACCTCCAGCTTCATTCCATTCCCCCTAGTCCTATCACTACCTGAGAGCCTGAGAAGTCCCTCCCCAGCCTTCTTGTAGCCCCCTTCAGATACTGGAAGGCCACAATTAAGTCACCTCGGAGCCTTCTCTTCTCCAGACTGAACAGCCCCAACTCCTTCAGTCTGTCCTCATAGCAGAGGTGCTCCAGCCCTCTGATCATCCTCATGGCCCTTCTCTGGACACCTTCCAGCACCTCCAGATCCCTCTTGTAATAGGGGCTCCAGAACTGGAGGCAGTACTGCAGGTGGGGTCTCCCCAGAGCTGAGTAGAGGGGGAGAATCACCTCCTGCTGACCTGCTGGCCACACTTCTCTTGATGCAGCCCAGGATCTCATTGGCTTTCTGGTCTGCAAGTGCACACTGAGAGCTCATCAAGTCTGACCTTGAATGTCTCCAGGAAAGGAGCCTCCACCACATCCCTGAGCAGCCTGCTCCAGTGTTCCGCCACTGATCTCCAACCTAAATCTCCCCTGCTCCAGTTCCAAACCATTGCCCCTAATCCTACTGATACATGCCCTTCTACACTCCCCAACCTTCCTGGAAGACCCCTTCAGATACTGAAATGCAGCTATAAGGTCTCCCTGGAGCCTTCTCCCTTCCAAGCTGAACAGACCAAATTCTTTCAGCCTGCCTTCATAGGAGAGGTGCTCCAGCCCTCTGGTCATCTTTGTGGCTGTCCTCTGGAGCCACTCCAGCAGGTCCAAGTCTCCCTTGTGTTGGGGGCCCCAGAGCTGGATGCAGTGCACCAGGTGAGGTCTCACCAGGGCAGAGTGGCAGACTCACCTCTCTTGACCTGCTGACCACACTTCTTTTGATGCAGCCCAAGATGTGATTTGCCTTCTGGGCTGCAAGTGCACATTGTTGGCTCATGTCCAGCTTTTCATCCCCCAGTAGCTTCACAGGGCTGCTCTCAAGATGCATGGTTCATATAAGGACAGGAGGGAAACACTTTAAGAGGATGGGGAAATTAACAAAAACCCAAACAAAACACCCAAACCAAACCAAACAGAAAAGAAAAGTCAAGCAAACAGGCAGAGTGACTTTTAAATGCTATAGGTTTGCCTGGGGTCAGAGAAGAGCACCAGGAGCCAGGAAGGTACCCTCAGAGTTCACCAAGCATGTGATTTCTCCTGGAAGTCTGTTCAATTGGAGCTCTCATTGCTGTCTCTTATGAGGCTTTCTGAACCCATCTGCTGCTGACTGCCAGGCCCACACACCCACCAGCAACACATCTCCACAGCATGTGTTCACCAAACCAGAAGCTGCTTTCAGCACTTCAAGGGATGGAGAACTCCCCCAGTTCACTCAAGCACGAACTAACAGAGGTGGCCTCCTGCGATATCTTGCCCCCATGGACTCCACTAGGGCCAGGATTTCACCTCCTGCCACTTCAGTGTCTGATCAGCTCTGGCTCATCCTGAACCCCACAGAGGTGCTGACACTGCACTGCTGAGCTCCAAGCAGAAACCTACTCCCCACAATACCCATCCCCATCCAGCCTCGCTTGTCCCACAGCCCAAAAGCTCTTGCTGCTCCTCAGCCCAATGTCCAGTAGCAATGTGGCTGCATTATGATGGTGGAAGCCTCATCCCTGGAGGGTTTCAAGGCCAGGCTGGATGTGGCTGTGAGCAACCTGCTGCAGTGTGAGGTGTCCCTGCCCACGGCAGGGGGGCTGCAACTGGCTGATCCTTCAGGTCCCTTCCAACCCTAACAATTCTGTGATCATCAGTAAAAATCCCTCTGGCACAGAAAAACAAAGCAATAACAAAGCTCAGCTTATCCTCAACAGGGCCACACACAACTTTGATTTGGCACTGGCTCAGATCAAATTCAGCATCATAGAATATTTTGAGTTGATAGGGATCTTTAAAGGTCATCCAGTCCACCTGCCCTGCAATAAGCAGAGATATCTTCAACTAGACCAGCTTGCTCACAGCCCCATGCAACCCTGGAATGTTTCCAGGGATGGGGCATCCACCACCTCCCTGGGCAGCCTGGGCCAGTGCTTCACCACCCTCAGCATAAAAAAAAAACAATTATTTGCTGTATCTATTCTGAATCTCCCCTTTTAGTTTGAAAACAGCCCCCCTTGTTCTGTTGCAAGAGCTCCTGCTCAAAAGTCTGTCCCCATCTTTCCTACAGGCCCCCCCTTAAGTACTGAAAGACCACAGTAGAAAGGACTAGAATAGATTAGACTAGAGTAGACTAGAATAGAATAGTCCTGGTTGGAATCTCCCCTGGGCCTTCTCTTCTCCAAGCTGAACAAGCCCAACTCTCTCAGCCTGTCCCCACAGCACAGGAGTTCCAGCTCTCAGATCATTTTCTGACCTACTCTGGACCCAGTCCAACAGTTCCATGTCTCAGAAAGCACTGAAAGGCCACAGTTAAGATCTCCCCAGAGCCTTCTCCTCTCCAAGCTGAATAACCCCAACTCTCTCAGCCTGTCCTCACAGCACAGGAGTTCCAGCTTCCAGATCATTTTCTGACCTACTCTGGACCCAGTCCAACAGTTCCACATCTCAGACAGAGCACTTCAGGTGGAGTCTCACCAGAGTGGAGCAGGGGGACAGAATCCCTTTCCCTCAACCTGCTGGCCACGCTGCTTTGGATGCAGCCCAGGATACAGCTGGCTCCTGGGCTGTGAGTGAACATTGCTGGCTTATAAGCAAGAATTTCCAGCTTTTCACAGGATGGTATCAGATTCACAGGAGTGGGCTGGGGCAAGTGGAAAATGAGGAGCTGTACACTGCATACACCAAGCTCCATGATGCTCAGGCCCAGCAGTGCTGACACAAGCAGGGCTAAGCTGGTGGCTGTGCCATGTTTTAGCCACTTTGAACCACAGAAACATTCAGGTGGGAAGAAACCCTCAGGATCACTAAGTCCAACCAATAACCCTACTCTACAAGGTTCACCCCTAAACCATAGCCCCAAGCACCACAGTGCCTGACCACTCCTGCTGTGAAAAATCCCCTCCCAATGTCCAGACCAAACCTACCCAGGTGCAGCTTGAGGCCATTCCCTGTTGTTCTAGCTGTAGTGATAGGATGAGAGGGAATGGACTGAAGCCTGGGAAGGGCAGATTTGGACTGGACATCAGGAAGAAATTCCTCACAGTGAGGGTGGTGAGACACTGGAACAGGCTGCCCAGGGAGGTCATGATGTACTCTCCCTGGAGGTGTTCAAGGCCAGGCTGGATGAGGCCTTGAGCAACTGGGTCTAGTGGAAAGTGTTTGTGCCTGTGGCAGGGGGGTTGGAATAGAATAGAATAGAATAGAATAGAATAGAATAGAATAGAATAGAATAGAATAGAATAGAATAGAATAGAATAGACCAGGTTGGAAGAGACCTTCAAGATCATTGCATCCAACCTATCATCCAACACCACCTAATCAACTAAACCATGCAACCAAGCACCCCATCCAGTCTCTTCCTAAACACCTCCAATGATGGTGACTCCACCACCTCCCCAGGCGGCACATTCCAATGGCCAATCACTCCCTCTGTGTACAATTTCCTCCTAACATCCAGCCTGAACCTCCCCTAGTGCAGCTTGAGACTGTGTCCTCTTGTCCTGGTGCTGGTTGCCTGGGAGAAGAGACCAGCACCCACCTGTCTACAACCTCCCTTCAGGTAGTTGTAGAGAGCAAGAAGGTCTCCCCTGAGCCTCCTCTTCTGGTGGAGTTTCCTCCCAGAGACATACAGCAGCAGAAGCAAAGCTCTTGTGTTTCTGTGAGCTCAGCCATCCTAGGAGAGCACTTCTGAAAGGTTTAGGAAGCCTTTTGATTAGAAGGGAAATTGGAAATCCTAGCTACAGATCCAAGCACATCATAGGCAAAGCTCTGCTGTCACCCAAACTGCTCACTGCAGTTTTTTCCACAGAAATTACACAAAAAAGATCCTCAAACCCAAGCAAACAAACAAACAGAACAACACAACCACAAAACACCACAGATTAAGGGAAAGGAAGAACAAGGAGTGCTGTGAGCATGGTGTCACCTCCACACACGCTCCCTCCTCCAGGTAATTCTGTCTCTTGTCTAAGCCTACCACAGAGAAACCACTGCACTCACCTGCTTTAACTGGGACTTGTCTTCAGAGATGACAAGGCTGCCTTTGGATTGTGATGCAGTTTGACACCTATCAAGTCTCCTGATCTTACATGTAGTGCAAGGTGCCTCTCCCATCCCTGCCAGCTCTGCTTCTGCCTTGAAAATCAGCATCAGATGAGGACTTCAGCCCTACCCGACAGCTTAAATTAGTCAGTCCTCCAGCTGAATGATGGTATCCACCCACATTTGGTGGTGGAGAGGCTGAACAGCAGTAGAACAGATTCACAGACTGTACTGGGTTGGAAGGGACCCTCAAAGGTCATCTTATCCAAGCCCCTTGCAGTCAGCAGGGACACCTCCAACTAGATCAGGCTGCTGGGGTCACATCAAGTCCGATCTTGAAGGTCTCCAGGAATAGGGCCTCAACCATGCCCCTAGGCAACCTGTTCCAGGATTTCACCACTCTCTCTGTAAAGAGCTTCCTCCTGATGTCCAACCTAAATCTACCCTGTTCCAGTTTCAAACCATTGCCCCTCATCCTATTCCTACAACTTTGCTATTGCTCTAAGAAAAGGAAATAGAGCTAAATACCTAGAAAGCTGGAGCAATCTTGAGCCTGAAGTGAGTGACCAACCCTCTCCCCAGGTCCTTGGCCTGTAATGCTTTGCAGCATGGGGACAGCATCCACAACACACTGAAGCTGACATGTTAATAACTTGTTTTGTGCAAAGAGAAGAATGGTTTCCAGGCCTGCCTGGAGCATCCTGGGCAGAAACCCAGCTCATCCTGTAACCTGGTGGATCAGGTGAGGACAGCAACAGGCTCTAGAGACAGAGAAAAAAGGGCTTGAGGAGGCAAAGCTTTGTAGGAGCAGGAGGTTGGGAAGGTCTAGCAGCCCCACTGAACAGGCAAATTTGCTTTTCTCACATTATTTAGGGTCTCCCCCTAAATCTTCCTTGGCCTGCCGGCCCTGCCAGAGACACTAATTTCCCCTGCCCCATCTGTTTGCATTTGCTTACTTGCTAATTTATACAACTTCTAGCTCCACGGTGGCTAAGCATTTTAATCACAGTGATTAACACACTGAGCAAGAACAAAACAAAAATGGTTAATCAAAGGCTATTAGCAGCGTTTGAATGTCTAGACGCTGCTTTTTACACATGAATGCTGGTTAACGATCATCTCCCCTTAACGCTACCAGGGTCTCTGATTTATTCCTTCTCCTGCCAGCTCTGCAGTTTGCCACAACCACATCAGGGATTTGGACCCATTGGGCACCAGGGGAACACAAAAAGCTCCTGCAGGAAACACAGTATCACAGTATCACCGAGGTTGGAAGAGACCTCGAGGATCATCGAGTCCAACCTGTCTCCACAGACCTCATGACTAAACCATGGCACCAAGGGCCACGTCCAATCTCCTCTTGAACACCTCCAGGGATGGTGACTCCACCACCTCCCTGGGCAGCCCATTCCATTTCCAAACGCTCACACTTTTCAGCCTGCCTGAAGTGCTTGATGCCCCAGCAGGCACGAGCAAGAGAAAATCCTCACAAGGACGAGCACACTGCATTAGAGCATGCTTAAAGAGGTAACCTGGACTCTTATGTCCCAAGCTCCCTGTGCCTCCAACAAGAAGATCCTTCCTGCCTCAAGAAGTGAGGCTGATGTGCAACAAGGACTGTCATTATTACATGCATGATGTCCTTGAACCATAGAATCACAGAATCACCAAGGTTGGAAGAGACCTCAAAGATCATCAAGTCCAACCTGTCACCACAAACCTCATGACTAAACCATGGCACCAAGTGCCACGTCCAGTCCCCTCTTGAACACCTCCAGGGATGGGGACTCCACCACCTCCCTGGGCAGCACATTCCAATGGCCAACAACTCTCTCAGTGAAGAACTTTCTCCTCACCTCCAGCCTAAACTTCCCCTGGCGCAACTTGAGACTGTGTCCTCTTGTTCTGGTGCTGGTTGCCTGGGAGAAGAGACCAACCCCCACCTGGCTACAACCTCCCTTCACGTAGTTGTAGACAGCAAGAAGGTTCCCCCCTCACAAAGGCTGGAAAAGACTTTGAAGATCAAGTCCAACCACCAAGTCACACTACTAAACCATGTCCCTCAGAACCACATCTCCATGGCTTTTAAACACCTCCAGGAATGGTGACTCCACCACTTCCCTGGGCAGACTCTTCCAGGGCTTCCCATGGCACAACTTGAGGCTGTTTCCTCTTGCAGACTAACACTCCCCTCACTACAACCTCCATGCAGGTAGTTGTAGAGAATGAGAAGGTCTCCCCTCAGACTACTCTTCTCCAGGCTAAACAAGCCACATCCTGTCACCCACTCCTCAGAAGAGTTATGCTCTAGACCTGCAAGATGTGGCATTTAGCCTTGTGGAACTTCATCCCACTAGCCTTGGCCCATGGATCCAGCCTATCCAGATGCCTTTGTAGAGCCTCCTTACTCTCAAAGAGATCAACACTTCCACTCATCTTGGGGTCACCTGCAAACTTGCTGAAGGTGCCCTCAATCCCTTTGTCCAGCTCACTGATTGATAGGTATTAAACAGTGCTTGTCATAGGGGGCACATTACTTACACACACACAGGGAGCTGGGTGTCAGCATGAGCCTGGGCTTGCTTCTCCAACCACACTTACATGAGCTGACATCTCACCTCCTCAGGCCAGTATTCACCATCTCTGAAATTACAGCCAGCATCAAAACAAAGCCCAGTGCCCAGCTGGGAATTGGAGCCCTCCTGTGTGAAGCAATGCTCACAGACAAAACCAGGCTCTGGCTCCAGGACTGCTCACAGATGCCAGGCAGCAGGTACACAAGGAAATGAGGAGATGCCCTAATACCTGGACAATTTACAGAATCACAGCATGTCCAGTGTTGGAAGGGACCTCAGAGATCATCTGCTCCAACCTCCCTGCCATGGGATGCTTCTTGATTAGATCAGGTTGTTTAAGGTCTCATCCAACCTTGTCTTGAACACTCAGGGAGGGGCACCCACCGCCACTCTGGGCAGCCTACCCACAGCTACTCTGGGCAGCCTATTTCAGAGTCTCACTACCCTCATATTGAAGAGCTTCTTCCTAAGATCCAGTCTAAACCTGCTCTCCCTCAGTTTCAAACCATTCCCTCCTAGTCTTGTTGCTAGACACCCTTATGATTAGCCCCTCTCTAGCTTTCCCATAGGTTCTCTTCCAGATACCGGAAGGCAGCTACAAGTTTCTTCTCTTCTCCAGGCTGAACAACCCCAGCTCCCTCAGCCTATCCTCACAGCAGAGGTTTAGCAGCCTTTGGATCATCTTTGTGGCCCTTCTCTGGACTTGCTCCAACAGTTCTGTGTCCTTCTTATTATGGGGACACTAGAACTGGACACAGTATTCAAGGTGGGAGCAGTGTAAAGGGGCACAATCTCCTCTCTTGCCCTGCTGGCCACACTCCTCCTGATGCAGTCTAGGGCACAATTTGCCTTCTGGGCTTCATGAGGGCACTGCTGTCTCATGGGGAACTTCTGATCAATCAACACCCCCCAAGGCTTTTTCTTCAGAGCTACTCTCAACCCACTCTGCACCCAGCCTGTATCTGTGCCTGGGATTGGCCCAACCCAGATGCAGGACCTTGCACTTTGACTTGTTGAACCTCATGCAGTCTACACTGGCCCACTTCTCAAGCCTGTCAAGAGCCCCCTGGTGTCATCACCAAACTTGCTCAGGGTTCACTCAGACAAAGCACTCATTTGGAAAGCCTGAGCCTCTAAGAATGAGTTCCCTGGCCACACAGAGCATCTCTTATCTGTGTTTGCAAAGCCCCTGTGTAAATTAACAGCCTTCCACAAACAGGATTGAAAACAAAACCCCAAGTGCTGCTACAGGCTTTATTGCTTTAAATTCATCTCCAGTGGTTTACACTGTGCACACAAGGTGGGGTGGCTCTGTTTACAAGTAAGGGGTGCTTTAAATAAAGCAGAAATGGAGGTTTGGTTGGAGGTTGCTTATTGGTTAATGGAACTAAAAAGAGCCAAAACGGTTTGGCCACTCTTCCAGGCTTTCAGTTCAGCTGCACTCAACTTGTTCTCCTGCCACTTACAGAATAGAACAGGATTAACCAGGTTGGAAAAGACCTCAAAGACCATCAAGTCCAACCTAACATCCAACACCATCTCATCAACTAAACCATGGCACCAAGCACCCCAGCCAGTCTCTTCCTAAACACCTCCAGGGATGGTGACTCCACCACCTCCCTGGACAGCACATTCCAAAGGCCAATCTCTCTTTCTGGGAAGAACTTCTTCCTAACCTCCAGCCTAAACCTCCCCTGGTGCAGCTTGAGACTGTGTCCTCTTGTTCTGGTGCTGGTTGCCTGGGAGAAGAGACCAACCCCCACCTGGCTACAACCTCCCTTCAGGTAGTTGTAGACAGCAAGAAGGTCTGTCCTGAGCCTCCTCTTCTCCAGGCTAAGCAACCCCAGCTCCCTCAGCCTCTCCTCACAGGGCTGTGCTGCAAACACCTCCCCAGATTTGTTGCCTTTCTCTGGACACCTCCCAGCAACTCAACATCTTTCCTAAACTGAGGGGCCCAGAACCAGCTTTGTTGCCCTTCTCATTGACCTCTTTCTGAGGCCCCTTTGGTCAACTGACAGGTGGTTTTATTCTTATGAAACAGGGCTCTGGGCTGATTCTGGGTTCAAAAAGCCTCCAGTAAAAGCTGAATGTCATGGAATCTTGAATCACTTCATTTGAAAAACATCTGTAAGGTCGTCAATCCAAATCACTAACTCAGCATTGCCAGGTCTCAGTGTGCCCAGGTGGCCAAGAAGACCAATGGCATCCTGGCCTGCATCAGAAATAATGTGGCCAGCAGGAGCAAGGAAGTCATTGTGCCCTGTACTCAGCACTGGTTAGGACACACCTTGAGTCCTGTGTCCAGTTCTGGGCCCCTCAGTTTAAGAAGGACATTGAGACTCTTCAACGTGTCCAGAGAAGGGCAATGAGGCTGGAGAGAGGCCTTGAGCGCAGCCCTGTGAGGAGAGGGTGAGGGAGCTGAGGAGATAGAATCATAGAATCAGCCAGGTTGGAAAAGACCTGA
The DNA here is from genome assembly GCF_014839835.1 of Dryobates pubescens. Taxonomy (NCBI): domain Eukaryota; kingdom Metazoa; phylum Chordata; class Aves; order Piciformes; family Picidae; genus Dryobates; species Dryobates pubescens. The sequence continues at coordinate 20,313,141 of NC_071614.1, read as the reverse complement.
GAGATCATAGAATCATAGAATCATAGAATCAGCCAGGTTGGAAAAGACCTCAGAGATCAATTAGCCCAGTCCAGAGTCACTTAGGTCCCTTCATACGGCACTACCAGCCACAGAAAATCATAATCACACTGAATCTGCACATTGCTCATTTTAAAAGGCTGAGTGGCAGATCTTTACATTGACCATCCCAGCTTTCCACCAGCTCTACTCCACTGTTGACTGCTATTTATTTCTTACTATCCAGGTGTCTCTGGGACAACTTCTAGAAACATAGAATCAGTCAGGGTTGGAAGGGACCACAAGAATCATCTAGTCCCAACCCCCCTGCCATGGGCAGGGCTACCTCACACTAGTAAGATATTCTCTCATCTCTTCCTGCTAATGAATGCAATAAAAAATCTACAGTGAACATTATAATCAATAATACTCTCCACTCACATCCTGGAGAACATGAAGCCTGTGACCTGCAGTCCTGCTGGAGATGAAAAGTCTCCATAGGATCCGGATCTGCTTAGTGCTCAGACAGAGCAGGTGAATCAGCAGCAGGGGGCTGGGGTAGCAGAGGATGACTGTGCTCTTCAAAGGGCTGGGATGGCATTGTGCAGCTGATGTTTGAGATGTGATATGAAGCACAGGTGCCTGCTTGCTTGTGCCTGGTGCAAGCAAACCTTGAAAGCAGCAGTAGCAGTCAGTGGTCCAAAGGAAATGCAAGAGGAGGTCACTCAGAAATGTGAAACATGATTGAAAGAAAGAAGGAAGAAGGGGTGGGAAGAGACATCCAAAGTTTATGCATCAAGTAAACCTCAGCAAAGTGTCCTACAGATGTGGTTCTGCCTTGAGAAAACACATTAATAGGAAAGTACAGTTGACTGCACAACATGAACAGGCTGGAGCTACTTGGGGAGTTCTCCCTCCTAGAAGGCAGGACCACAGAAAGCTCTTGAGATACTGAACTCAACAGCTTTTTCTACCTTGTTTCCTCCTCTTAGAAACTCAGAAGAGCCCCACACAAGATCTCATTCTGCCAGTTGTTGAAGCTGTTACAGTCCTCAATTCATCCACCAGCCCTTCACCTTCTTCCTAACCCTCCCCTGCCGTGACAGCTCCAAGACAGGAGCCAAAAAATGCTCTCTAGGAGCTGAAATCAGAAACAAGCTCTTCTTTTTCAAACAGCTGTGGCCTTTAGGATTTGTTACTACATCACTTGGTAGCCTCCTACAAAGTATTTAGCCAACAGATCTTGCAACACTCACATTCCCTTCTCACTGCTTGTCCTCTTCCAGCATTTTTCTTCAGAACAAGATGTGCATCTTCAGCTGCTACCACAAGCTGCTGTAGCAAAACCAGCGGGGACCCAGTTCTCGCTAGACTGTGTGGTGAGTACTCCAAAAGGCAAGGAAAGAAAAGAGCAGGGGAAACCACAGCTTCATGACTCGGCCAAGGATGCAGCTTCAGGGCTGAAAGCAGCTATTCCTGCTTTCATGCCTCAGTGTAAGACCACTCCTGCTCACTAGCATGTGCATCCCAAGTGGGAGACAGGATCTGATCCTGAGGAGGTCTTACAATGCTCATGTCCTCTTTTCAGAGCTGAGTTTCCACCGTCCTGAAAGGTGCCCTCAGCTCTCTTTGCAGTAGTTGCCATCATACAATGGTTTGGCTTGGAAGAGACCTTTAAAAGTTATCTAGTCCACCCCCCCTGCAGGGACCAGGGACATCATCAACTAGATCAGGTTGCTCAGAGCCCCATCCAACTTTGTCTGGAATGTTTTCAGGAATGAGGTATGGCATATTAAGGCATGGACCCCCATGATGGAGCATCTACCAGCCTGTCTGGGCAACTTTTGACAGTGTTTCACCACCCTCAGCATAAAAACTGTCTCCCACCTAGTCTAAATCTGCCCTCTTTTAGTTTAAAACAATCACCCCTACTCCTGTCACAACAGACCCTACTGAAAATATTGTCCCCATCCTTCTTACAGACCCCCTTTAAGTACTGAAAGGCCACAATAAGGTCTCCCCAGAGCTTTTTCTTCTCCAGGCTGGACAACCCCAACTCTTTCAGCCTGTCCTCCAGTGCTCTGGTAATATTTGTGGCCTCCTCTGGGCCCACTCCAACAGATTAATGTCCTGTTAGTTGAGGTACTAACTCCACACAAGAAGATACTGCACAAACAAATACTAGAATGGAATGGGAATGGAATGGAATGGAATGGAATGGAATGGAATGGAATGGAATGGAATGGAATGGAATGGAATAGAATAGAATAGAATAGAATAGAATAGAATAGAATAGAATAGAATAGAATAGAATAGAATAGAATAGAATAGAATAAACTAGGTTGGAAAAGACCTTCAAGATCATCGAGTTCAACCTATCACCCAACACCATCCAATCAACTAAACCATGACACCAAGTGCCTCATCCAATCTCCTCTTAAACACCTCCAGTGATGGTGACTCCACCACTTCCCTGGGCAGCACATTCCAATGGCCAATCATTCTGTGAAGAACTTCTTCCTGACATCCAGCCTAAACCTCCCCTGGTGCAGCTTGAGACTGTGTCCTCTTGTTCTGGTGCTGGTTGCCTGGGAGAAGAGACCAACCTCCTAAACCTAATCCTTGAAACTGCAAGGATCCTCAAATCTTTTCAATATATGAGGAATTCTCAGCTGACATTACTCTGGTGATATGTCACAGAATCACAGAATGGCTTTGGTTGGGAATGACCTTAGAGATCATCTACTCTGACCTCCCTGCCATGGGCTGGGGCACCTCAAAACTACACTTGGCTCCTTGTCACCAGGGAAGAACTTCTCCACACCTGCAGTACAGAGAAGCTGGAAAACTGACCCTGCAACATTCAGTATGTTGCTCTACTCAGAACTAAGAGTCTCCAGGATTGATCTATGGCAAGATAGTTTTTTCATGGGCCAGAAACTCACCCAGCTCTTCTGTGACAGGTGTAAGGCTCAAGTGATGGAATGAGATCCCCATTCCACACAGGAATTTGCATGAGACAAACAAGCAAACAAAAGAAGGCTGCAACTGTCCCATTGATGATCTCTGCAAATTCAAGCTCTCACAGTTCGTGCCCTTACATGAGAATCTCCCTAGTCAAACCAGCAAGGAGGCAGGAAATGAAGCAACAGTCTCCAAAGAGTGCAGAAGAAAATTTTGCCTCTGAGGCCCTCAAAGGACTAAAGAAATCATCATAGGCCATTACAGAATCACAGCAGGGTAGAGGTTGGAAAGGACCTCTGGAGACCATCTAGGCCAACCCTCCTGCTAAAGCAGGTTTACCCAGAGCAGGCTGCACAGCATCATATCCAGGCAGGTTTTCAGTCTCTCCAGAGAAAGACTCCACAGCCTCTCTGGGCAGCCTGGTCCAGCACTATGTCACCAACTAAATGGTATGGAATGGAATGGAATGGAATGGAATGGAATGGAATGGAATGGAATGGAATAGAATAGAATAGAATAGAATAGAATAGAATAGAATAGACCAGGTTGGAAGAGACCTTCAAGATCATTGTGTCCAACCTATCATCCAAAGCCACCTAATCAACTAAACCAACTAATCAATTAAACCACCTAATCAACTAAACCACCCTCACAGAAAAGCAGCTTTTCCTTATGTTTAGGTGGAAAGCCCACACCACTTCCTGCTCAGAAGCTCTGTAAGCCACGCATGCCAGCTAATAGCATGGCAACCTGCAGGAAAGTCACACCACACCTGCCTGGAGCCAAGGCCACCTGTGCTCTTCTCTGCTCGCCATCAGAAACACGATAATGAGCTGCACAACATTTTGGCCTGAGATCTCTGAAGGTACAAATGCTTCAGTTGCACCTTGCTGTACTCCCAGAAAGGTTCTTTCAGGCATTGTAAACTGTTTTCAGTAACTGGTAGGGTTCAAAAAAACCCCCACTAAACAGCAAAAGGTATTTTGTACTTGAATGGGAACTCCATTAAAAACACCAAACATTGATGCTGCTTTGTGGTTTCTTCCTTTTACTCAGGCAGTCATTACAGATCACAGGGAGCTCCACACAATAGCTAGTTACACCTGTCACCCAGAGCCCTGATCCATTCAGGACACAGAGTTATTCCTTTAATTCACCAAAGGAACGGTTGAAGGACTGCAGGATCCCCTAGGAACGATTCCCATCAAAGTTGAGGCAGAGCAAGGAAAGGCAGCAGAGGGTCAGGAAGGACAGGGCAGAAAACAGCCTCATTCAGATTACCCTGCTGGTCTGACCCAAGGCTGTATGATGTTACCACTTAACAGAACTTGTGCAGGAGGGGTGGGGTGGGGAAGAAAGCCTGAGATCATAAAGCAACAAAATCTCTTTGCTGACCAAATCCACAGGTTTTAAATGGTTCTAACTCTCTGTGCCTGCACGTCAGCCCCATTATTGTGCTCTGTGTAGCTGCAGGGATAGGATAGGATAGGATAGGATAGGATAGGATAGGATAGGATAGGATAGGATAGGATAGGATAGGATAGGATAGGAATAGGAATAGGAATAGGAATAGGAATAGGAATAGGAATAGGAATAGGAATAGGAATAGGAATAGGAATAGGAATATAATAGAATAAACCAGGTTGGAAAAGACCTTTGAGAACATCGAGTCCAACCTATCACCCAACACCATCTCATCAACTAAACCATGGCACCAAGTGCCTCATCCAGTCCCCTCTTAAAACACCTCCAGTGATGGTGACTCCACCACCTCTCTGGGCAGCCCATTCCAATGGCCAAGAGAGACAAGAAACTACTGGAGAGATTCCAGTGGAAGGTTACAAAGCTGATGAGGGGGAGTGCAGGAGGAAAGGCTGAGAGACCTGGAGCAGTGTAGCCTGGATAATGAAGCTGGACTCAATGATGTTATAGGTCTCCTCCATCAAAACCAATTCTATGATTCTGTAAGTCTGAGAGGGAATCTTCTCAATGCTTATTAAAATCTAAAGTGTGGGGGGCAAGAGGATGGGGCCAGACTCTTAGCAGCAACATCCAGTAACAAGACAAGGGGCAATGGGAACAAACTGGAACACAGGTTCCTTCTGAACATGAGGAAAATCTTCCTTCCTGTGAGGGTGACAGAGCACTGAACCAGGCTGCCCAGAGAGGTCATGGAGTCTCCTTCTCTGGAGAGATTCCAAACCTGTCTGTACATGACCCTGTGCAACCTGCTCTGGGTGACCCTGCTTTAGCAGAGGGGTTGGACTGGGATCAGAGTGGCTGGAGAGCAGCCAGACAGAAAGGGACCTGGGGGTACTGGTTGACAGCCAGCTGAATAGGAGCCAGCAGTGTGCCCAGGGGGCCAAGAAGGCCAATGGCATCCTGGCCTGCATCAAGAATAGTGTGGCCAGCAGGAACAGGGAAATGATTCTGCCCCTGTACTCAGCACTGCTTAGGCCACATCTTGAGTCCTGTGTCCAGTTCTGGGCCCCTCAATTTAAGAAGGACACTGAGACTCTTGAACGTGTCCAGAGAAGGGCAACGAGTCTTGAGCACAGCCCTGTGAGGAGAGGCTGAGGGAGCTGGGGTTGCTTAGCCTGGAGAAGAGGAGGCTGAGGGGAGACCTTCTTGCTCTCTACAACTACCTGAAGGGAGGTTGTAGCCAGGTGGGGGTTGATCTCTTCTCAGAACAACAGAACAAGAGGACACAGTCTCAAGCTGCACCAGGGGAAGTTTAGGCTTGAGGTGAGGAGAAAGTTCTTCCCAGAGAGAGTTGTTGGCAATTGGAATGTGCTGCCCAGGGAGGTGGTGGAGTCTCAAGCTGCACCAGGGGAGGTTCAGACTGGATGTTAGGAAGAAATTCTACAGAGAGAGAGAGATTGGCCATTGGAACATGCTGCCTGGGGAGGTGGTGGAGTCACCATCAGTGGGAGGTGTTTAGGAAGAGACTGGATGGGGTGCTTGGTGCCATGGTTTAGTTGATTAGATGGTGTTGGGTGATGGGTTGGACGCGATGATCTTGAAGGTCTCTTCCAACCTGGTGTATTCTATGTATTCTATGTATTCTATTCTATTCTAACCATCCCTGGAGGTATTAAAGAGGAGATTGGATGTGGCACTTGGAGCCATGGTTTAGTAGTCATGAGGTGCTGGGTGACAGGTTGGACTCAATGATCTCTGAGGTCTTTTCCAACCTTATTGATTCTCTGATTCTATGACCTCCAGAGGTCCCTTCCAAGGCCTTCCACTCTGTGATTCTGTATGGAGGAAAATAATGGCTACTCTGCAGAGCTGGGTAAACAGCCTAATTTAAAGCAGAAAATTCTCTGTTATAATTCTACTCATATGATTAGGAAGAGTAATATATATCCTTTAATGTGCAAATAAAGTCATTTCAGTGTTATCATCAGCATCATGGAGCCAAGAATGCATGAGCAGATTTTATGTTTGAAATAGTAAACTTTCATGGTCCTTCCCTGCTCCTACCAATGTGCCTCCCTGAAATCTAATAGAATGCTTTCAGTAAAACCAGCCCTCATTTGTCAGCCTTTTAAGTTGCATTGCCATTATGAACCTTCTCTTTTGTTGCTCTTTTCCCAGCTTCATTATTGGTAGGAAGATGACCCTAAATGACTTCTCCTGCAATGAATGCCTCTTTCACTTAAATCACTAATAGCTTCTCAGCCTCCAACACTTTACAACACTTATCACCTGTAGAGTTGCACTCTCCCAACTTGGGCTTACTATCAAGGGCCCTGAGGAGGAGGGCTGCCTGATGAAGGCCCAATTTGGGACCAGCCACAGTGGAGAAGTCTGTCTAGCAAGGCTGCATCACAGTCTTTTGCCTCTATTCAAGCCTCTGAAGGCTCACTGGCTACAAAATGATAATGACATGTTTTTCTACCTTCAATTACCAGTTCTCACACACTATACCTCACTGCCTGCTGGAGAAGCTGGCGGGGCTCAGATGGCCTACAGGGATAGGTGGTGTTGGATGATAGGTTGGACACAATGATCTTGAAGGTCTCTTCCAACCTGGTTTATTCTATTCTATTCTATTCTATTCTATTCTATTCTATTCTATTCTAGTCATGCTTGAAGAAGAGGCAGAATCAACCTGAGACAGCTAGGACCACCCCTGGCAAAATTTGTTAGGTGAGCCAACAAAGTAAATACTGAAACCTAAAAGACCCCAAAACATTATGTTGCAGTTCACTGGTTCCATAAATACAGCAAGAAGCCCAACTCTGGAGACACTTGGTTTAAAAACCCAATAATGACCAGAGCAATTCAATGCATTGATTACACAGAAACTCTAGGGCCTGGGAACAGGTAGGAGACCAGCTAAAACACTTTCATAGACCTTAGAAAATTACATCAATCCAAGCACAAAGCTGAACATGCTCCCACAGAAAGCAAATGGCTAAAGAGCCAACAGTAGAAGATGGGCAACACCAAGGGAGAAGGACATTGCTTGCTTTGGAGCTCTCAAAAGGTAACAGAGAACTACACAGCAAACACAGCCTTGCAGTTACAGGCAGCACAGTCTAAGTGGCTTACTGAAAGGTTTCCTCTTGGAAAACAGACTGACAGACAAATAAATGTCCTTAAAGGTGAGGGCTCTTTAAGTCTAGTCAGTAAAAATCCACTTTTTTATGACAGTGAAATTGATCCCCTGAATGCAGACTTCTATTCTGAGAGACTACCAGATGTTTTCACTAAGGATTTAGGACAGGAAGAACACAAATGCAATGATAATGGCAGCCTAATGAAGTTTAGTCCTTGGCTAATTGACACAACCAATTAATACTATACCCAGTGGAAAGTGTTACCAAGGCAAGAACCCTTTCACTGACTGCAAGAGTCAAGGCTAGGCAAAATAGCCAGCCCTAAGGTGCATTTTAACTCTTTATTAGGGAAGGGTAAACTTGATGTTTGAGGACTGTGGTCCTTTTCAAGCAGCAAGTTCACCACAGCTCACAAGGACCCAGCACTGGAGCCCAACCAGAAACACTGTCCCTGTGAGACTGGAACATCTCTCTGGAGAGGAAAGGCTGAAATTCCTGAGCTGTTTAGCCTGGAGAAGAGCAGAATGAGAGGAGATCTTATCCATGCTCATCAATATCTAAAGGGTGGGGGTAAAGACAATGGGGCCTGACTCTTCAGTGGTGCCCAGTGACAGGACAGGGAGCAATAACAGAATCCAGGAGGTTCCCTTTGAACATGAGGTAAAGCTTCTTTTCCTCCAGGGTGACAGAGCACTGGAACAGAATGCCCAGAGGCTGTGGAGCCTCCTTCTCTGAAGAGATTCCAATTCTGTGCAACCTGCTGTAGCTGACCCTGCTTTAGCAGAGGGGTCAGACCAGATGATCCCCAGAGCAGCTTTCAGTTCCATTTTCAATGGGGGGAAACGGCACTAACTAATGAATTTTCAGTGGGTACACCCTTGCTCATCAATTCCTATGTGAAACACTTCAGCAGCTCCTCTCCAAAAGAAAAGACTGAGTCTGCTTTTCATCTCCATTTCCCCCCCCAAAACGAACTTTCAGGACTGCAAAAGGAATTCATTCACAAGAAGCAAAGGAGCTGTGACCTTCTCAGCTTTCTAGACACCCTTGTTAGGAGTGCTGGTTCACAAATCCCCTAATCCCCTGAAAGAAAGGGGGAAATAATCCAGTCCCACACAGAGAAGTCAGTAAAACCATCAGAAATAAAACTTGAACCCTGAATTCGGGCTGCACTTCTGTCGCCCCTGATAATCATAGCAGGTCTCTTGGTTTTTAGCTGTTTTGTGGTTGGTTTCCTTTTTTTGATCTGAGGACACAGTTAAATACCAACAAGATAAACAGAAGGGTCAGAAATAATTTGCCCTCGCTGCTAAAAAAACTGCTCCCTTCCCAGGAAACCACAAAGAGCCAGTTCCTGGTGAAAGGAGCAGAAGGCAACTAAACATGAGCCAGCAGTGTGCCCAGGGGGCCAAGAAGGCCAATGGCATCCTGGTCTGCATCAGAAATAATGTGGCCAGCAGGAGCAAGGAAGTCATTGTGCCCCTGTACTCTGAACTGGTTAGGACACACCTTGAGTCCTGTGTCCAGTTCTGGGCCCCTCAGTTTAAGAAGGACATTGAGACTCTTGAATGAATCCAGAGAAGGGCAATGAGGCTGGGGAGAGGCCTTGAGCACAGCCCTGTGAGGAGAGGCTGAGGGAGCTGGGGTTGCTTAGCCTGGAGAAGAGGAGGCTCAGGGGAGACCTCATTGCCGTCTACAACTACCTGAAGGGAGGTTGTAGCCAGGAGGGAGTTGGTCTCTTCTCCCAGGCAACCAGCACCAGAACAAGAGGACACAGTCTCAAGCTGTGCCAGGGGATGTTTAGACTGGAGGTGAGGAGAAAGTTCTTCACTGAGAGAGTCATTCACCATTGGAATGTGCTGCCCAGGGATGTGGTGGAGTCACCATCCCTGGAGGGGTTCAAGAAGGGATTGGATGTGGCACTTGGTGCCATGGTCTAGTCATGAGGTCTGTGGTGACAGGTTGGGCTTGATGATCTTTGAGGTCTCTTCCAACCTCGGTGATACTGTGATACAGCGAGATCTCTGTGTGTGTGTGTGCGTGTGTGTCTGTTCAAACAGAAAACTCAGTGGTTCGTTCCAGGCAGGGCTCAATCACAACAAGTTAAAATAATGAGAGCCTTTAACAAAGCCCTAATTGTGCAACAAGCCATACCAGACAAAAAAAAAAAAATACAGTCTTAGAAAGGGAATTATTAAAGTGCAGAGCAGGAAAACAAAGACTGAAGGCCGACTCTGCACACACGGTAATAAAGCACCGATTAAGGTGTGTTTGGAAGGATTATTCAGGTGGAAGGATTATTCAGGTACATGCTACATTACTCAGTCAGGGGTTTGGTACTAAAGAGCAGTGTTTAATCTTATGCTTTGCTGTCCAGAATTTCTGGAAGGAAAACATTCCATGTATTTTCTTAACAGAGCATGTGGGAGGGTTCAGCTCACCTGTGTAGACTCGCGCGCACTCGGAGATGCTGGGCGTTATCAGAGAGGATCAAGCAGTAAGGCCAACCCTGTAAGGTTGGTTTCCCTCTTGTGCTCATTGCCTGACAATCAGATTTCAAACTGGACATCAACCCTATCACAGGAAGTTCCACCTCAACATGAGAAAAAGCTTTACTACTCTTAAGGGTGACAGAGCACCGGAACAGGCTGCCCAGAGAGGTTGTGGAGTCTCCTTCTTTACAGATCTTCAAAACCTGCCTGGACACACACACACAGAATCACAGGATGTTAGGGGTTGGAAGGAGCCTTCAAAGATACCTAGTCCATCCCCCACCTTCCTGTGTGACCTGCTGATAGAACACAGGAGATATTAAAGATCAGACTTGATGTGGCCCTGGCCTGCCCGATCTACCTGGAAGTATCCCTGCTGACTGCAGAGGGGTTGGACAAGATGACCTCTGAGGGTCCCTTCCAACCTGATGCAATCTGTGACTCTGTGGTTATCTCATCTACTTTAAAACTCCTAAGAGCCCTTAAAAGCAGTGGTGTAAAAATGGGGTGATCATAGGATCATTAATGTTGGAAAAGACCTTTAGGATCCTCCAGCCCATCAGTACCTCTTTTGCAGGGGGGTTGGACTCGATCTCAGGAGGTCCCTTCCAAACCCTAGCGTTCTATGGTTCTTTGAATCCCAACCAGAGAAGCTACAGCAAATGGAGAGACACTGAGGAAATGCTCTACAACATTTGAACCTAGGGATGCCAAAGTGGCTTTCACACAGTAAAGCTGGAGCACATCAACCACGCTTTTTGTGCAGAATTGTAAATGACACTGAAGTCCTGCCTGTGTTTAGCTGCTGAAGGATTACTTCTCATCCTAAATAACTGATAGGATTTTTAACTCCCAACATACAGTCACTAAGATGTGATATTACTGGGAGCTTTTTGAAACGACAATCAATAACTATTAAAGCTGGATCCCATCAGCTACCACCAGGTATTAGCCACTTTCTCAATATTTCAAGTGTTCAGTTATTCTTAGACACAGTTAAAGTAGTAAAATGAAGTGGTCTCATACTGACGCTGCGATAAAGATGAGATTAAATATAGAACAGATTTATCACTCCCTGAAGTCCTACTGAGTGTCCTGGTTTGGGCTTTTTTTTTCCTGTATCCACAACAGTAAAGTTCACTTTGATGTTTTTTGATCCCAGATCTGAAGAGCCCAATTGAAAAAGCAAAGCATCTGCTGGTTCAAAGACCGAACCCAGCCAGGCCGGGCAGGGAGCGAGGGCCAAAGCCAAGCTGCAGATCGAGAGGGCCAAAGCCAAGCTACAGATTGAGAGGGCCAAAGCCAAGCTGCAGATCGAGAGGGCCAAAGCCCTCTGACAGCCATCACAGCCTGCTGACAGCCAGTGACAGGCACACAGGAGCCATCAGTGACGCTGAGCGTCTGTGACACATCATGGCACCCCCAGAGCGCCTGTGGGCTGCGAGAGGAACGTGCCTGCAGGAGATGGCTTTTCCTGATACCCTGCTCTGAAAACAGCAGAATCATCCTGGTAGTTGTGGTACTGATGAGCTGGAGGATCCTAAAGGAGGATCCTTTTCCAACATTAGTGATCCTAAGATCACCCCATTTTTATACTACTGCTTTTAAGGGCTCTTAGGAGTTTTGAAGTGGAAGAGATAACCACAGAGTCACGGATTGCATCAGGTTGAAAGGGACCCTCAAAGGTCATCTTGTCCAACCCCTCTGCAGTCAGCAGGGATACTTCCAACTAGATCAGGCAGGCCAGGGCCACATCAAGTCTGATCTTTAATTTCTCCATGGATGGGGCCCCAACCACATCCCTAGGCAACCTGTTCCAGTATTTTACCACTGTCATAGTGAAGAACTTATGACAGGACAGGACAGGACAGGACAGGACAGAATAGAATAGCATAGAATAGAATAGAATAGCATAGAATAGAATAGAATAGAATTAACCAGGTTGGAAAAGACCTTTGAGATCATCGAGTCCAACCTTCCACCCAACACCATCTCATCCACTAAACCATGGCACCAAGCACCCCATCTAGTCTCTTCCTAAACACCTCCAGGGATGGTGACTCCTCCTGATGTCCAAGTCTACCCTGGTTTCAAACCATTGCCCCTTGTCCTATTGCTACAAGCCATTCTGAACAGTCCTTTCCCAGCCTTCCTGTAGGTCCTTCCTGCAGGTTACTCAGCTGGAGTTTCCAGTAGGCAACACAAAGAGACCTCTATGCTTGTTGAGAGCCCACGGTAGGATTTTGTGTGCCTCTTTTTCAGAGGAGCAACTTGATGCAGAAGAAAGCAATGAGATGGACCCACTGAGGGGTTCATGTATCATCCAGAAGTGAGATCTGGGGGCTGAAGCCTTTCCCAACGTCAGCTGCAGGATGCATTTACGTCAGTGTGTGACAGCAGAAGCAGAGTGCCAAGGACCAAGGTGAGATGGAGCGTTAAGGAGCACAGCACGTCCTTCACTAAAAGAAGGGCACCAAAGTCTGCGCTGCAGCCGTTGAAGACATGCTGATGTGAAAGCCTCAACCTCCAGCTCCTGCTCTGATGCACATGACTTGGCAAGGCACTTCTCCCCAAAGAAGCCATCCCCTTGCCCAGCTCAGTTGTAACAAATGCTGGGAAACAAAGCACTACAGCAACTTCCTCACTGTGTCATCAAGGCAACATGTTGAGTTGCTCAAATGTGTCCAGAGAAGGGCAACACAGCTGGGGAGGAGTTTGGAACACAGCCCTGTGAGGAGAGGCTGAGGGAGCTGGGGTTGCTTAGCCTGGAGAACAGGAGGCTCAGGGGAGACCTTCTTGCTCTCTACAACTCCCTGAAGGGAGGTTGTAGACAGGTGGGGGTTGGTCACTTCTCCCAGGCAACCAGCACCAGAACAAGAGGACACAGTCTCAAGCTGTGCCAGAGGAGGTTTAGGCTGGATGTTAGGAACAAGTCCTTCACAGAAAGAGAGACTGGCCATTGGAATGTGCTGCCCAGGGAGGTGGTGGAGTCACCATCACTGCAAGTGTTTAAAAAGAGACTGGATGAGGCACTTAGTGCCATGGTTTAGTTGATGAGATGGTGTTAGGTGATAGGATGGACTCGATGATCTCAAAGGTCTTCTCCAACCTGGTTCTATATTCTATACTCTGTAACGTGCCAGCACACCAGCCTGTCTCTGACTACACACCCCAACATGACTTCCCATCTTCCCTGCACTCACAGCTGTAGGTCTCCCTTGAGGGAGGAACAGATGCACTTCTGCAGCCAGTGCTTCCAGAGGCACTGGTGCACACCCTTCCAAATTATTTCCCATTTCCTGATTCATATTCCTAAAGGAACCACCATACCGCGCCTTCAGTCAGCCGTCACCCACCACCCACGACACATGAGAGGACAACCACACCAGAGAAGCAGTTTATTGGCTCAGAAGTCCTCTTTGCATGAGGAGACAGCCACTGCAACGGCGTAGAAATGATGGCACCCCATCACAGGTGTGTGCAGGGAGGAAGCACCAGCAAATCTCCGTCTTCAAAGCAGAGTTTCAGCACCGAGGATGCATGACGCAATTACTATGTTAATTTATCTGCATCTTTCTGCCTGCTTGAAGGCTGGAGCTGGAGGTAGAAACTTTGTGCTTGAAAACCTGCTGTTGTGTGTCACCAGAAATGGCCACTACCAAAAGCTCCATCCACACCCAATGTCAGAGTGATTCAAGTTCATTCCCCTTCCCTATGGCCAGCATTGCTGCCCCACCATCTCAAAGGCTTTGGGACAAAAACCTTGCCCTTCAGTGTTGCTTTTACCTGCCATCCTGGGCTGAATCAAGAGAAGCACAGCCAGCAGGTTGAGGGAGGTGATTCTACACCTCTGCTCCACTCTGGTGAGACCCCACCTCAAGTACTGCATCCAGCTCTGGAGTCCCTATTACAGGAAGGATCTGGAGGTGCTGGAATGTGTCCAGAGAAGGGCCATGAGGATGATCAGAGGGCTGGAGCTCCTCTCCTGTGAGGACAGACTGAGAGAGTTGGGGCTATTCATTCTGGAGAAGAGAAGGCTCTGAGGAGACCTTCTTGTGGCCTTCCAGTATCTGAAGTGGGCTACAAGAAAGCTGGGGAAGGACTTTTTAGGGTGTCAGGGAGTGATAGGACTGGGGGAATAGAGTAAAACTAGAAATGGGTAGGTTCAGATTGGATGTTAGGAAGAAAATCTTCCCCATGAGGGTGGTGAGACACTGGAACAGGTTGCCCAAGGAGGTGGTGGAAGCCTCATCCCTGGCGGGTTTTAAGGCCAGGCTGGATGTGGATTTGAGCAACCTGCTGTAGTGTGAGGTGTCCCTGCCCATGGCAGGGGGGTTGGAACTAGATGATCCCGAAATTCTTCATAGAGAGAGTGAATGCCCATTGGAATGTGCTGCCCGGGGAGGTGGTGGAGTCTCCATCACTGGAGGTGTTTAGGAAGAGACTGGATGGGGTGCTTGGTGCCAGGGTTTAGTTGATTAGATGGTGTTGGATGATGGGTTGGACTTGATGATCTCAAAGGTCTCTTCCAACCTGGTTTATTCTATTCTATTCTAATCTAGTCTAGTCTAATCTACTCTATTCTCTTCCATTCCATTCCATTCCATTCCATTCCATTCCATTCCATTCCATTCCAACCCTAACAATTCTATGATTCTATTTACAATTTTCTCAAGCAAGATCCACAAGGTGCTTTTTCTTCTACTCCTCCCCAAACTCAGCCTGTGTGACAGGAATCAAGGATCTCAGGCACCCATGCAGAAGGCAGCCTGGGGATAGGAGAGTGGCTGTCGAGCCCCAGCCCCGCGTGGACAATGCATGAATTAAACAGACGCCTGACAATCACCTCCAGCCCATGCAGGGTGACAGAAAGCATTTTGTTTGCAACACCACATTCCTCCCTCTCCAACAGATGGGAAATTCATATTTCCCAGGGAGAATGGCAAGATGGTTACACTGAGCAGGGGGGAAGGTTTATTGCCTGCGGCTTTCCAGAGCTGTTCCACTCCCCAGCCGGGACGGACTGAAACGGACTGCCCAAGAAAAAGCTTATTTACATCCCCTGCCAGAAAGGGAATGTATAAATATTTCCAAAGCTTTCTGAAGGCTAGTACTTACAGTCAGGCTTTGAAAGGGAAAGAATAAAGCAAAATATTCAATTAGAAAAAATTACTATAATTGCAGGTTCTATTTTATCCCTCCATTAAAGCAATAAAGCGCCTCGAAATATTGCTGAGCTGGGCTACAGAGCTTAGTGCTGCTTAACATTTTAATATACATCTGGGGGGAGAAATTTAATTTATATCTGCATGAGGGTCTTCTCTCCTCCCTGGCCCCTGCTGCTTCCCCCTACACTTCTTAAAATATGGCTGGATATAAATGCCTACTTCTCCCACAGGCCAAGAGATGTGCACACAGAGATGAGGCTGGACATAAATTCTGACACGTGTTAGCATGGCTCCAAAGCCAAAGAGGACATCAAGAATAAAGAGGACATCAAGAGCGGACACGTGGAGAGGGACCTGGGGGAGCTGGTTGATGGTAGGCTGAACATGAGCCTGCACTGTGCCCAGGCAGCCAAGAGGGCCAATGGCATCCTGGCCTGGATCAGGAACAGTGAGGCCAGCAGGAGCAGGGAGATCATTGTGCCCCTGTACTCAGCACTGGTTAGGCCACACCTTGAGTCCTGTGTCCAGCTCTGGGCCCCTCAGTTTAGGAAAGATGTTGAGCTGCTGGAAGGTGTCCAGAGAAGGGCAACAAAGCTGGGGAGAGGTTTGGAGCACAGCCCTGTGAGGAGAGGCTGAGGGAGCTGGGGTTGCTTAGCCTGGAGAAGAGGAGGCTCAGGGGAGACTTTCTTGCTGTCTACAACTACCTGAAGGGAGGTTGTAGCCAGGTGGGGGTTGGTCTCTTCTCCCAAGCAACCAGCACCAGAACAAGAGTACACAGTCTCAAGCTGTGCCAGGGGAGGTTTAGGCTGGATGTCAGGAAGAAGTTCTTCAGAAACAGAGTAATTGACCATTGGAATGTGCTGCCTGGGGAGGTGGTGGAGTCACCATCCCTGGAGGTGTTTAGGAGGAGACTGGATGGGGTGTGTGGTTGCATGGTTTAGTTGATTAGATGGTGTTGGGTGATAGGTTGGGCACAATGATCTTGAAGGTCTCTTCCAACCTGGTTTATTCTATTCTATTCTATTCTATTCTATTCTATTCTATTCTATTCTATTCTATTCTATTCTGTTCCTTTTCTATTCCTTTTCTATTCCTTTTCTATTCTATTCTATTTTTATTGTATTTTTATTCTATTCTATTCTATTCTATTCTATTCTATTCTATTCTATTCTATTCTATTCTATTCCATATGCATAGCTCCACATGTAGAGCAGCCCAGGTGTGTTTTGCCTCCACCTGAAAGCTCTGATGTGTGAATTATTTATCTTACTTTTTCCCCCTAGTGGAGCAATTCCTGCTCCACCCCCCACCCTTCCAACCATCAAACCAAATCCTCTTGGAAATGTAAAATCAGACCACTTTGCTCTAATAGCACATTAATCCCACGGGAAGGGATTTGCTATTGCAAGCCACTGAGCAAGCAACTGCTGAGGATGAAGGAAAGGGCTCTTCCTCCCAGCCCTGGCTCCTGCTTCCTCCACGATCCCATGCCACAAGCTGCAGTGTTCTGCACATAACCTCCTTCCTCCCTGCCACCAAAGGGAAGTGAATCTTCTTTTTAGGAAGCCCTTCATCCTTTTAATGAAGCAAATTAATATCGCTTCTCCCTATCTCCTAGCCTCTATTATCTCGCCTGAACTCCTGCAGTTCCCTTGTAAAGACACATTGGAAAGCACTAATTGAGATAATCTCTGGAATTCAAGAGTTGCTGTATTTTTAGCCACGTTTCAAAACTATTTTCCCTTTGTTTCTGGAACGCCTCCCATCCTTCCTCCCATGCCAGACTGTTTACATTATTTAAATGCCTTCTGCTTACACCACTCTTTATAATTTTTACTTCAACAACATCGGCCTCCGTTGCTCTTTTCTCCCTCACTTAGACATAACTGGGATGGGTTCCAATCCCAAACTCAAAGCTACTCCTGGTGCTTTACTGCTGTCGTCTGGGTTTGGTACATCAAACGTCGCTGCCAGTCCTCTCAGCCGCGAGTGTCTACGGAGGGGAACCAAGCACAAAGAGTTAAACTACTCTTCTTTGACAACAGAAACAGAATCACAGAATCACAGAATCAGTAAGGTTGGAAAAGACCTCAGAGATCATCAAGTCCAACCTAGCACCCAACACCTCAGGACCAACCAAACCATGGCTCCAAGTGCCACGTCCAGTCCACTCCCGAACACCTGCAGGGATGGTGACTCCACCACCTCCCCGGGCAGCACATTCCAATGGCCAATCACTCTGTGAAGAGCCAGGGAAAGGGTGATTTTCCCAGGCACAGGGAGATTTGTCATCCTCCTACTTTAGCAGGCAATCCTGAGCCATCCCACTGAAAGGACAGAAAAGCATCCTTGGTTTATTTCTGCAAAGAGCTGTGAAGCAGAAGCATGGTAGAGTAGGATAGGATAGGATAGGATAGGATAGGATAGGATAGGATAGGATAGGATAGGATAGGATAGGATAGGATAGACCAGGTTGGAAGAGACCTTCGAGATCATCAAGTCCAACCTGTCATCCAACACTATCTAATCAACTAAACCATGGCACCAAGCACCCCATCAAGTCTCCTTCTAAACACCTCCAGTGAATAGAATAGAATAGAATAGAATAGAATAGAATAGAATAGAATAGAATAGAATAGAATAGAATAGAATAGAATAGAATAGAATAGAATAGAATTAACCAGGTTGGAAGAGACCTTCATGATCATGCCATCCAACCCATGATCCAACACCATCTAATCAACTAAACCATGGCACCAAGCAACCCATCCGGTGTCCTCCTAAACACCTCCAGTGAATAGAACAGAATAGGAATAGAATAGAATAGAATAGAATAGAATAGAATAGAATAGAATAGACCAGACCAGACCAGACCAGACCAGACCAGACCAGGTTGGAAGAGAACTTCACGACCATCAATTCAAACCTATCATCCAACACTATCTAATCAACTAAACCATGGCAGCACCCTTGCCCCACTGCTGTCCTCCAGAAACCCCCACTGTGCAAGACTTAGGAGCTGAAGGAGGCCCCAGCACCTGGCCACGCTTCTCCATCGCTTGGGTTTGATTTGTTTCTTGCACAGGTTTAATTAGAAAGGTGATAAAGACAGCTCTGGGTGCCAGAGCCTTTTGCATTGTGGCTTCTGAAGAGATTTTAATTAAGAGCTCTGCCAAACTGGGGGCAGGGGGATACAGCAAATCTCTCCCACACCAGGATGGCCTGCAAAGGTATAAAGAGGAATAGAGCACAGCAGCCCACGGAGTTTTTCCAGCATGATTGCAGACCTCTGCAGTGTTAATTTAAGCCTGCTTACTGCCACCTTGGTTTTCTTCATCCCCATCTGACCATCCACAGCAGGGCACTAAGGCAGCATTTATGATGCACTCCTGCCTTAGTCATAGAATCATAGAATCAATAAGGTTGGAAAAGACCTCAAAGATCATCAAGTCCAACCTGTCACCACAGACCTTATAACTACTAGACCATGCCACCAAGTGCCATGTCCAATCCCCTCTTGAACACCTCCAGGGATGGTGACTCCACCACCTCCCTGGGCAGCACATTCCAATGCCTAACAACTCTCTCTGTGAAGAACTTTCTCCTCACCTCCAGCCTAAACTTCCCCTGGCACAGCTTGAGACTGTGTCCTCTTGTTCTGGTGCTGGTTGCCTGGGAGAAGAGACCAACTCCCTCCTGGCTACAATCACCCTTCAGGTAGTCGTAGACAGCAATAATGTCTCCCCTGAGCCTCCTCCTCTTCTCCAGGCTAAGCAACCCCAGCTCACTCAGCCTCTCCTCGTAGGGCTTGTGTGCCTGGCCTCTCACCAGCCTCCTATCTCCCAAAGGGTTTTGGACAAGTGAGAAAATACCTATCCCTCATTCTAGCCAAAGAGGGTACAATACCCAGATCACAGACTCTCTGAATGGTGGGGGGTTGGAAGGGACCTCTGGAGATCATCTAGTTCAGCCCTCCTGCTACAGCAGGGTCACCCAAATATTTATTTGGGATGAAAAGGTCCTCAACAGCCTCTGCAGTAGGTAAACCATACCATCCTAAGCTGTGACCATGCAGAGAGGAGCAGAGACAGCAGAGGTCTTCGTGAGAAAGGCTCTGGGCTGGACACAGGAGGTTCCAGCAAAGCTGCCAATTCTGCAAAAGATCTTCTGTGCAGCTGAAGTCACTTAAGGACAGACTGTAAATATTTCATAGGTGAACCTGAGCTCTCACAGATTTCAGAAGAAAAGAGACACCAGGAGAAGCAGAGTCTTCAGATCCTGTTATAGTTTTGGGGACACGTTTAAGATTGCCTCTCGCTCTATTTTTCTGTCCCTTGGCCAAGGCCAGATTTTGCTCTAACAAGGCTGCTGGTTCAGCAAGGGCTTTGAGATGCTGGTAGAAGGAGTAACACATCCTCTTATACTGATAGGACAAAAGCAGACACAGACACACAGCTTAGCCATCCAAGTATGGGCATAGTTTAAATGAAGCCCTTAGTCCCTGGGTCAGATTTGCCCAAGGGCACACAAACAGCAGCTCCTGAGGCTCCCCCTGAGCAATGTAAATGTGGCCCCTACAACAATTACATAGCACCAAACGTAGGCTGAAACTGGAATACAGGGTGGCAGGCAACACAAATTTCCAGAGTGAGGGGAGCTGCAAATAAAACAAAAATCAATGCATCAGAAAGCTGCAGCAGGCTGCTGCCAGCCTTGAGACGCAGCCCCATGCCAAGTCCCACAGCTCAGGAGACTTTCAGAACATCCTTGACACCGCGAGTACCACCAGTCCCTCAAGGCCGTGGGATGTGCCTGTTGATCCGCCCGCAAAGGTCCCACTGCTCTCCTCCCTAGGGTTACAAACACAAGCTGTTCCTCCCACCACCAGATTGCTGCTTGGCTTGAGGATTTTCTGAAGATCCTGCTGCCCAGGAAAGCTCTTTCCCTGTTTCCTTTGGGTTCCATTTGGAAGAGCACCTCAGCGCCTTACAGCAGTCAGAGCAAACCAGGACATCGGTCTGAATCCCAGCGCATCAGGAGGAGGTGGATCAGGGAGGCAACAAGATTTGGCACGTGCTCTTTGCTTATACTTTTTGTTACAGCTTAATTTTATCTCTAGCTGTATCAAAGCATTACTCTGATTCAAGCTCCCCTTCACTAAAAGCTTTATGATTTTAAACCAGTGGCTTATACTACCACTAATTTTCCATGACAGTGAGGTGCTAAAAAAAAAAACATCAAGCCAGGGTTCAAGGGAAATAAAGCAAAATGAAAGCAGAAGGAGAAGTTCTCTGAGGGCTCCAGACTTCTCCACAGGTTCACCTTCATTCCCCAAGGAAAATTACACGTTTGCCGTCCAATTTCTGTTCCTTGCAGTCTCAAGGCAGGGAAAGCAGCTCTCCTCCAAAGAGATGCTTTATCACCATCAGTTCTACCTCCATCCTTTTCATTAGAAGAAATGCTCCCTGAATAACCTACATTTGTACTGAGAGGAGAACTACTGCAAGGAATAAAGCTCACTCAATGCAGCTAAAAGCAAAATGGAAGTGTCTAGAAAGGTGGAAAATAGAGAGCTTGTAATTTTAACAAGGAAAATGGTGAGCCATCTCTCCTCCTTCCCCTGATACCCTGCCTCCTCCCCTCTACCAGGGCAGGCACTTTCAGGTTGCCACTGGCCATAGGGCACCAGGATAAACAGGCACAACTCTCCTTCCTACAGTTCAGCATGAAGCCTGAGCAACTGAAAAGGTACAGTCTGGTCCAAAGACCATGCTAGTAGCAGCATTTATGAAAGCAGTTTGCAACCCAGCCTCAAGACAGCCTTCTTCCCTTAGGGCTTTCAGACTCCTAGAGATGCTCTCTCCAAATTGCCCAGCACCAGTGCCCATATCTTGAAAGCCATGGGAACTTTATGCTAGTTCCAGTAGGAACAAAGTCAGATCACCAATACCTTTCTGCTTCTCCTTCCTCCTCCCCACATACCATGGTGGAGAGGTGACAAGCTGTTGTGACTGCAGGACTATCTAACCCACAGGGCACCTTGGCTCTCCCTCAACACTTTCCCCACATCCAAGAGGAAAGCAAACTCCAGTTTCTCCTCTGAATCCCACATACCCACCTACCCAAGCCATGCTGTTGGTGAAGAAACACTGAAGTGCACAGGAAGGCAGGTCCTACCAGCTCAGGGCAGCACATTATTTCTCCCAGGAAAAGGTTTGGAGAAAACTCTGCCCTCCCAAGGCTGGCACAGCAGATCTGCTTCAACATCTGTGGTTTGACCCCCTCTAGTGGGTAGCACTCAACAAGACACAGAGCCTTGCCACCACCCTGCGACCAATGGAGACCCTACTCAAGTGGTGAAGCTTTTGATCATCATTATTGTAATTCTTCTTGTCCCACACACACTACCTGCCTGCCTTGCACTTCAGATTCAACATCTTTGGACCTCTACACCCATAGCCTAGCATTCATAGGGAACTCGTAGAAATGGAGGTTGAGCCCATAAGGCTTTTGGAAGGGAGAAGCACCACACTGGGGAGAAAACAAAAAACCCAACACATAAAAATCATACCCTAGACCTGCTTCTGTAGGGAGAACATATTTATCATCTATCACAGAATGTTTTCCCTCTGCCAACTTGTCAAAAGCTGACAAAACTCCATAGTATAAAAGCAAGCTGTTAAAACTTGGCTAAAGGGAAAAACTCAGCTGCCAGACAAGCTAACCAGAGAAAGCTGAAAGAAAACATCCCAGTGTGCCAGGGCAGGCAGTAAATTTGCAGCAAGGCTCTACAGAGCTGAATGGCCCAAACCAAGACAGTGAGGCAGCATTAGGTCAGCAGCTTCTTCTTCATGTGTCACTCACCGAGCAGATGTCCCCCACTTCAAGGAACTTGGGTGGTTATCTCATGAGCTGTAGCTGCTTGCATTTCCAGACTACACAGCGCAGCATGTCTCTAACTCACAGTTTATCCCAGAAGAAAGTCTTCTGGCAGAGCCTAAACCCACTCATCATGCAGTCATTAAATACCACATATCCCCCTTAAACCCACTGATTCATCCTTCCACCTCCAGCCCTGCAGAAAGAGGAACAACACACAGCTTTGGGGTTTCCACTAATAAATGTCACATTTTTCACCCAAACATGGGATTATTATTTTTTTCTGTTAAAAAATTATGTACACACACAGAGAGAATGTTTTTAACGTCAGAACTGTGAGAAGGGGTGTTCTGGCTTCTCTGGGATTTTTACAGCGTTGGGGTTTTTCTCTCTCCCTCTCTCTAGATTCAAAACAGTTGTAAAAACAACATCCCAAAACCTGTTACAGTCAAGTCACGAAACTTACCCTCAGTGGACAGTTAAGAGACACAGAGTGATTTCCCTGATGATACATAGAATACATAGAATAAACCAGGTTGGAAGAGACCTTCAAGATCATCGCGTCCAACCCATCAACCAATCCAACTCCGCCCAAGCAACATCACCACTCATTTTAGCTCAAACTCCACATAAGAGTTAATCCAATGGAATCCAATAATGTTTTCTCTAACAGCACGCCGCAACATAAAGGATTGAGCTTTATACTCTAAACCCTGTGCTGCAGGACAGCAATCCTGACCCACTAACCCACTTAGAACAGAGGTTAAAGAAAGGGGCATTGGACAGGGGAGACCTTATTGCTGTCCACAGCTACCTGAAGGGAGGTTGTAGCCAGGTGGGGGTTGGTCTCTTCTCCCAGGCAACCAGCACCAGAACAAGAGGACACAGTCTCAAGCTGTGCCAGGGGAAGTTTAGGCTGGAGGTGAGGAGTTCTTCACAGAGGGAGTTGTTCGCCTTTGGAACGTGCTGCCCAGGGAGGTGGTGGAGTCACCATCCCTGGAGGTGTTCAAGAGGAGACTGGATGTGGCACTTGAAGCCATGGTTTAGTAGTCATGAGGTGTTGGGTGAGAGGTTGGACTTGATGATCTTTGAGGTCTTTTCCAACCTTATTGATTCTATGACTCTATGAGTCTATGACATATCATTAATAAAACTTGTGCAACTATCCAGGATACCAAAACTTCCAAGTCAAAACAAATTTACCTGGATTTACTCAGCTGAATGGCTTCAGAGAAAGCAACAGCCCTGTGAAAAGCAAGCTCCGATGGCTGACCTGCCTTCAGCCTATTTCCAGCAAAACCACAGCACTGTTAACATCTCTCAGTGAAAAACCTTCTGCAGCTCTCAGTGCAGCAGCTTGGGAGCAAGTGCAATGTGCCCCAACTGGCATCCTTCACTTTTGGGACAGGCTGGGTGAATTGATCTAGTTCTCAAGATAATCACAGAACCCCAGCACAGTGGCAATTGGAAGGGATCTCTGAGGATAGGATAGGATAGGATAGGATAGGATAGGATAGGATAGGATAGGATAGGATAGGATAGGATAGGACAGGACAGGACAGGACGGAATGGAATGGAATGGAATGGAATGGAATGGAATGGAATGGAATGGAATAGAATAGAATAGAATAGAATAGAATAGAATAGAATAGAATAGAATAGAATAGAATAGAATAGAATAGAATAGAATTAACCAGGTTGGAAAAGACCTTCGAGATCATTGCGTCCAACCTATCACCCAACACTATCTAATCAACTAAACCATGGCACCAAGCACCCCAGCCAGTCTCTTCCTAAACACCTCCAGTGATGGGGACTCCACCACCTCCCTGGACAGCACATTCCAATGGCCAATCTCTCTTTCTATGAAGAATTTCTTCCTAACATCCAGCCTAAACCTCCCCTGGCACAGCTTGAGACTGTGTCCTCTTGTTCTGGGAGAAGAGACCAACCCCCACCTGGCTACAACCTCCCTTCAGGTAGCTGTAGACAGCAATAAAGTCTGCCCTGAGCCTCCTCTTCTCCAGGCTAAGCAACCCCAGCTCCCTCATCCTCTCCTAGTTCTGGATCATCTAGTCCAACCTCCCCTGCTAAAGCAGGCTCATCTAGAGCATGTTGCACAGGATGGAATCCAGGCAGGTTTGGGATCTCTCCTGAGAAGGAGATTTGATCTCACATAAAAAGAAAAATCTAGGAGATTTGAGATGAGAGGTGAAAATTGTAGATTTATAGAGGTGAACACCCCAGGACCTGAGCTTTACCAGTGGGAACGTCACTGGAGATCATATCCCTTCACGTAACAATTCAATAGACACATGAGTAAATACATCTCTGCACACACACACATTTTTACAACACATGTGCACACTTTATTTCCAGCAGCTCCTGCAAGCAGACAGCATTAACCCAGCCTTTGATTCTCAGCTGAGAAAAAGTAACCACAAAAACCCAGGAATAATACTATCAGGCTCCTCCTCAGAGCTTGCAATCCCCACGTCTGTCTGGTGGAACAATTCAACTAGGACAAGCGAGGGCATGAAGAGATGACAAAGCTCCCATCCAGGAAGATGAAAAGCAAGCTACTTCTCCCACAATTCTGACAAAATGCAGAGGCAACCTTGCTAAATTAAGAGCTTGCTGTGCCTTTATATTTCTGCCACACAAAGTTGTTTTATTCAGCATCTGCCTGGCGAGGCAGCCTGACATTTAGGGAAAGGAATCCCGACAGGAACTCTGTTATCCCCACACCCCCGCCCACCATGTCAAACCCCAGATTAACCAACGCGTTCAGGAGGAGGATTTTCCACCCGGCTCCAACCTGCCCCTTCTGCTCTCCACGGCCTCTTCCAGCCGCCGAGCAGCAGCCACGCCAGAACGTCCAAGCCCGATGACGCCATGTGCAGCGGCAGCGCGTAGCCACGATCACGAGGGGAAAACGGGCTCACGGCATTACACACTCGGCTTACATCACCTCAGCTCTCCTCCTCCTCCTCCACGTACAAACTTCTTACCGGCACGAAGCCGTTTAGCTGCAGGCAAGCGGGGCTATAGCGACGTATTTCCAGTATTAGCCCCGTCCCCGCATTCCAGATTAATCTTAATGGCGTTCACAAGAGCCACAGCGGGAATGCGAAAGGACGCCCGCATGGATGCCAGCCCACAAATCCCATGAAGTTAATTCTTGCTCCACTCAGGTGCTGGGAGGCAGCTCTGCGCTGTCCAGCGTGCCTTTAAAAAGCAGGAGCCGGGTGCTAGCGGGATTAGAGATCAACAGGAGAGAAAACTCTCCGATTTCACCCAACGTGGTTTCTGCAGAGCTCCTTCTCAGCCTCTTTCGGCAGTCCCAGCCCTGCACAACCTTAGCAGGAAAGGGTTTAGTCCCAGCCCTGCACAACCTCAGAAGGGTTTAGTCCCAGCCCTGCACAACCTCAGCAGGAAAGGGTTTAGTCCCAGCCCTGCACAACCTCAGAAGGGTTTAGTCCCAGCCCTGCACAACCTCAGCAGGAAAGGGTTTAGTCGTAGCCCTGCACAACCTCAGCAGGAAAGGGTTTAGCCTCAGCCCTGCACAACCTTAGCAGGAAAGGGTTTAGTCCCAGCCCTGCACAACCTCAGAAGGGTTTAGTCCCAGCCCTGCACAACCTCAGAAGGGTTTAGTCCCAGCCCTGCACAACCTCAGCAGGAAAGGGTTTAGTCGTAGCCCTGCACAACCTCAGCAGGAAAGGGTTTAGCCTCAGCCCTGCACAACCTTAGCAGGAAAGGGTTTAGTCCCAGCCCTGCACAACCTCAGAAGGGTTTAGTCCCAGCTCTGCACAACCTCAGAAGGAAAGGGTTTAGTCCCAGCCCTGCACAACCTCAGAAGGAAAGGGTTTAGCCTCAGCCCTGCACAACCTCAGAAGGAAAGGGTTTTCCTCTGCAGCAACAAAGCAGGGAAAAGTCTGGGCAACTCGAGCTCTGCTTCTGAGCACTACAAAAAAGACAACCCGACCCCCTCCATCTCATTGCTTCGGTGTCCCCCTCCCCACCCGTTCATTCAGGCATGCTGCAGCATGACCACAGCTAATACACACGCCTTTCTTTTTGCCTGGCTCCAAGAGGAGGGGGGGAAAATAAACCACCAACTTGCCAGAAGAGCATCTGCATGGAGAGCTGCTTTTGCTGATGGGATCAGCACTCGGGAGTAGCAGGGAAAGCAGAAGAAAGGGTCACGTACCAATTCATCATCTCTGCGTGCATCACCCACAGACATCCCCCTCCTGCCATCCCCCAGCCCAAACATCACACACAACAAAAAAACATAGTAAAATAGAATAACCCCCCAAGCAGAAGCTGAGAACAAATGCTCTGTGAACGCTAACACACAAATGACATTGAAGATGCAGAAGAAATATGTATTTGCTAGGGCACTGCTCAGTTCCATGGGCTCATTTCCTAGGGGGGGCATGTCACATGCCCCTTCCTAACCAGATCCCCTCCACCCCCTCGGCTCCTTTCAAAAAGATCGGTTGGGGGGGGGAGGGGGGGAAGGCTCTTTGATGTGTATATTCATTTTCTGGAGAGAGCTGTGTCCTCAGAAGAGGTGTCAAGGCCCTCCCCTGCTTCCACCCACGCACCCCTCCCCCAGGCTCAATCATGCTGTCTCCATCTTAACTCCAGCCACTTCTTCACCGATTTCATTAGGCAGCAGAGTTAACCCCTTCAGCTACCCAGAAGTAGGGGGGAAGAAAGGACCTCCCCATCAGCCATCACTTTCTGCCCTCCCCTTCAGCTTTTGCTCATCCATAACCCCAGCAAAAACTTGCTAAAACCCAGCAGTGAGGTTATTTTTGCCCCATTAATTCATCTGGGAAACACCAATAGAGAGACATTAACCCTTCCTGCCAGTCCCTCCAGAGCTCGCCGTGGCGTGCCACCATCTCGCCACTTACAATTCATCACCTTCTCCCTAAGAATTATTTTTAAAGCTACAAAGCCCACCCAGCCCCATCCACAGCCTCTTCCCTATGGTCTAACCTGTGCATGGGGTGGGGAGGTGCATCTACCACCCCTCTGACACAAGCCAGAGACTTCCCTCCACCCTCCATCATCCCCCTCACACGCCCCTTCCATCGTTAACCCACGTCCCATCTCAGAGGACGCTGGGCCACGCTGGGTCTTCACAGCTGTCCTTACAACACCCCTTTCCTTAAGATCTCTGTGGCAGCCTTTGCATCTACAGGCTTTCATCCTGGAGAATCCCTCCCTGCCTCCTCCCACATCTCTTTTTGGGGGAGGATAACGCAATTTGCAGCTCGCTCCGGAGGATGCTTTTTTATTCCCTCTGAGCCCGGGGTCACTTCTCAGACCCATCCTCCAGCCAGCGGCTCCTCTAGCCCAGAAGCTCTCCTGTGAGAGGGGAACAGTCCTCATCCCTGACCTTCAGTCTCACACCGGCAGCCCCAATGCCGTCCCCACTCCCCCACTGCCTGGCCGAGGAGAAGGTTTCCTTCTCTGCCAGAGCCGCAGCTGAGGCATCACGCTGCGTTTTTCCACTCCTTCAGTGTGGGGCGGCCAGCGAGCCGGGGGGCTCCCCCTTCACCGGGTAGGGAGAAGCTCTCAGAGATGGATGCGACCCTCACCTCCTCATCATCTGCCCGGCAGGGGGGAGGGTCGATCCACGCCAGGAGGACATCAATCCTCTAGAAATAGCACATCCAGCACTCGGCAGCCGGAGCTCTGCCATTCACACCCCCCACCGATGCTCTATGGATCAGCCCCCTGCTTTCTGGGGGGCCTTTCCCTTGCTGCCCCCCAACTCTTTCTGGAGTGGTGGGGCAAGTCCTCCCCAGGGCCACAGGACTTTCTCCTTCTGCAGTGCTGCTGGTGTGAGGGTCACCCCCAGCCCCAGGCCTGCCTCCATTCTGTCTCCCATGGGGTGTCCTCCCCCACCCACAGCTCCACTGAACCACATCATGCTTGGACCAACAAACCCCATTCCTCCCACCTCAGACCTACAGACACATTTTGGGGGAACTTCTCTTCTCCTTGGATGTCTCCCTGGCACAATGGGGGCCTTCACACCTCTTCCATCCAGGGGAACACTGACTCATATCCATCTCAGACCACAACAATGGCCCCTGTGTTCCCCACCTCAGCCCCCCAGGCTCATTTTGTGGGAATTTCTCCTCACCCAAAGAGGGAGTAACACCTTAATCTCCCCTCCTTTTCCATGTGGAGGACACCACACTGACCACAACCACCTGACCATGCAGTGACACTGACCCATGTCCATCTCAGACCAAGAGCTAACAGCAACCTCACTTTAACCAGTGGACAGCAACCCAATGACACCTCAAACCGTGAGATGACACTGACCCATGTTCACCTCACATCATGAAGTGACGCTGCCCCATATCCACCTCAAACCATGAGTTAGAAGTGATGCCCATCTACCCCACCTTGGCCAGGGGACAGAGACCCAGCTCCACTCCAAATCATTAAGTGTCACTGACCCACCTCCACCTCAGCTTTGAGGTGACACTGATCCATGTTCACCTCAGACCAGATGACAGCAATGCCCATGCATCCTGTCTTGGCTAGGAGACAATGACCTACCTCGGACCATGAGGTGACACTGACACACGTCCACCTCAGACCGTGAGGTGACACTGACCCCCACTGGCTCCACCCTGACCAGGGGACAGTGACCCCCATTCATCTCAAACCATGGGCTGACAGCAATGCCCATATGCTCCAGCTCTGACAGAGGACAGCGACCCACCTCAAACCGTGAGGTGAAATTGACACACGTCCACCTTGGATCACGAGCCGACAGTGATCCACGACCATGTCGGAACACGAGCTGACAGTGACCCCCATCCGCCCCATCTCAGCCAGAGGACACCGACTCCTCTCAAACCCGCCCACCCCACTCAGCCGGGGGACGGCGACCCACGCCCCGGGCGCGTCGCCCCACCGCCATGTCGGGCACCGATCTGACGGCCAACGCCGCTCCCCGCCAGGTCCGGGGAGGGGGGGACGGAGACCCGGCCGCTCCCTTACCTCCAGACCTGCCCCATCTGCAGCAGGTGGATGACGGACTGCCAGACCCAGACGGAGATCCTGCAGAGGCGCTGCGCCCCGGGGGTGGCGGTGCCGGCGGCTCCTCCTACCCCGCCGGCGGGTCCCCCCCGCCGGACGGCGGCCCCCATCATGGGCGGCCCGCGGCTGCTGAGGCCCTGCACGGCTCCCAGTCCGCCGCCCGTGTAGTCCTGCACGAACCAGCGAAAGCTGAGGATCTGCACCAGCACCGAGGGCAGCAGCACGAAGGCCAGCGTCAGGCCGCACCAGACGTAGTCCCGCCGGCCGTAGTGGTGCAGCGCCAGCCACAGGTCCGTGCCCACGTCCCCCAGCAGCACCAGCAGCGCCAGCACGATCCATAGGCAGTCCAGCCACGGTCGTTCTCCCGCCTCACCGCCCTCCGGCGCCCGTGGCGGCCCCTCGGCGGCGGGGCGCGGGGCCAGCGGCTCGGCGGCGGCGGCGGCGGCCGCCCGCCCGAAGAGGCTCCGCAGGCAGGCGCTCCGGCAGCCCCAGTAGCACGACGACGTGTTGCAGCAGTGGCAGATGTGCAAGGAGCTGCTGCCGCCCGGCTCCTCCGCGCCCTCGGCCGCCGCTGCCCCGACGCCGCCGCTGCCGCCGCAGACGCCCGCTGCCGCCGCCGCCGCCGCCGCCTCGTCCAGGTTGTGCAGCTGGGCGAAGCCCACGCCGCCGCCGCCGCCATCCGACTTGGCCGCCATCTTGCTGCCGCCGCCGCCGCCGCGTCTCCGGCCCCTTCGCCGGGCGCGCTCGCTCGCTCTGCCCCCCCCGTCCCCGCTCCCGACACCCCCCCACCCGCCGCCCGCCCGCCTGCCCGCCCGCCGCTTCCGGGGGCGGTGCTTCCGTGCCCGCGCAGGACGGGACGGGCCGCCTAGCGACCGAGCCGGGCAGCGCCACTGACCCGGTCCTGCTGGGGCGGACCGGGCCGGGCCAACGATCGGCCCTGAACCCCCAGCCCGCTGTCTCCCGGCCGCGCACTGCACAGGGCTGCGCCGGTGCCCCCGGCTCCCGCCCTCGGTGCTGCTCTCTGCCGGCACCCCTCCGCACCAGCACCCGGCGCTGTCCCTTGCCCCGTGTCGGTTGCACCAGCACCAAGCGCTGTCCCTTGCCCCGTGTCGGTTGCACCAGCACCAAGCGCTGTCCCTTGCCCCGTGTCGGTTGCACCAGCACCAGGCGCTGTCCCTTGCCCCGTGTTCGTCGCGCCAGCACCAGGCGCTGTCCGCTGCCCCGTGTTCGTCGCGCCAGCACCAGGCGCTGTCCGCTGCCCCGTGTTCGTCGCGCCAGCACCAGGCGCTGTCCGCTGCCCCGTGTTCGTCGCGCCAGCACCAGGCGCTGTCCGCTGCCCCGTGTTCGTCTCACCAGCACCTGGTGCTGTCCGCTGCCCCTATCCGTCGCACCAGCGCCCAGCACGCTTCCCTTTGTCCCATGGCGGTTGCACCAGTTCCCATTGCAAGAGCACCTATCATTGCCCCATTCCCATTGCAGCAGCATCTACTGCTGGCTTCTTCCTTGTTCCCATTGCCCCAGCACCCACTACTGCCCTCTGCCCCCTTCACATTGCCCCAGCACCCACTGCTCTTCTCCCCATCCCCTGTGCTGCCACCCACAGGTTCCATGGTGCTTCTTCCCCCAATCACTGTGCACTGGTGCCAGCATCATCTAGACCATCCTTAACTATGGCCCCTTGTGTTGGTCCCATCTCACTCCCAAATCAGCCCCCTAGTCCAGTGTCTTGGCCCTGAAATCCCCGTCCTGCAGTGCAAACCTGCCCGTTCTCTCACCTCTTCACCCTCAAATCCCAGGACCTTTGCTGCCCAGGTTGTCCTCAACCCACCCTCAGCCAGATCCTACCTCCAAAAGCTTCCTGATACCTACCAAGTCCAGGCTCTCCACTGGGTTTCTCTTTGCCTTTTCCTTTCCTTTGGCCATGCTAGGGAGGGGGAACTCCTGTCTCACCACCATCCCATAGGTCCTCTATCACACAGTAGCAGTCTTGGAGCACACCACAGCATCCTAACTTTGCATGTCCTTAGTGCCCTCCTAAATCCTCCACTACAGTGTCCTCCTGTCCCTCTCCTTCCAACACAAGGATCCCCTGTCCTTTATCCTCCTCTGCATTTGTGCCTACTTTGGGGGATCCTGCTTCACCCATCCTGTTCTTACAGGGTTGAGCAAATCTGCCAGCTCCTTGGCTCAGCTCCTTGTTGAAGGAGACAAACCTCCAACAAGCTGAGGAAGCAGCTCCCAGCTCTGGTTTTGGGATCTGCCTGGGGCTGAGCTGCACCTCAGGCAGGTATTTCAGCAAAGGACCTGCTTGCAGGCTGGGGAAGCCAAATTGAAGGTACTGCTCCTCCTGGTTGAGGGCTGATGGATCCAGGGCTCCAGAACTGTCTGCTTTGCATAGTCTGAATTTCAACAGGGAAAAAGAAACCCAAGGAGCTGGAAAGGTTCATAAATGCAGTTTAAATGCTTTCTTTCCAAGGAGGGTAAATTAACTTAAGAGCATATATGAAATACTCAGTCTGGGAAGCCTGTATTCATCCTTTCCAAGTGATGTTGAAGGAGTCCCAAGGTTTTGTGAAGCCTGAAAGACCTTGAAATGGTTGGATCTTCCTCTAACAGAGAAACTGAGGAAAGGAAACAGAAAGCCAAGCTTTGTGCATTGCCCAGGCGAACGCCTGCTGATGCCCGTGTGGCCAAATCAAAGCCATTTCAGTGTGTAAAACTCTGGCACAAAGTTCTTCAGAAGGACATGATCCTGCAGGTCCCCACGATGCTGAATTCAAATGGTGCATACAGTCCCTTATTTTTGCTGACTTAAGCTATGGCAAGAAATATGGATATGGAAATGAATAAGCTGAATGCCAGCCCTCAGAGAATCACAGAATGATGGGGGTTGGAAGAGACCTCTGGAGAGCATCTAGTCCAATCCCTCTGCTACAGCAGGGTCACCTAGAGCATGTCTTACAGGATTGCATCAAGGCAGGTTTTGAAAGTTTCCAGAGAAGGACACTCCACAAGCACTCTGGGCAGCCTGTTCCAGTGCACTGGCACCCCCCAAAGGAAAGAATTTTTATTCCCCTCATGTTCAGATGGAACCTCCTGTGTTCCAGTTTGTGTCCATTGCCTGTGGTCCTGTCACTGGGCACCACTGAAAAGAATCTAGCCCCATCTGCTTGATTTCTGGACTTTAAACCTTGATAGGCATTGAGAAGGTCCTATCTCAGTCTTTCCTTCCCCAGGCTAAACAGCCCCAGGTCTCTCAGACTTTCCCCTCAAGACAGATTCTCCTCAATGTGACCAAAATAAATTCACATGCCTAAAGCATGTATAATAATATATAGAAACCATAACCTCCCTCTCCTGTTCAACAGCTTAAAACCTAAGCAGTAAATATGTCCATTAACTCTCACCCTAGTAAGAAAAATGGTTTCTGGGATGAAGGGATTGAGTCAGTCATCAGTAAATTTGCAGATGACACCAAGTTGGGAGCAGATGTTGATCTGTTAGAGGGTTGAAGGGCTCTCCAGAGGGACCTCGACTGACTGGACAGATGGGCAGAGTCCAACATGATGACATTCAACAAGTCCAAGTGTCAGGTGCTGCACTTTGGCCACAACAACCCCATGCAGTGCTACAGGCTGGGGTCAGAGAGGCTGAAGAGCAGGCAGACAGAAAGGGACCTGGGGGTACTGATTGACAGCCAGCTGAAAATGAGCCAGCAGTGTGCCCAGGTGGCCAAGAAGGCCAATGGCATCCTGGCCAGTATCAGGAACAGTGTGGCCAGCAGTAACAGGGAGGTCATTGTGCCCCTGTACTCAGCACTGGTTAGGCCACACCTTGAGTCCTGTGTCCAGTTCTGGGCCCCTCAGTTTAGGAAAGATGTTGAGTTACTGGAAGGTGTCCAGAGAAGGGTAACAAGGCTAGGGAGAGGTCTGAAGCACAAGCCCTATGAGGAGAGGCTGAGGGAGATGGGGTTATTTAGCTTGGAGAAGAAGAGGCTCAGGGGAGACCTCATTGCTGTCTCCAACTACCTGAAGGGAGGTTGTAGCCAGAAGGGGGTTGGTCTCTTCTCCCAGGCAACCAGCACCAGAACAAGAAGACAAAGTCTCAAGCTGCACCAGGGGAAGTTTAGGCTGGAGGTGAGGAGAAAGTTCTTCACAGAGAGAGTTGTTGGCCATTGGAATGTGCTGCCCAGGGAGGTGGTGGAGTCACCATCCCTGGAGGTGTTCAAGAGGGGATTGGACGTGGCACTTGGTGCCATGGTTTAGTAGTCATGAGGTGTTGGGTGACAGGTTGGACTTGATGATCTTTGAGGTCTTTTCCAACCTTATTGATTCAATGATTCTATGATTCTATGACCCATACTCTTAGGGGAAAGACACCTGTACGAGGCTTAAACTTTTGTTTTGCAGCACAAGGAGATATAAATGGAAGCATTCCTCATTGCTCCAAACTTTTCTGTCAGCACATTTGCTACATATGGTTTGAGAGGCAAAGGGAGAACAAAAAAATGATGACAGAGAGAGAGAGAAATTGAACCAAAACAGCACAGAAGTAATCAAAGTATTTGGGCTTGTTATTGAAATAGAAGTGTGGGTGCATATTGCATTTCATGAGCCAATCAGGGGGCAGAAGTGTCATCTGTTTTGATACAAAAACAACCCAAACTTGCGCGATGAGACATGCGGGTGGGAGAAGACAGCAGTTAAGGATTGTAGCTTTGGCACACTAAATTGAGGAGCAGCAGTTGCTTGGGCAATCTATGACATGACACTGGGGAGGCTGGATGTCTCAGTGCAGTTGTGGCCAGCTGTGTCCTAGAAGAATGGATTCAAGCTGGAAGATGTTCAGGGAAGAGCTGGGCATTGATCAGAGGTCAGGACAGTCTGTCTTTCTGCTGTGGGCTGAAAGAGTCTGGCTTGTTTAATTTAGCAAACTGAGACTGGAGAGGGAATGTGTTTTCTACCTATAAATACATCCTGGAAAAGAAATGCAAGTGGAAGGAAAGGCGTTGCGCCACTGAAGGGCAACAGCTGAAGAGTAAATGAGTAGGAACTGGCCATGAATATATTTAGACTGGGAATCGGAAGATCCTTCCAGTAGGAGTAACAGAGACTAAAAACAGAGACTAGAAACAGAGACCAAAACCAGAGACTAAAACAGAGACCCTAAAAGTAGCTGGTTTTAACACATAGCTTCATAGTGTTGCGAAGGAAATTGCACACCAGCGTGGAACAACAAACAAACAGTTGGGATGGAAGCCCTTGAAAGGTTCTCCTGCCCAGATCACCTCCCCTTGGAAAGATCTTGTCCATTTTGATACATGGCACACTACGTTCCTTCCTGCATCAGGCGATGAGTCACGGATACATGACTCCGTGGGTGGCCAGAAGTGATATCTCCATCACTTACATCTTAATTCCTGATTATCCCATGATGTGCACCAGCTCCTGCTGGCTCGCTCAGCACGCAGCAGAGAGGCAGCCGTGTCCGAGGCACCCCAAAAAAATCCCTCATTGCCTTGGGACCCACAACCACCTTCAGCCAAGGATGTGGCACAGACACTTTGCTCCTTCAGCCAAGGATGTGGCACAGACACTTTGCTCCATCAACCAGAGCTGGAGTTCTGCTTCGCGGTGGTTCTCGTTGCACAGAGAGCTGGAAGAACCACTAGTCAGAGCCTGCTTCTTTTATTAGCCAACAGTATGTATTTTTGAGGGGTATTTTTTTCTGGCAGTTGTGTCAATCACGCCCATGTTGAGATCTCTCTAATCAGATGTTGGAAAGGAGAGAGCTCTTCTGTGTGCTGAGCGGCGACCCACACTTCCATCGTGTCTGGAGGTCCAGATAAACTCTGGCTGACCCTTAGATCTGCACCTATTTATAAAACACATGAAGCAAGGGTTTTCCTCTTGCAGCGCGCAGAGCTGACCTGTCTGTACCTTGTATTTCATGTTCTTTCTGTTCTTCAGAAATGCCAGGAAGACACCAGGAAAGGGGGAGGTGTGTTTGGTCCCCACCAAACGCAACCTTCTCAGTGCTGGTTGGTTAAAGGCTTTTTTCATCCTGATCAATACCCTAATTGAGCTATGTGGTCTTCCATCTTCCAGGCATTTATTCAGATCAGGGGAACAAATACTATACAGAGAAAGGCAAGTAAGCCCGAACTGGAGTTGTGTAAATCAGGAGCCACCTCATTTAAATAACTGGGGAGGGTGGAAGGGGGGTAGCGATCCAGTGGAGTGTTTGGTGTATGTGGAGTACTGCATTACCAGCACAGATAATTACAATTAATGGGGGTTTGCTTTAAGCAAAGTAGGTCAGAAAAACGACAATCTTATGGTGTCATTAGTTTCCATCAATTACTTCCATGTTGTTTGCTCAGTTCCCAAGTCAAGCGAGTGTGGGCTGGCAGCCTTGCAAGCTCAACTTGGGATTGTCTCTAGAAATCAAACTGCATTATTTCTGCCTCATGCATCATCACCAACAATAAAGCCTCCACTGCTGGAATATTGCAGGTGGCTTCGTTATTCATGCATGAGGCAGAAAAGACTCCAGCTCCCTTTGCCACAGCGCTAAAGTCTCTGCAGCGTGGTTGTCTGAGGAAACTTCGTAGCTGTTTTGTGAACTTGGCTGAGGAGGCACACTTAGGTCAGTCCTTCTGTTGATGGACTTCTGAATGTTCTCTTAGACCTTTTGACTTTTCAGGGGAAGTTTAGGTGAGGAGGTGAGGAGAAAGTTCTTCACAGAAAGAATGGAATGGAATGGAATGGAATGGAATGGAATGGAATGGAATAGAATAGAATAGAATAGGATAGAATATAATGGAATGGAATGGAATGGAATGGAATGGAATGGAATGGAATGGAATGGAATGGAATTAACCAGGTTGGAGAAGATCTTTAAGATCATTGAGTCCAACCTGTCACCCAACACCATCTCATCAACTAAACCATGGCACCAAGCACCCCATCCAGTCTCTTCCTAAACACCTCCAGGGATGGGGACTCCACCACCTCCCTGGGCAGCACATTCCAGAGGCCAATCTCTCTTTCTGGGAAGAACTTCTTCCTAACCTCCAGCCTAAACCTCCCCCGGTGCAGCTTGAGACTGTGTACTCTTGTTCTGGCGCTGCTTGCCTGGGAGAAGAGACCAACCCCCACCTGGCTACAACCTCCCTTCAGGGAGTTGTAGAGAGCAAGAAGGTCTTCCCCGAGCCTCCTCTTCTCCAGGCTCAGCAATCCCGGCTCCCTCAGCCTCTCCTCACAGGGCTGTGCTCCAAACCCCTCCCCAGCTTTGTTGCCCTTCTCTGGACACCTTCCAGCAACTCAACATCTTTCCTAAACTGAGGGGCCCAGAACTGGACACAGGACTCAAGGTGTGGCCTAACCAGTGCTGAGTACTGGGCAGAATGACCTCCCTGCTCCTGCTGACCACACTATTCCTGATGCAGACCAGGATGCCATTGGCCTTCTTGGCCACCTGGGCACACTGCTGGCTCCTGTTCAGCCTGCTGTCAACCAGTACCCCCAGGTCCCTTTCTGCCTGGCTGCTCTCCAGCCACTCTGACCCCAGCCTGTAGTGCTGCATGGGGTTGTTGTGGCCAATGTGCAGAACCCAGCTCTTTGTGACATCAAGGTCTCTAGAAAAGGTGCGGAAAGTGCCAAACACTCCATATTGAGAAGCCACCTCACAGTCATCCTAAGATCTGCCTCTAAGAGAGTGTGAAGAATGTTTGGTGAAGCTTTCCAGTTCTAGCACTTCTTTTCTATTTGAGGGCTTAGGCTTTTTTTACTTTCAGTTTAGCAATGCCCTTGACTGATAAGTGTTATCAGGGACTGTCAATAGTCACATGTTAGTCCCTACTGATACCTTGAAAGAGCTGAACACAGTGTGTTTTCACAGCTGGACCAAGTGCTTGGCTCCTAATCCCTGTTCCTTACAACTCTACAATTTCCCATGCAACTGAGTAGTTTTGAATGGCTTACACTTTGTGGGAAGTGCATTTAAAATGTAAGAATACATTTAGGCTCCATCAGTCCAACCAGGGCCAAGTCACGGAATCACAGAATGGTCAGGGTTGGAAGGGATCTCAAGGATCAGCCAGTTCCAACCCCCTGCCATGGGCAGGAACACCTCACACTACACCAGGTCCTTTCCAAACTAAAATGTCTGTGAGCCAGCCTCCCAGAAGGAGGCATCTAACCCAAGGGGCTGTTCCTTTAAAGCACATTCCTGTTTCTGGCTAGTCATTTTTGTTTGCAAAACACAGTTACTGATATAACCTAACAGAGATTAAGCCCTTAAGACATGTTCAGGTCATAGAATCATAGAATTGGTATGGTTGGAAGGGACCTTAAGGATCATCTAGTTCCTCAAGGATCATCTATATCAGGTTACTCAGCCTGGCCTTAAAAACCTCCAGGGATGAGGCTTCTACCACCTCCCTGGGCAATCTGTGCCAGTCTCTCACCACCCTCATGGGGAAGAACTTCTTCCTCACATCCAATCTGAATCTACTCATTTCTATTTTATTTCCATTCCCCCTAGTCCTATAATTACCTGACATAATAAAAAGTCCCTCCCCAGGTCCTCAGATATTGCATGGTAGAAGATGAATAATGATGGTAAAACACTGGACCAGGCAGCCCAGAGAGGTGGCAAATGCCCCATCCCTGGAAACATTCCAGGTCACATTGGACAGGACTCTGAGCAACTTCATCTAGTTGCTCACTGCAGTGGAGTTAGACTAGATGACCTTTAAAGGTCCTTTCCCACCCAATCCATTCTAAGATTCTATTATAGATACACAATTATATGGATCTCAAACTTTTCTCTCTTGGACAATAATGTTACATTTCTGACACTTTACCCTGCCCTGACAAACTCAAGACCATTTCATAGAATCATAGAATCAATAAGGTTGGAAGAGACCTCAAGGACCATCAAGTCCAACCTGTCACCCAACACCTCATGACTACTAAACCATGGCACCAAGTGCCACATCCAATCCCCTCTTGAACACCTCCAGGGATGGTGACTCCACCACCTCCCTGGGCAGCACATTCCAATGGCTAACAACTCTCTGTGAAGAACTTTCTCCTCACCTCCAGCCTAAACTTCCCCTGACACATCTTGATACTGTGTCCTCTTGTTCTGGTGCTGGTTGCCTGGGAGAAGAGACCAGCCCCTTCCTGGCTACAACCTCCCTTCAGGTTGTTTCAGCATATCCTTGGGAAGTGTGCATTAGCAAACTTCATAGTTGTTGTTATCTAGATCTTATCTGTGATGATGTGGTTTATTCAGCTCTCCTCAGGCTTCCTTTAACCTCCTGAGAGCTGTAGCTGTTTTCATTTGTGCATCAAGAGGACCCTGCCTCAGTGGTTTTGGAAACCCACCTCTGTGGGACACCTTTTATATACACTCAGCTGAACCACTGACATAGGATGTGTGATGACAGGGTCACCTGGGGACTGGTCTGTGCAGAAGAGGGTGACTGCAAGAAGCTTGCTGACCTTTGCAAAGCCTTTTCTTTGCAGAGCCTGGCAATACTTGCAGCTTTCCCATCACACTGAGCAGAAGCTAATCCCTTCAATTGTGCTCAAGGTAGTGGTTACCCCTCAGGAAGAAGCAATATGACTTCATCAGCCAAAGAAAGGTGGTGAGTTGATGCAGGGAACTGTTTTTCTCCCCTTGGAAATGCATTAACAGCTAAGACCTCCAGTTTGATGCACTTGCCTGGTGCTTTTCCAAGCTGGGATTTAGGAAAAGCAACTACACAGCATTTCCTCCTTCTCCCCATGGGGCTCCAATGATTTAATTTGCTCTGAAGGGCAGGGACGTATCTCACGGAGTAGCTGGTTGCTATTGTCCGTGTGCCACACTGCTCTTTGGAGCTCACTGAAAACCCCCCTGATCAGGTGATGGTTCCCCTTCTGAACTGGCTGCATGGAGTTGGCCACTGTACCAGTACAAACTGTACACAGCACAGAGATTTCCTCTTCTTCTAGGTCCCTGGGAGAGCCATTGTATAGCCACAGGCAATGGGAAGAAGCAGAGCTGGATTTCACATCTTAGCTAAGGTAAAGTATATTCCTGCAGCCTTTCCAGACACACTCCCTGATGCTCATCTGAGAGTGCTCTAAAACCTCCAGGCCCATGCATGTAGCAGAATAAAGCATTCTCCTGTAATTAATGCTGTCACTGCAGAGTTGTTAATTAAATGCATGCCCTTTGCTATCAAAGCAAATAAAGACAGAATATTGCACTAATCCCATACTGCATGGATTTCCCTTCAGAAAGCATAGAAAAGGCTGCTGGTGGTGACCAATCTGGTGAATGTAGCATCTTCAGTCTCCCTTTAGCTGAAACAGCAGCCCAAGCATTGCCTGTTTCTACTTAGTGTCTCTGCTTCCTCTTTTCACAGTCCTTCCTCTAGTCAAGGTACTGCAGAGAAATTGTCTTCCCTATTCCCCACTGACCTCATGAGATCCTCCATGGACCATTTTCCTAAAGCTCTGCACACACAAGGTCTTTTTTTTCACTCCCCTTTCCATTCCAGTTTCCTTTCTGTAATCCATGCTGGTTACACCTTTGCAGACCTTCTCATCATGAACCCTGTGGGGTTTCTCACTTAGTAAATCTTTTGCCCCTTGCCTTGGTTCCACTACAGTCACCATTTCTACCTCTTTGCTCCTGAATAAAACATCTTGATCTAGTGCAGCTGCTATTCTAAGTAAGAAAGAGCTGGATTCAGCTCCAAGCTGAACATATGAAGGTTTGCATCTGTGAGTGAGTTCCCATCACAGTCAAGAACTAGCTATCAAATGACTCTGTTCAGTTGCCCATGCCCACATCTAATGCCATTTGAAAAGCCTCTACCTGATGCTCCAAGAGCTTGTGTCTTTCCTATGTCCTGCATCATACCCATCAGTCTTGGAGCAGGATCCCATCCTGGGGCATCTCAGCTGACAGCAGACATTCAAAACCTGCATCTAGCCCAGAGTATTCTGCCATCAGGTTTGGTAGGAGCAGGGTCAGGCCCCCAGGGCACATCCAAATGTACCTGGGTGGCCAGCACCAGAACAAGAGGACACAGTCTCAAGCTGTGCCAGGGGAGGTTTAGGCTGGATGTTAGGAAGAAGTTCTTCCCAGAAAGAGAGATTTGCCATTGGAATGTGCTGCCCAGGGAGGTGGTGGAGTCACCATCACTGGAGGTGTTTAGGAAGAGCCTGGATGGGCTGCTTGGTGCCATGGTTTAGTTGATGAGATGGTGTTGGGAGATAGGTTCGACTCGATGATCTTAAAGGTCTTTTCTAATCTGGTTAATTCTATTCTATTCTAGTCTAGTCTAGTCTAGTCTAGTCTAGTCTGTTCTAGTCTATTCTATTCCATTCCATTCCACTCTACTCTATTCTATTTTATTGTGTTCTATTCTATTCTAAACACAGCTTGTTCTGCAACAAACCAAAGATCTCTTGGTAGGACAACAGAAACACTTTCTTTCTCATTTCCTTTTATCCTCACACCATATTAAAAGCAACACCATTTCCCTTTACTCTGGTTTTTTTTAAATGCTTTTAATTCCTCTGGCCTTGCACAGGTCATTCAGTATCTCAGGGGACAGATGAGATTTGCCCAGCTTGAAATGGACGCTTAAGGTCTCTCATCTGTACGGCAGAAACGATCCCGTGGCTATTTCAGACAACAGCTAAAGCTGAAGCATTGCTGCTTAGAAGTCTGGGTTCAGGCACATGCTGTGCTTTCTGATGTGTGTACATCAGCAGCGTGCCCAGCTCTGGCAAGTGCTGTTATCATTCCTCCCATCTGCCAGCCAGCACAATATTTCTGAATCTGTTAATTAAGAAACTGAAGTTTTTGCCCGAAGATACCACAGCAACTGCTTCGGTTTCTGTGCAGCAAGGAAAAAAAACCCAACTCCCCCCAAAAAACCCCACCAAACAACCCCAAAACCTAATGCTTGCCTTGTCCACAATTACCTAAATTGTTGAGGGAAAAGATGATTCTGCTTTCATGTTGATTCACTTTTGTGATTTCATTGCCGGGGCTGAGCGTGGCAGCCGTTGAAATTATCTCCTGCTCTCGTTTTACTCAAGACCTGTTATTTGCTAACAAAGAGTCAGCCTGGCAAGAATGGGAAGGTGACAACTGCCTCCTTCATCAGTGCAAATGACAATAATCTCCTCTCTCCCACCACGTGAAAATAAACACTGAATCATGCCAGGCAGAAATACCCTTCTGCGTTTGGAGATATATGGATGCGGAGAGGCAGCGCCTGCTCTCGTTTATGGAGCCCTGAAATTGAAGTCTCTCTAGTGGTGCTGAGAGAGTTGGAGCTGGGCATCTGGAGAAGAGAAGGCTCCCAGGAGACCTAATTGTGGCCTTCCAGTATCTGAAGGAAGCCTGCAAAAAAGCTGGGGAAGGACTTTTTAGGGTGTCAGGGAGTGATAGGACTGGGGGGAATGGAGCAAAACTAGAACTGGGTAGATTCAGATTGGATGTTAGAATGGGCTGGGTGGGAAGGGATCTTTAAAGGTCATCTATTCATAGGATCATAGAATCATAGAATCAACCAGGTTGCAAAAGACCTCAGACATCAACAAGACCAACCTGTCACCCAACACCTCATGACTAACTAAACCTTGGCACCAAGTGCTACATCCAATCCCCTCTTGAACACCTCCAGGGATGGTGACTCCACCACCTCCCTGGGCAGCACATTCCAATGATGAATGACTCTCTCAGTGAAGAACTTTCTCCTCACCTCCAGCCTAAACTTTCCCTGGCACAGCTTGAGACTGTGACCTCTTGTTCTGGTGCTGGTTACCTGGGAGAAGAGACCAACCCCCACCTGGCTACAAACTCCCTTCAGGTAGTTGTAGAGCAAGGTCTCCCCTGAGCCTCCTCTTCTGCAGGCTAAGCAACCCCAGCTCCCTCAGCTTCTCCTCCCAGGGTTGTGCTCCAGACCTCTCCCCAGCCTTGTTGCCCTTCTAGTTGAGCTCCCCTGCAGTGAGCAACTAGGTGAAGTTGCTCACAATCCTATGGAATCTGACCTGGAATGTTTCCAGGGATGGGGCATTTTCCACCTCTCTGGCCTGCCTGGTCCAGTGTTTTACCATCATTATTCATCTTCTACCATGCAATATCTGAGAACCTGGGGAGGGACTTTTTAGGGTGTCAGGGAGTGATAGGACTAGAAGGAATGGAGCAGAGTAGGAAATGGGTAGACTCAGATTGGATGTGAGGAAAAAGTTCTTCCCCATGAGGTTGGTGAGACACTGGCACAGGTTGCCCAGGGAGGTGGTGGAAGCCTCATCCCTTCAAAGGCCA
This sequence comes from Dryobates pubescens, assembly GCF_014839835.1. Lineage (NCBI taxonomy): Eukaryota > Metazoa > Chordata > Aves > Piciformes > Picidae > Dryobates > Dryobates pubescens. The sequence continues at coordinate 20,270,649 of NC_071614.1, read as the reverse complement.
GGCTGGATGTGGGTCTGAGCAACCTGCTGTAGTGTGAGGTGTCCCTGCCCATGGCAGGGGGGTTGGAATTAGATGATCCTTGTGGTCCCTTCCAACCCTGACAATTCTGTGATTCTATGAACACCTCCAGGGTCATTGACTCCACCACCTCCCTGGGCAGCACATTCCACTGACCAATTATGATTCTTCTTTGTGCTCTGAGCCATTCTTCTCTCCACAAGGATGGGTGCTTAGATGCTCACCTTCGAATCAGCCGCAATGACAGCATATTCCAGTGCTGCCAAATTGGAATGGGGAAGGGGAAAATAAAAAGAGAGTGTGGTGGGGTTGGTTTTTTTTCCCTTTCTATATAAAAAAAAAAGAGGGAGGCAAATGCTTGGGAAGACATATGTGTTTAGTGTTGTTGGCAGATTTGTAAACTTATTAGTGCCTCCACACACCATGTAATTAAGATCTACTGGTAATTAGTCAATAGTTAAAAATAGGGGGTGGTATTGTGCTGCTTGAAAAAAACGCCTACAAAATGATGTGTTCTTTGCACTCAGGGTGCACTTAGTGTCTCCTGGAGGAAAAAAAATAGATGTTAATTTCAAAACCCCATAATTGCTCCAGAGCCAGGTATTTTTTTTAATCCAAGTAGGTTTCAGGGTGTCTGCATGTGTGTGTGTTCAACCTCTTTATCTTGGGGCATTTAGAATAGAATAGAATTAACCAGGTTGGAAAAGACCTTTGAGATCATCAAGTCCAACCTATCACCCAGCATCATCTCATCAACTAAACCATGGCACCAAGCACCCCAACCAGTCTCTTCCTCAACACCTCCAGGGATGGGGACTCCACCACCTCCCTGGGCAGCACATTCCAATGGCAAATCACTCTCTCTATGAAGAACTTCTTCCTAACATCCAGCCTAAACCTCTCCTGGCACAGCTTGAGACTGTGTCCTCTTGTTCTCGTGCTGGTTGCCTGGGAGAGGAGACCAACCCCCACCTGGCCACAACCTCCCTTCAGGGAGTTGTAGGCATATGGGACAAGGGCATGGCATAAAGGCAAGAAGGAGGATCATTTCAAGAGCTGACACCATCTGAGATGCAGTAGAGGAGAGAAGATGATGAGTACATCTAGTTCAACTTTCAAGGGATAATTGTAGACAAGAAGAAGGCCAACAGTGAGCATATTGCTCACTGAAACAGTTTCAGGTATCACAAGCAACAGGAGGAACAGCTATTCAAAACAAGAAGGTCTGCCCTGAGCCTCCTCTTCTCCAGGCTAAGCAACCCCAGCTCCCTCAGCCTCTCCTCACAGGGCTGTGCTCCAAACCCCTCCCCAGCTTTGTTGCCCTTCTCTGGACACCTTCCAGCAACTCAACATCTTTGTCTGTGTTGGTGTGATGTCAAATGAATCCAACAGCATATTTTATTAGGTTTTCCCCTCCCTTGGATGAAAATGTTAAGCTAAAAAACTGCAGACTCCACCACAGCCATGGAGGGACTGAGAGCTTTGTCTCATTTGGAGATTTCCATGGAAATAAACCTGCTCATCAAGGGAAATTGTTCAAAAATCCACAGGAATGGCAGATGTGCAGCACCATGGGGCAGATGTCTGATGCTGGGAGAGTTGTACATGTGTTTTCTAAATATTCAGGGATTACCAGGGTCTATAGATATAATCCTTTAGTAACCTCAGATGTCAAAGACAAGGCAAAAGCTCTAATGCCTTGCAGTAAGCGTTTGGCCAAACTGCCCTGTAAGGTGTTTCCCCACACATATGTTGAGTAACTTGTCCATATCACAGAACCACAGAATCACCAAGGTTGGAAGAGACCTCAAAGATCATTAAGTCCAACCTGTCACCACAGACCTCATGACTAAACCATGGCACCAAGTGCCATGTCCAATCCCCTCTTGAACACCTCCAGGGATGGTGACTCCACCACCTCCCTGGGCAGCACATTCCAATGGCCAACAACTCTCTCTGGGAAGAACTTTCTCCTCACCTCCAGCCCTGGCACAGCTGGAGACTGTGTCCTCTTGTTCTGGTGCTGGTTGCTTGAGAGAAGAGACCAACCCCTTCCTGGCTACAACCTCCCTTCAGGTAGTTGTAGACAGCAAGAAGGTCTCCCCTGAGCCTCCTCTTCTCCAGGCTAAACATCCTCAGCTCCCTCACCCTCTCCTCACAGGGCTGTGCTCAAGGCCTCTCCCCAGCCTCGTTGCCCTTCTCTGGACATGTTCAAGAGTCTCAATGTCCTTCTTAAACTGAGGGGCCCAGAACTGGACACAGGACTCAAGGTGTGGCCTAACCAGTGCAGAGTACAGGGCACAATGACTTCCCAGCTCCTGCTGGGCACACTATTCTTGATACAGGCCAGGATGCCATTGGCCTTCTTGGCCACCTGGGCACACTGCTGGCTCATGTTTAGGCAGCTGTCAATCATCACCCCCAGGTCCCTCTCTGCCTGGCTGCTCTCCAGCCACTCCAACCCCAGCCTGTAGCTCTGCATGGGGTTGTTGTGGCCGAAGTGCAGCACCCGGACCTTGGACTTGTTGAATGCCATCTGGTTGGACTCTGCCCATCTGTCCAGTTGGTCGAGGTCCCTCTGCAGAGCCCTTCTGCCCTTTAACAGATCAACAAAATCCTACCAAAGCAAACACAGACTAGGTGATGTGGCTGTTTACATTTTCTTAACTCCTGCTTTGCAATGTAGCCCAGACCTGTGTGAGAGCTGCTGGGCGAGGCTCTGAGAGGACGTCTCCTTTGGCTGTCATAAGCAATCTGTGGTGATTTGTTGTGCAGACAGGCATTTGTCTCAGGTAATCCAAAGGGCTTATTTTGATTGCTTGGTAGATCCAAGGCATGTAGACTCGCCTCAATGGGGGATTCATTTATTATGCTCCCAAACCACTCCTAAATCTTTCCTTATGTCATGTCAATGGATTTGTCAGGCCACCCTCAAACAGCAGCGATGTGCTGGTTGGGGAAATTTACCCTTGCCAAGCTCAGTTAGTTGCTGTGTTCACAGACCTCCTCCTGAAGGAAATTCTGCTGCAGGAAATAGTGTGGACTGTGTTTTGTGCCGTTGAGAGAAGTGTCTTCTCTTGATCTTAGGAAATAAATGAATGAATAAATAAATAAACAAACCCTAACCTACTCCAGTTCATAGAATCCTAGAATCAACTAGGTTGGAAAAGACCTCAGAGATCATCAAGTCCAACCTATTACCTAATACCCAACACCTCATGACAACTAAACCATGGCTCCAAGTGCCACGTCCAATCCCCCCTTGAACACCTCCAGGGATGGTGACTCCACCACCTCCCTGGGCAGCACATTCCAATGGCCAAGCTCTCTTTCTGTGTAGAACTTTCTCCTCACCTTGAGCCTAAACCTCCCCTGGTGCAGCTTGAGATTGTGTCCTCTTGTTCTGGTGCTGCTTGCCTGGGAGAAGAGACCAACCCCCACCTGGCTACAACCTCCCTTCAGGTAGTTGTGGAGAGCACTAAGGTCTCCCCTGAGCCTCCTCTTCTCCAGGCTAAGCAACCCCAGCTCCCTCAGTTTCTCCTCACAGGGCTGTGCTCCAACCCCCTCCCCAGCTTTGTTGCCCTTCTCTGGACACCTTCCAGCAACTCAACATCTTTCCTAAACCAACACATGGGAAATGTCTTGGGAATATCTTGAAGTTGGTTACATCCAACCCACCAGCAATGCAATAATATATGATGATAATTAAAATGTATATATGTAAATCAGTGATGCTGTTTGTTTTTAATCAAAGGAAATTACTGATTGCAAAAAGCAAACACCCCACAAAAGCAAACAAAATGAAACCAATCATCTTTGAGTAGGAGAACCGTGACACAGTTGTGTGTGAGGAAAAGACAGAAGTCCATTGTAAGAGAATTAGAATCAGAGGATCATAGAATGGTTTGGGTTGTAAGGGACCTCCAAGGGTCATCTAGTCCAGCCCCGCTGCAGTCAGCAGGGACATCTTCCACTGGATCAGGTTGCTCAGAGCCTTGTTGAGCCTGCCCTTGAATATCTCCAGTGATGGGTCCTCAAACAACCTCCCTGGGCAACCTGTTCCAGTGTTCCACCAACCTTATGGTACATAACTTGTTCCTAACATCCAGTCTAGATCTCCTCTAATTTCAAACCATTGCCCCTCATCCTATCACAGCAGGCCTTTGTAAACAGCCCCTCTCCAACTTTCTTTTAGCCCCCCTTTAGGTACTGGTGTCCCCAGAGCCTTCTTTTCTCCAGGCTGAACAATCCCAGCTCCCTCAGGCTGTCCCCCTCGGACAGGTCTTTTGTATCATCCTATGTTCTATTCTGGTGTGGAATACCTTTCATTTTCAACTGAAGAGGACATGACCAGTGACTCTTACAACATGTCAGATGTTTTTTCCATCCTTTCCTTCCTTTGGAAGGCCCTGGCTGAGGAATAAATGAGCACTGTGGCAGAGGGGCAATGTAGGAGGCATGCTCATGTTGGCTATACTGTATAACAGCCCTGCAGAGGAACCAACAGAGACCATCACTTTGGACCTTTGACTGCTGTCTGTAGCCTTGACTGGGAAAAGACATTAAGAGGATGTCTCTCCTCTTCTTGGGATGTAGTAGAAACTGGCCAAGGGATGAAGGAGTCCTTGGGAGGAGTAAGAATGGCAAGCACATGGAAAACTCTGAACATGTGCTTTCTTAAGCCTTGTTTCCTCAAGAAACCAGGAAGAATGGAAAGGAATGGAATGGAATGGGATGGGATGGGATGGGATGGGATGGAATAGAATAGAATAGAATAGAATAGAATAGAATAGAATAGAATAGAATAGAATAGAATAGAATAGAATAGACCAGACCAGGTTGGAAGACCCCAAAGAGCCTTTATTCACTTTGCTCTTCTCTTTTTTCCACTGCTTCAAGCTCTTTTATAATAAATCATCATCCCCAGTGCTCACTGTCCAGCTTGGGCTCACTTGGGACTCAATACCAACATAGCCTGCAGACTCACCTTGGGGTTGATGCACATTTCTTTCAGAGAAAAGCTTCATTTGTCACCTGATCAGTCCTCACTGGGGACCACCAGTTGATCACCAGTCATGCCAGTGCTTGGAAAAATGTCATTGCATGCAAAGCTACCAGAGCGTGGGAACCTCTGGGACATGCAATCACCAAGGCTGGACAGTGAAAAACCTCTCCAGTGAGACTTCTGACATGTTCTGCATGGGCTGTCCAAGAGGCTGCAAAATCCTGGAGGACCTGAGAACTGTGGATAGGGACCAACTGTCTCTTCCAGAATGAGAACTAGGAAGAACAACACATTGCAGGTAAATAGAAACAGGATCAAGGAATCTCCTGCGCTGAAAATGACCATGAAGTGGGAAGTGAGAAGGGGTCTGTATCATACCTGCTTGCCCTGTCCTTACTTTTCTTATGGGACCCTCTCACAGGCCAAAACCAGGGAGAAAATACTAGGTGCATCCTTGTTTTGAACAAGTGCAGCTGTAGTAATGCTCTTGGGACAGGCTACTGTTTAGGCTGGATATTAGGAAGAAGTTCTTCTTAGAAAGAGAGCTTGGCCATTGGAATGTGCTGCCCAGGGAGGTGGTGGAGTCACCATCCCTGGAGGTGTTTAGGAAGAGACTGGCTGGGGTGCTTGGTGCCATGGTTTAGTTGATGACATGGTGTTGGGTGATGGGTTGGATGCAATGATCTTGAAGGTCTCTTTCAACATAGTTAATTCAATTCAATTCAATTCAATTCAATTCAATTCAATTCAAGTTTATCCTATTCTATCCTATTCTATTCTAGTCTAGTCTAGTCTAGTCTAGTCTAGTCTACTCTACTCTACTGTTTAGGCTGGATGTTAGGAAGAAGTTCTTCATAGAGAGAATGGTCATTGGAATGTGCTGCCCAGGGAGGTGGTGGAGTCACCATCACTGGAGGTGTTTAGGAAGAGACTGGATGGGGTGCTTGGTGCCATGGTTTAGTTGATTAGATAGTGTTGGAGTAATCCCTGTGCTACTGTCTCTACAATATGTAATCCAATGGTGCTTGCTTCACAGTGGTCTCTTTTCTTCTCACTTAGAAGTTTTGTGTTGAAAGGCAGTTCTGATGACTCTGATTTACAATGACAGCAACTTCAGTGGCATTTAAAGTGACTGGAAGGAAGAGATAAATAAGCTTGAATATTCCTCAGTAAAGCAGTGGAAGAATTTTTCTGCCCTGTAAGGTTCCTAGGTGCTAAGCCAGGCATGGGATTTTGTTTCACCTCGGTTTAGACAGCTAAAAGTTGGACATCTTCTTCAAGCTGGTCCTTCAAAGTTTATCTGAAGGACTTGGAAGAGGAGGCCAACATATCTAGAAGGTAATTCCTCTGCACTTTGGGACAGGATGAAGCATGGTCTGGAGAAGCCCACCCTCATTACTGCTGACTCTGGAGATAGTGCAGAGCACTGCACAAGAAACCTAACTTTTAGAGGGCTGAAGTGAGGCAAAAGTGACCCAGACTAGGCAGAGTGAGCAAGGCCACGTTCAGAGACAGAGCTGTCCCCCAACAGCTTGGGATGCTTTGAGTAGGTGATGCTTTTGACTCTTGCTTCTTGGCTTTCCAGAGTCTGAAAGCTGTGAGTAGAGTCCTTGGTTTATGGATGAGTGTCATAAAGTGCTCCTTGCTTCAGGATACTCAGCCAGTACTGGAGAAACCTGCATCCTACTCTGCTGAGGTGGTGGTCAGTGCAATAGAGAGGGAAACCTTGGGGGGGGAGGTAAAGCATAGCTGGAGGATAGCAAGGACTCCTCAAAGAGAGGCATGAGGAACTCAGTTATCTGCTAGTTAGGCTGATAAAAAAGGGGCACAGGGGATTCTGCAGCACAAATGCTCAGGTTGAATCTTTGAGAGGATAACAAGCTCTGGCATTTTTAGGGCAGAATGGGAAAAAAAAAAGAAAAGAAAAAAAGAAGAAGAAGCTGAAACAGCAGCAAACAATAACTCTTGATCTAAACCTTACAGATCACTGTACTTGCAATGAAGCCAGTGGGGCAACTGTCCAGGCAAGACCTGCAAAAGCAGGTCTGTTGAATGAGCCCTACCTCACCTACCTTGACCCAAAAACTTCTCAATTACCTTGCTAGCTCCAATGGAGACTGGGCAGTCTTGACTCACTCCTCAGTATTTCACCAAGAAGAGAGGAAAGAATAGCATAACATATTATAGAATGGAATGGAATGGAATGGAATATAATAGAATGGAATGGAATGGAATGGAATAGAATAGAATTAAGCAGGTTGGAAAAGACTTCCGAGATCATCAAGTCCAACCTATCACCCAACACCATCTAATCAACTAAACCATGGCACCAAGCACCCCATCCAGTCTCTTCCTAGACACCTCCAGCGATGATGACTCCACCACCTCCCTGGGCAGCACATTCCAAGGGCCAATCTCTCTTTCTATGAAGAACTTCTTCCTAACATCTAGCCTAAACCTCCCCTGGCACAGTGCTGGTGCTGGTTGCCTGGGAGAAGAGACCAGCCCCCACCTAGCTACAACCTCCCTTCAGGGAGTTGTAGAGAGCAATAAGGCCTCCCCTAGCCTCCTCTTTTGTGAGAGGAGAGGGAGAGGGAGAGGGAGAGGGAGAGGGAGAGGGAGAGGGAGAGGGAGAGGGAGAGGGAGAGGGAGAGGGAGAGGGAGAGGGAGAGGGAGAGGGAGAGGGAGAGGGAGAGGGAGAGGGAGAGGGAGAGGGAGAGGAGAGTGGCCTAGCCTAAAACTGCCCCCAAAGCTCCTTTCCATTACAGCCCTGTGTGCTTCAAGCCGGTGAGCGGCGAATGGCGACCCTGAGTGCCTTTGACAGTGTGAAGGCAGAGTAACGGTCTGGCGGCTGCTGCTCTGCTGGGGAAGCCTCTGCCTGGCTCCTGTCGCCTCACTACGTCAGGGAGGTGATACCTTCATTTTCAGGTGCAACTGCTCTTTCAGCTGTTTGCCTCCTAAACTCACTCTTCATTGCTACGTGTGAAAAACCTTCACCGCTGTGCAAAATTACTGCACAGCAGATGGGAAAGGTTTCCCGACGCTGGCGTTCAGGAGGGTGTTTCACAGCTCTCTGCTGGGGAGCACCCATTCCTGCTCCAGTCTGTGCTGACCCACAGAACACATAGGCTTCCAGCAGCATCTTGATTCAAAGTTTGGGTCCTGCAATCAAAGATGCAGCCACTCAGAATACAGAATTCACCATGCTGGAAAAGACCTTTGAGATCATCAAGTCCAACCTACCACCCAACACCATCTCATCAATTAAACCATGGCACAAGTGCCTCATCCAGTCTCTTTTTAAACACTTCCAGGGATGGTGACTCCACCACTTCCCTGGGCAGCACATTCCAATGGCCAATCTCTCTTGCTGTGAAGAATTACTTCCTAATTCAGACATTTAGGTTTGAAGAGAACTAACTCAGCATCCTCTGTACCAGCCATGAAGGTCATTTTTTATCTGGCCAGTGTTCCCATCAATGGGTTGTGGCATTTGCCCTAAGATGTTGCTTGGCTGTACCTTCTCTGGAGACTTTCCACACCTATCTGGAAGCATTTCTGTGTGGACTACCCTGACTGAGCTGAACCTCCAGGCTAAGCAACCCCAGCTCCCTCAGCCTCTCCTTGCAGGGCTGTGCTCGAGGCCTCTCCCCAGCCTTGTTGCCCTTCTCTGGACACGTTCAAGAGTCTCAATGTCCTTCTTAAACTGAGGAGCCCAGAACTGGACACAGGACTCAAGGTGTGGCCTAACCAGTGCTGAGCACAGGGGCACAATGACCTCCCTGCTCCTGCTGGCCACACTATTCCTGATGCAATCACTTCTCATTCTCGAACTGGGGCAAAGTGCCACTTGCAGTCTCCAGGGATACTTCAGACTCCATTGCAAAGTGCCCTTTGGTCCTTTCTTGATGTTCCACACTCTGGTTTGCTGTTGAGGCTGTCTCCTGAACCACATACACTTCCAAATGTGGCAGCAAACTAGCTCACTGTAGCACACTAATTGCACCCTTCCCCTTCCGTGAGCTCTCCAGCTCTGGCCCAGGAATTGCCATACCCAGTTAGACCACCAGCTCATCAAATCCTCCTTCCTGCCTCCAGCAATGGCCAAAAAACTGAGGCTTCAGAGCTTCCCTTCCCAGCATGGGAAACTAGCTGCACAGTGCTGGGTGTGCAGGTGGCAAAGCTCTTCCCTGGCTGCCACAGAAGATCCACTTATGCGCTGAAGCATGAGATTTGATTACCTTTATTACACCATCCTTGCATGCAGAGCTACAAATGGTCATGGTCATGCAATTATCCAGTCACAGGAGTTGACTCAGTGGCCACCTTTGGCAGGGAAGACCATAAATTGGCTACATACAGTGGAGGGGCCTCTGATTTGCTGCACCTCCATTGAACTTTGCCTTTAACGAGTGACATCCAGTGACTTGTGTTACACACGGCAAGGGAAAATGGAGAGCTTCAGGCTGCTTGTTCCTTTTTTTCTCTCCCATCTGATTATCCTCAAGCACTTCTTTGTCTTTACAAAACATTTCTGGATCTTTGACCACTTTCTTTTACAGTATCACAGTGTCACAGTGCAGTAGAGTTTGGAAAGGACCTCCAGAGATCTTCCAGTCCAATCCCCCTGGCACAGCAGGATCACTTAGGGCAGTCTGCACAGGAATGCATCCAGGTGGGGTTGGAAAGCCTCCAGAGAAGGAGACTCCACAACCTCTCAGTGCAGCCTGTTTCAGTGCTCTGTGACCCTCACTGTAAGGAAGTTTCTCCTCATGTTGAGGTGAAATCTTCTGTGTTCAAGCTTGAAGCTGTTGTCCCTGCACACCACCAAGAAGAGCTTGGCCCCCTCCACTTGACACCCACCCCTCAGGTATATATAGACGTTGATGAGATCCCCTCTCATTCTTCTCTTCTCCACACTAAACAGCGCCAGGGCTCTCAGTCTCTCTTCACAGGGGAGATGCTCAAGACCCCTAATCATCCTTGTGGCTCTCTGTTGGATTCTCTCCAGCAAACCAGGTTATAATTGTCCTGCTTTTCAGGCTTTTCCAGCACTCTGGAGGATCAACTAAACCATGACACCAAACACCCCACCCAGTCTCTTCCTAAACACCTCCAGGGATGGGGACCCCACCACCTCCCTGGGCAGCCCATTCCAATGGCCAATCTCTCTTTCTGGGAAGAACTTCTTCCTAACAGCCAGCCTAAACCTCCCCTGGTGCAGCTTGAGACTGTGTCCTCTTGTTCTGGTGCTGGTTGCCTGGGAGAAGAGACCAACCCCCACCTGGCTACAACCTCCCTTCAGGGAGTTGTAGGCATGTGAGACAAGGGCATGGCATAAAGGCAAGAAGGAGGATTATTTCAAGGGCTGACACCATCTGAGATGCAGTAGAGGAGAGAATATGGATGACTACACCTACTTCAACTTTCAAGGGAAAATTGTAGACAAGAAGAAGGCCAGAGAGCATATTGCTCACTGAAACTGTTCCAGGTATCACAAGCAACAGCAGGAACAGCTATTCAAAGGGAAGGGAGAGGGGGAAATGTTGGTTTCAAGCAAAACAATGCCACAAGAACCCATTTAGCATCTCTTCAAGCACATGCTGCTGTGGCCTTGAGTGCAAGGAGCTGTAAAAGTGACCAGAGCAAGAGGCTCAAAAGTGAATTGCTCAAGTGAAAGGAAGCTGTGATGAAATGCCAGCCAGCCCTGTCGGTCCTTCCTTCAGTGCTCCTCAGAAATGCCTGATGCTTTCTGACTGCTTAGCCAGGGCTGGAGCAATTACTTGGCTGCAGTGTTTTCACTTTTACAGCAAAAAAAAAAAAAGAGAGAGAGGCTTCTTTTCTTTGCAGGAGTTACAGTTTTGCCTCATATTTTATGAGCTGACACTGTTGATGAAGGCCTTTGCTATACAGTCCTTCTGGTTTGCTCCTGTCCTGGTCATAGCAGCAACTGGGCCACTGTCCTTCTCTAGCATGCTTGAAACTAAATTAGAATAGAATAGAATAGAATTAACCAGTTGGAAGAGACCTTTGAGATCGTTGAGTTCAACCTATCACCCAACACCATCTCAGCAACTAAACCAAGGCACCAAGTACCCCATCCATTCTCTTCCTAAACACCTCCAGTGATGGTGACTCCACCACCTCCCTGGGCAGCACATTCCAATGGCCAATCTCTCTTGCTGGGAAGAACTTCTTCCTAACATCCAGCCCAACCCTCCTCTGGCACAGCTTGAGACTGTGTCCTCTTGTTCTGGTGCTGGGTGCCTGGAAGAAGAGACCAACCCCCCACCTGGCTATAACCTTCCTTCATGAAGTTGTAGAGAGCAAGAAGGTCTCCCCTGAGCCTCCTCTTCTCCAGGCTAAGCAACCCCAGCTCCCTCAGCCTCTCCTCACAGGGCTGTGCTCCAAACCCCTCCCCAGCTTTGTTGCCCTTCTCTGGATACCTTCCAGCAACTCAACATCTTTCCTAAACTGAGGGCCCCAGAACTGGACACAGGACTCAATTCCCTGGAATTATGTCTAAACCTGGGAATTAAGCACTTTGGGGCACAGATTGTTCAATTGCTACTTTCAGCCCAGATGAACAAATGCTGACCCGAACTAACATTGACCCAAACAAGACAGGAAGCTCACAAATTAGAATATACCAGGGTTCACTCCAAGCAGATCCTCTGGAGGGACCACCCTGTTCAGAATCATAGAATGGTTGGGCTTGGAAAGCACCTGTAAAGGTCATCTAGTCCAACCCTCACACAGTGAGAAGGGACATCTTCAACTACATCAGGTTGCTTAGAGCCCAGTACAACCTGATGTGGAATGTTTCCAGAGATGGGACACAGTCTCAAGCTGCACCAGGGCAAGTTTAGGCTCGAGGTGAGGAGAAAGCTCTTCACTGAGAGAGTTGTTAGCCATTGGAATGTGCTGCCCAGGGAGGTGGTGGAGTCACCACCCCTGGAGGTGTTCAAGAGGGGATTGGACGTGGCACTTGGTGCCATGGTTTAGTCATGAGGTCTGTGGTGACAGGTTGGACTTGGTGATCTTTGAGGTCTCTTGGTGATTCTGTGACCTCTCTGGGCAACCTGAGCCCGTGTCTCACCACCCTCATTGTAAACAATTTTCTTCTTATCTCTAGTCTTATCTCTAGTCTAGTATCTCTATCTTCTTATCTCTTTTTCTAAAACTACTCTAAAACCATCACCCCTTGTCCTGTCCCAACAGCCCTGCTAAAAAAGATTGACCTCCTCTTTCTTACAGGCTTCTTTAAGCACTGAAAGGCCACAACAAGGTGTCCCCATAGCCTTCTGTTTTCCAGGCTGATCAACCCCAACTCTCTCACCCTGTCCTCACAGCAGAGGTGTTCCAGCCTTCAGATCATTTCCATGCCCTCCTCCAACAGGTCCATGTCACTCCTGTGCTGAGGACCCTAAAGCTGCAGGGTCTGCAGGGGGAATCTCACCAGAGCAGAGCAGAAAGGTAGAAGCCTCCCTCAATTTCTGCTGCCCATGCTGCTGTGGATGCAGCCCAGGATACAGCTGGCTGCCTGGGCTGTGAGAAGGAAGACTGAGAAAGTTTAATGGCATGGATGTGGCTAGACTGTGCCAAGGACCTCATGACTAGAGAGTAGTCTTGGTCCTGGGGTTTTTTGACTGGTGTAGGTACAGCCCTGCTCTCTACCCTGTCCTGGCTTTGGTGCATGAATGAGGGAATTTTTAAGCTATTCATCTCATGAGAGATTTCTCAGTCTCTGAAGGGAGTCTTGTGAGGTTCTCTTGCCCTGTACCCCTGTGACTGGGGTCATTGCTCACATCACCCTGGCTGGAGGCATCTCTCTGTAAACTACCATCTACATGTCTGGTCCTCAGCTCTGTGCTTGGGGGAGAGCCCAGGACACTTTGAGAGCCAGCTTACCCAGATCCACCTAGCAATGAGCTGCACAGCATGCAGGGCATGAGAGAGACACAGCACACAGCCTGGACACACCATACTGATCCTTGGGTTGCTGCCCTACAGCCTGCTTGGTCCTGTCCATTTTCCCAGCTGGGTCACTTCTGAAGAAGGCAGCTATGCCTTCAGGCAAGAACAAACCTGGAACAAATGGATCAAAGAGAGATTAGTCTGGTCTAGGGGGAGCAGAAAGGAAAGCAGACAGCCCTGATATTTAGCCCTTTATCTCTGTTCACCACCCTTTGCTGTGAGATATTGGCATAGCTCAGGCTTTTGTCCCCCAAGGTGGCTTGCACAGTGAGGTCCAGAGGTATGGGAGCACTTCCCCTGGATCTCATAATCTTGTGCTCCCTCTGTAGTCAACAAATGCCTCCAGCAGGAGATCCTTCTCCAGCAGAGACTGCATCTGTCTTCCAAGACACAGGTGTCTGACTGGTGAACCACTGGCAGGTGGTCAAAGTCAAGCTCAAAGGCAGATGCTGTAAGAGCCTTTCCAAGGGCTGTTTGGCTGTGTGCTGGGATGGGAGATGCCTCGAGGTGTGTGGTGTGTGGATACCACAAAAGCATGCTGGAGACACCAGGAGTGCCTGCAACACAGCCATGAACAAATCTCTCCAGCTGGTTCTGGGACTCCCACCACAGAGAAGCCTCTAGGGAGGACTGAACGTGTCTGTGCTGGGCTGTGTTGGCCACCAGACTGAGACTTGGACCTGATGAGTCTGGACCCTCTCTTGCCAAGGGCACATCTGTCCTTATGAGCAGCTTTGGACGCACTGATTCCTTTTTGATTCTGTAGGCAATCATCTGCCACTGCTGACTCTGAGCACCCAGCTCTTCCTTCCAGCAACACACCAGACCATACTGGACATCCAGGACCACCTCTAAATCCTTTTAGGCATACAGGCATTGAATGAATTGCCTTCATTCCCTGGCACCATTCCTTCCTCCATTTTTTCCTCTTCAAGACACAGGCCCAGCACCTACCCAACCCTTCCCTGGGAAAGTCTTGAGATAACTTAGAAACCATCACATTGCCTTGGTTAATGCAAGCTCCCTCTTTTGGGTCTCTGGCCAATGTTCCACACCTGGAACTCCTCCTGCTCCATTTCTCCCTTCCCTAGGTGCTCATCCTGCTTCCTTTCCTTCCTTCATACCTCCCTTACACCACCCTGCTCCTTCCTATGGGCCTGCCTGCTCTCTCCTGGCCCTTGCAGCACCATTTGTGGTGGGAGCTGAGGGCCTGGGCTCCAACACTACTGCTCACAGAGCAACTGCCCTGGGACTCCCCACACAAGGTGGGCATCCCATATCTAGCTGAAAAGCACTATGTACTTCTGGGAATAGAATAGAAGAATACAATAAACCAGGTTGGAAGAGACCTTCAAGATCATTGAGTCCAACCTAGCACCCAACACCACCTAATCAACTAAACCATGCAACCAAGCACCCTATCAAGTCTCCTCCTAAACACCTCCAGTGATGGTGACTCCACCACCTCCCTGGGCAGCACATTCCAATGGCCAATCACTCTCTCTGTGTAGAATTTCTTCCTAAATAGCATCACCTTTCCTCTTTTTTCATCTCCTCACCCAGCCCACAAGTCCATCCCTCCTACAAGACCACTCTCTCCTAAAGAGTATCACAGCCACCAACCCCCATGGTGCTCTAAAACCTGGGAACACTAAGCCATTCCCTGTTCCTCCATGCCAGTCACCTCCCCCACATACTTTCCTTCTCTAATCCTCAAGGAGCCACAGCTTAGGAGCCTGAGCTTAGCATCTCGTGATGTGCATGTCCCATTGTCCCCCTCTAATAGCATAAGCCCTGCATGAATCCCCCTGATTTTAGGGCATGGAGTGTTGCTGGAATTCCTTGCCTTGATTCCAGTGCCTATAGTGGGTCTTTTCTCTCATCTATTTGCTTACTGTCTGGGTCAGACATTCCTTACATTGGTCAGCTTGATCATCCTCCCATGCCACATGCTGTCAAAAAGGCTGCTGAGCTGGCTGGGGGGACACTTCTCACTTCATTCACACTTGATATTTCGGGGGGGGGGGGCTAGGCTAAAGGATTCAGCTTGGTCAGGGATGGCAGGGAAGGGCAAGCAATGGAAATGAAGAGCTGCTGGGCTGGTGAAGGTGGAAATCCCTGGAAGAAAAAGGCTGTTTCAGCTCTAATTTTATTTGGGTTTTGTCAAGGTGATTAAAAACATCAGACATTGGAAAGATCCTAAACGTTGTGGCCTTGGTTTCCTAGATGAAGACTGAATGGGAGCAGGGAGAGAGGCTTACACTGAGGAAGAAATTCTTCACCATGAGAGTGGTGAAGCCCTGGAATGGGTTGTCCAGGGAGGTGGTTGAGGCCCCGTCCCTGGAGGTGTTTAAGCCCAGGCTGGATGAGGCTCTGGCCAGCCTGATTTAGTGTGAGGTGTCCCTGCCCACGGCAGGGGGGTTGGAACTAGATGATCCTTGTGGTCCCTTCCAACCCTGCCTGATTCTATGATTCTATGATCCCAAAGAGATGGGGCAGGGTGGAAAAGGGCTGCAGGGCTGCAGATTGTCTTTGGCCAGGAAAGCAGGTCGTCTACCTTTGGCCACGATGGGGCATATTCTTCACTCCTTCGTGCCCCTGGAAAGGAGATGAGCAGGCTGGATGCACAAAGGGAAAAGAAAATGGATGACACATCCATAAGAAATGCTTTGGTGTGGGGGCACAGCAGTGGTCCCAGCAGGGAACCACTTATTCTCAGGGCACTCGCAAAGGGGCTTTGCCCAAGACATATTTAAGCAGCTTATGACCATTAGACAAATGTTTAATCTGCAGGAAAGTGGGCCATGAGGCAGGCAGGTGCTCTGATGCATTTAAGGCCACAGAGCAGCTGGGTCTGCAAGACAGAGTGGTGCAGGGGACACTTGATCAGAGGAGCACAGGATTGAGGTGTCCTGGGCTGCACCTTGCACCTCAGGTATTAGAATCATGGAATCATAGAATCAGTAAGGTTGGAAAAGACCTCAAAGATCATCAAGTCCAACCTGTCACCCAACACCTCATGACTAGACCATGGCACCAAGTGCCACGTCCAATCCCCTCTTGAACACCTCCAGGGACGGGGACTCCACCACCTATCTGGGTGTTGAGACAAAGCAATTGCAAACATCAAGAAGGTTTTGATGGAAAGGTAAAAGGACCTCTGAAATCACCTAGCAGCAGCAGGGAGAGGGAGAGAGAACCCCCACAATCAATGTACCAAGCCTGGCTGCACCTCTTCCACCCACATCCTCTGCGTGGCTTGCAGGACCTGAGCCAGCCAAGCGGTAGGCAGCTTGATTGAATATTGCTTCCCAGATGTGCAGCTCCAGCCTTGCAGATGCAGCCGCTGCTGAAGGGCACGGAAAGCCAGACAGAAAATCTGCCAGATCCTTTCCAGACCTGATCCTTGTTTGCCCTAAATAAAGATCTGCTCTGCAGGAGGCTAGAGCAGAGCAGGAGTGAGTGCAGTCCTCTGCAGCCGCGCCTCCTCCTCCAAGGAAAAGGCTCGGGGTGACACCTCCCAGCGCCGTCAGCAGCATTTCCTAAGCAAGCGCCGTTATTTTGAAGACATCCAAAAGATGGCAGCCTTCCCCAAATCTTCTTCCTCGCCGGCTACCTGGACTGTGAGCAGGAGACACGTCTCACCTTCATCCCTGACGCTGCAGCTGGCACCGCCCGCCGGAGACCACAAGCGGCAAAGAGCAGAACAGAAAAACCATCACCTTCATAAGATTATGTCTGGGCTGCTCATTCTCAGCCCAGGCAGCATCTCTCACCATCACTGAAGTCTCCTTGAAGGAGAAAAGCAATCTGTGACTCAGTGGTGATAGCAAAGCTCCAGCCCCCAACAGCAGCAAAGACCCTGTGGCCGTGCATGTAGTTAAGAGCTTAGAAGAGGTAATAAAAGCCTGGGAAGGAATCTGTGGTCCTACAAGGCAGAGATGGTGTCTGTGGTGTGCTGCATGCCTTGGAGATCATAGCTTTCAGCTGCTGCTGGCTAACCCATCAGAGAAAATTGCTCAGGGGTTTTGTGAGCCCCACTGTGCCCTGCTGGCTGCTCGGACAGCTCTGACAGTGGGCAGGTCTGAGCTTAGGGGACATGACTCAGAGCTATCAAGGTAGGCATGCTTGATAATGGATATAGTGAATGTGCACAGCATTGCTGATGATCATTGACTCATAGAATTGTTAGGGTTGGAAGGGACCTCAAGGATCAGCCAGTTCCAACCCCCCTGCCATGGGCAGGGACACCTCACACTACAGCAGGTTGCTCACAGCCACATCCAGCCTGGCCTCAAAACCCTCCAGGGATGAGGCTTCCACCACCTCCCTGGGCAACCTGTGCCAGGGTCTCACCACCCTCATGGGGAAGAACTTCTTCCTCACATCCAATCTGAATCTACCCATTTCTAGTTTTGCTCCATCCCCCCCAGTCCTATCACTCCCTGACAGCCTAAAAGGTCCCTCTCCAGCTTTCTTGTAGCCCCCTTCAGATACTGGAAGGCCACAATAAGGTCTCCTGGAAGCTTTCTCTTCTCCAGACTGAGCAGCCCCAGCTCTCTCAGTCTGTCCTTACAGGAGAGGAGCTCCAGCCCTCTGCTCATCCTCGTGGCCCTTCTCTGGACATGCTCCTGCATGCTCCAGGTCCTTCCTATTGCTTATAGATCATTTCAGTCCACAGGCAGACTGGGCCTTTGGAGGCAGTGATGGGGTACACAGTGGAGCTCTCTGTGATACCAATCCACTGTCTTCATCTGATCATCCCTGCAGGATTTTAACCCCACAAAGGTGCAACTTCACATGAACAGACTACTAAGAGACTTGTGCCTCCTGCTGTGATGAGGCTGGTAAGAGAAAGTGCAGTATCTGCATTTGACCACAGCATAGCCACAAACACAAATGCCTCTGGCAGGACTTACCAGATCTCTCCTGGTCCTCTGCACACAAGTTTGTGGAAGACAATGAACCACACAGCACACTTCAGGGTGAGAACTGGCAATTTTACTGAATGGAGCAAACTCCATTTCCACCAAACAAGAAACAACTGCTGTGGACATCGCTGTGTCCCTCCTCCTCTCAGCACCAAAAGTCTCTGCTCTACTTCTTCTTCCTGTGTGTCAGGCAGCAGTGCATCCTCCTGCAGTCTTCAGAATGCTCCTCCTTCTCTCCTTTAGCACATGTCCTGGAGCAGTACCCACTGCAGCTCTTTTTTGGCTGGCTTTTGCCTGCAGAAAAGAGGGAAGAGAGCTTTGTCTGCATTGACCCATTCATCATGGTCAACAGCACAGACACCCCAGCACTACACCCTGAATGTTCTCCTCAAAGCGTCCACATCCACACTGGTGCTTGGGAATGGACCATGGCCACTGCCACCCCTTGTCTCAGGAGTGGTTTGGGGGCATGCTCTTTGGGCAAGGGCAAAACTGAGCCAAAGACAGTGCTGCCAATTAAATGGTCTGGAAGGCTCGGTTCAAATGCCAAGCTGGGACCTCAGCGCTGGCGCTGCTGGATGTGTCACTGTAGTCCCACCCTGGGTGTTCAGCTTGAGATGAACTGGATTGCTCTGGCTCTGTTGATTTGTGCCCCATTACCATGATGAGACCCAGCTTAAGTGAAGAGCCTCAAATGTTGGATGTCTAAATCTAGGACGGCATGAGCTCCGGAAGTCTCATCAGCTGAAGCCAGCCAAAGCCTTTATACAAGGCTCACTATCCACACCCACTTCCCTGGAAAAGTCTGGGGTTTTAACCTTAGTGCCTTTCTGGTTCTCTATTCTCTCTCCTTTCTGCTCCACATAATTTGCCATCTTACCTGGGGTGGCCATCAAGGCCATCAGAAAAACAGCAAACACAACATAGATGATCCTCATGACCGGGTGTCCACCAGGATCACAGCAGAGATGAAGCCCTGCAGAGGGATCCTGAATCAGCTGCTAAGCAAAAGGCTGGAGAACCTGGTATATATAGACATTTCTTGACAGAGAGGACAGTGTTAAGGAGGGGCATGACTTCACTGCTGTCCAGGGACACATTGTTTGCTGCTCAGTGGGGTATTATGTCACTCCAACCCAGTGGCCATCTGACAATGAGACGTCCACCCTGTGCCCGTTTGTCACTGGCTCCTGGAAGGCATCTCATGTGGCCTGTACAGGTGACCTTCCCTTGGGAGCTGGACTGCTCTCAGCCTGCCTGACACAGCTTTTAGACAATTAGGACTATCAGGCCCTGGTCAGGGGACTTGCTGTTGGCTTGCAGGGATGGTTGTGGTAGACAGTGTTACAGCAAGAAGCTTGAGAGCTCTTCTTCACAGAATATCATAGTATCAACCAGGTTGGAAAAGACCTGAGAGATCATCAAGCCCAACCTGTTACCTAATACCTAACACCTCATGCCTGTGGTGGGGAGGGGACCTGCCCCAACCCATTACACAACTAAACCATGGCTTCAAGTGCCACATCTGGATGCATTCCTCTGTGACCTGAGCTAGACTGTACAGTCCTGCTCTGGAAGGGGAGATGGACTAAATGATCTCTTGGGGTCCCTTCCAACCCCTGACTGACATCCTCTGATCCTGTGAACACTCCCAGCTGGAGCAGAACCCCAAGAACAGCACTGATCTGGAAATGAGAGAAGCAATCACTGAGCAGTCTTGGGACTTTAGCACAATGAGGACATGAAAATCCCTTGCATGAGGTCTGTGAGGGCCTCTTTCCTTCTCTGATGCCCACCTCTGGGGATCTGCTGAAAGTTTAATGGGAAGAGGGCTCTTATGCTCAGAGGAGACACTGCTGAACCCCTCCCTACATTTTTAAAGACATTTGCAGATAACCTGTAGCCTGAATCACAGAATCACCAAGGTTGGAAGAGACCTCAGAGATCATCAAGTCCAAGCTGTCACCACAGACCTCATGACTAAACCATGGCACCGAGTGCCATGTCCAGTCCCTTCTTGAACACCTCCAGGGACGGTGACTCCACCACCTCCCTGGGCAGCACATTCCAATGGCTAACAACTCTCTCTGGGAAGAACTTTCTCCTCACCTCCAGCCTAAACTTCCCCTGGCACAGCTTGAGACTGTGTACTCTTGTTCTGGTGCTGGTTGCCTGGGAGAAGAGACCAACCCCCACCTGGCTACAACCTCCCTTCAGGGAGTTGCAGACAGCAAGAAGGTCTCCCCTGAGCCTCCTCTTCTCCAGGCTAAGCAACCCCAGCTCCCTCAGCCTCTCCTCATAGCGCTTGTGCTGGAAGCCTCTCCCCAGCCTCCTTGCCCTTCTCTGGACACATTCAAAAGTCTCAATGTCCTTCTTAAACTGAGGGGCCCAGAACTGGACACAGAACTCAAGGTGTGGCCTAACCAGTGCTGAGTACTGAGAAAGCAGAAAGGAACTGAAAGATTCTCTCTCATCTCCTGAGGGTTGTGATCAGGGCCATAGAGAAAGCAAGAGGGAAAATGATAACTTCTTCCCAAACCCCTACCCTGTAAGACCACTGGTAGCTTAGCAGCTTGTTGTCAGTGGATGTTCAGGCTTTTTGGGGGTGTGATGAGCCTTTGGACTGGGCTTGGAGACAAAAACCCACACCACACACACACAGTTACATCTCCTCTGTTTTCCACTTTTTTATTGAAAGGAGGGGATGGTGACTGGGTTAGACAGTTGAGAAGCTGCTCCCAAAGCCACCATGATGCCTCCTCTTCCCCAGGTGCTTCCTCTTTGGCTCCTATTTCCCCTTCCAGACGGGTGGGATGCAGCAGTAGTACTTGCAGTCAGAGGAGGTGGACCACACGTCCACCTTGGTGCACTTGGTGGAGCAGTACCCAACACTGTGGCAGTACTTCACATGCCCATAACCTACAAGAACAAGACAGAGTGAGTGGTGGGGTCAGGGTAGGTGCCTCTTAGGAAAGATGTTGAGTTGCTGGAAGGTGTCCAGAGAAGGGCAACAAAGCTGGGGAGGGGTTTGGAGCACAGCCCTGTGAGGAGAGGCTGAGGGAGCTGGGGTTGCTTAGCCTGGAGAAGAGGAGGCTCAGGGGAGACCTTCTTGCTCTCTCCAACTCCCTGAAGGGAGGTTATAGCCAGGTGGGGGTTGGTCTCTTCTCCCAGGCAACCAGCACCAGAACAAGAGGACACAGTCTCAAGCTGCACCAGGAGAGGTTTAGGCTGGATGTTAGGAAGAAGTTCTTCACAGAAAGAGAGATTGGCCACTGGAATGTGCTGCCCAGGGAGGTGGTGGAGTCACCATCCCTGGAGGTGTTTAGGAAGAGACTGGATGGGGTGCTTGGTTGCATGGTTTAGTTGATGAGAGGGTGTTGGGTGATAGGTTGGACTCGATGATCTTGAGGGTCTCTTCCAGCCTGTTCTGTTCTGTTCTGTTCTATTCTATTCTATTCTATGCTATTCTATTCTATTCTATGTTGTGCTATGCTATGCCATGCTATGCTATGCTATTCCATTCCATTCCATTCCATTCCATTCCATTCCATTCCATTCCATTCCATTCCATTCCATTCCATTCCATTCCATTCCATTCCATTCCATTCTCTGTGCCCCACTGTCATGCCTTTCCATCTCCTCCAGGTGTAAGAGTGATTTGCCATTGGAATGCGCTGCCCAGGGAGGTGGTGGAGTCACCAACCCTGGAAGTGTTTAAAAAGAGCCTGGATGAGGCACTTGGTGCCATGGTTTAGTTGATGAGATGGTGTTGGGTGATAGGTTGGACTTGATGATCTCAAAGGTCTTTTCCAACTTGGTTAATTCTGTAATTCTGTAAGTGCAGCAGGGGTCAGAAGGATGATCCCCTCCTTTGAGAGAGGCCCTGCTCCATTCTCTCACATGTGCACCACTTCTGCTCAAGCCCAGCCCCAAAGCAAGAAAGGACCTCAAGGAGAATAAGCTTGAGAAAATCTTAGACTCATAGAATCAATAAGGTTGGAAGAGACCTCAAAGATCATCAAGTCCAACCTGTCACCCAGCACCTCATGACTACTAAACCATGGCACCAAGGGCCATGTCCAGTCTCTTCCTGAACACCTCCAGGGATGGTGACTCCACTACCTCCCTGGGCAGCACATTCAAATGGCAAATCTCTCTTGCTGTGAAGAACCTCTTCCTAACATCCAGCCTAAGCCTCCCCTGGCGCAGCTTGAGATTCTGTCCTCTTGTTCTGGTGCTGGTTGCCTGAGGGAAGAGACCAACCCCCACCTGGCTACAACCTCCCTTCAGCACATGATCCCCTTTCCCAGAAGCACAGAAGCACAGAATGTTAGGGGTTGGAAGGGACCTCCAAAGACCATCCAGTCCAACCCCCTGCCTAGAGTAGGTCCCACAGGAATGCATCCAGGTGGGTTTTGGATGTCTCCAGAGAAGGAGACTCCACAAACCTCTGTGGGCAGCCTGTTCCAGGACTCTGTCACCTTCACAGTGAAAAAGCTTTTCCTTATGTTTATGTGGAACCTCCTTTGCTCCAGCTTTCAACTCTTGTAAAAGGAGCAGAGAGCCTCAAAGTTTCAGGAACAGGCACTAGCAGCAATAGCTGTGTCCCAGCAGGAAATCAGCTGTGTCCCAGCGGGAAATCAGCTGTGCCCAGGACTGGATCTTGACACAGAAACTGAGTTGTGCAGGGGAGTCCCCTCTGGCCCTATCAAACTCTCTGAGTCCCCAACAGAAGCAGTCACATCCAGACTCCTGATCAGCAAATACCTTGCCTGAACCTACTCCCAAACTGGATGCTGGAGTGTTTACCTCAGTGGTTCCTACACAAATCTCTCTGTGGTAGTCCTTATTTCATTGTCCCCTGAAAGAAGTCCTTAAAGCACTTGGCCAGGCTATAGCAGTCACCTCTGTGATCATAAGAGTTATATTTTGAAGAGTTAAAGTTACTTAGAAAGAATCTCAGCTAGTGTCAGCTCATCCCATCCCCTTTGCCATCTTACCTGGAGTGGCCAGGGAGACCAGCAGGAAGACAGCGAAGACAAGGTAGAGGAACCTCATGGCTGGAGTTGAGCTGAGATCTCAGCAAGGCTGGAGAGAGGAGTCTTGGAGAGAGGAGTCTTGGAGAGAGGAGTCTTGGAGAGAGCTCAAAGGGAGAAGATGGTGTACAGGGAGGCTGCAGCTGCTGGTTTTTATAGAGCACTTCCCCGCTGAGTGGAGGGTGGCGAGGAGACAGTGGGAATGTGTCCAAGCCTGTGTCTGGACGTGCAGTGATGGCACAAGCACCAGGAGTGCCCATCTGCACCCAGATCTGGCTGTCCAGTGTCAGGTAGGATTTCCACACACTGGCTTTGATGAGAGCACAGATGAATTGATGTTTGTCAACAGCGGAGCTGTTAGGACTGGGCTGATGGGTCACAGGAACCTGATGGAGATCTGCAGGTCCAATGATGAGTGGAGAACAAGATCAGTATCACAGGCTTTCAGGCCTTTCTTCCCCAACCTCTGGCACAGATGCAACTGCAAGGAATTGTGCTGAGATGTGGCCACAAGGCATTGAGAGCTCTCCCTCCATTGTCCAGGCTCATCACTGCGTGGGACTGTTGGCTCCTGGGTTCCCAGCTCCCCTTCTATGGGAGCCATGGCTACAGAATTCCTCTGATAAACTTAGCAAAGCCCATGATCAGTGCAGCATCTTTTGTTGCCCCCTCTCACCCCACTCATCGATGGGCAGGGGCACCTGGGCTGAGAGCTCCTGGTGAGCCAACCACACGCACTTTGATCCTCACCTACTCTTCAGAACCCCCCAGACATATCTGGGCTTTCAAACATGAGCAGAGCTCTGCAAAGGGCCTTTTCCAGCCACAGCTCACTAGCCTGTTTAATAGCTTTATAAACAGACAGGAAAGAATGAAAAACCAGGCAACTGGTGAAGGGGTAGAGGCTGCTGAGGATCCAAACTTAGGGAACACCATCAACCCTGGGGCTCTGAGCAACCTGATCTAGTGTGAGGGGTCCCTGCCCATGGCAGGGGGGTTGGAACTGACTGATCCTTGAGGTCCCTTCCAACCCTAACAACTCCATGATTCTATGATTCTAGAGCTGCAAAGGGCAGCAGGTGGTTCTCACAAGACTGAACATGAGGGCAGCAAAATGTCAGATGCTGAATCAGTGACAGTTAGTTTAAAGCTGAGAACCTGGTGGGGGGGAAATATTTATCTACAACCTCTGTACAAATGATGGGTCTGAATTAGCTAAAGCCAGATAGGAAGGAGGTTTGGGTTTCTCATAAGAGAGTGCTCTGAAAATAGCAGCTAAGAGCCAAAAATTGTCCATTAAAAAAGAAAATCCTAGGAAAGTTCTTAAGACAAAAGAAAACATTGTCTGGCTGCATCAGTATGTTGAGTATCACTGTGGGAGGGAGCTGGGGGTGCTTAGCCTGGAGAAGGGCAGGCTCAGGGGAGACCTTATTGCTGTCTACAACTACCTGAAGGGAGGTTGTAGCCAGGTGGGGGTTGGTCTCTTCTCCCAGGAAGCAGCACCAGAACAAGAGGACACAGTCTCAAGATGTGCCAGGGGAGGCTTAGGCTGGAGGTGAGGAAGAAATTCTTCATAGAAAGAGAGACTGGCCATTGGAATGTGCTGCCCAGGGAGGCAGTGGAGTCACCATCATTGGAGGCGTTCAAGAAGAGACTGGATGGGGTGCTTGGTGCCATGGTTTGGTTGATTAGGTGGTGTTGGATGACAGGGTGGATTCAATGAGCTTGAAGGTCTCTTCTAACCTGGTTTATTCTATTCTATTCTATTCTATTCTATTCTATTCTATTCTATTCTATTCTATTCTATTCTATTCTATTCTATTCTATTCTCCAGCCTAAGCAACCCCAGCTCCCTCAGCCTCTCCTCACAGGGCTGTGCTCCAAACCCCTCCCCAGCTTTGTTGCCCTTCTCTGGACACCTTCCAGCAACTCAACATCTTTCCTAGACTGAGGGGCCCAGAGCTGGACACAGGACTCAAGGTGTGGCCTAACCAGCACTCTGACTTGGCTCAGCCTTATGATCCTCTCTGTGATCTTACTTGAGCACAGAAATCCAGCAAAAGTAAGATTAAGGAGACTGTGCACTGCATGGTCTTCCTCACCACTACACCTAACTTACTCTGTGGGGTCTGTCCCTTTGTACAAGATCTTCTGTGACAGTGTTTCCACCCTCTGATTCAGTCCCTTCTCCTTTCATTCCAATGTTTGTCCTATATCTGAAGTGAAGCCCTCCTGCTGCATACCAGACCACTGAGGACTAAGGGCTACAAAGATGGTGAGGGGACTGCAGCATCTTGCTGACAATGAAAGGCTGAGAGACCTGGGGCTGTTTAGCCTGGAGAAAAGAAGACTGAAAGGGGATCATATCAATGCTGACCAATAGGAGAAGGGTGGGGGTCAAGAAGATGTGGCCAGACTCTTTTCAGAGGTGCCCAGTGACAGGACAAGGGCACAGACTGGAGCAGAGGAAGTTCTATCACAGCACAGGGAAAATTTTCACAGAATCACCAAGGCTGGAAGAGACCTCAAAGATCATCAAGTCCAACCTGTCACCACAGACCTCATGGCTAAACCATGGCACCAAGTGCCACATCCAATCCCCTTTTGAACACCTCCAGGGATGGTGACTCCACCACCTCCCTGGGCAGCACATTCCGATGGCTAACAACTCTCTCAGTGAAGAACTTTCTCCTCACCTCCAGCCTAAACTTCCCCTGGTGCAGCTTGAGACTGTGTCCTCTTGTTCTGGTGCTGATTGCCTTGGAGAAAAGACCAACCCCCTCCTGGCTACAACCTCCCTTCAGGTAGTTGTAGACAGCAAGAAGCTCTCCCCTGAGCCTCCTCTTCTCCAGGCTAAACAATCCCAGCTCCTTCCTTGGAGGGTTACAGAGCCCTGGAACAAGCTGCCCAGAGGGGTTGTGGAGTCTCCTTCTCTGGAGACATTCAGTTCCTGCCTGGAAATTGCAATCCTGTCCAGCCAGCTTTTTGGTGGACTAGATGATCTTCAGAGGTCCCTTCCAACCCCTACCATTCCTTGGTTCTCTGAGCTGGCCACCAAGAACAAACCATTTCCAAGGGATTGCCTTTAAGGGATTGATGTTTTGCTTTTTCCATGTCTTCTCCTCCTTGATCCTCATTATTCCACTTACTGCAGTCCCAAAGATCACATCTTCTGGATTCCCTCTCATTCCACCCCCCCCCCCCCCCCCCCCCCCCGAGCCTTTTCAGTGCTCCCTTGAAGCACAGAGCACAAACTCGGCTGGAGGCACTTGAAAGGTGCTGCAGGGTGCAGCGTGTACGTCCTGTGCTCCACAAGCTCAGCTTCTGTTTGCACTTGTAGGACAATTGGTGCTGGTTTCCCAACACCATGACATTGCTCATTTGTGCCTACCTGTGATCCACTGCAACCCAAACTCTCCCCGTGGAGCTGCCCCACAGGCAGAAACTCCTTGGTCTGTATTTTCCAGGCAACCTTTCTTGGCTGTGCAGGGAAGGGGAGCAGTCCCTCTTACTGAATTAGATCTTTTTCCTATGATCTCTTTAAGGAAGCGAAGATCCACTGGGATTTTAATCCTGTCATCCAATGCTTTGCCTTTTCCCTTTCAACTTCTTATCTGTGACCAGAAGGCTGGAACATCTCTGCTGTGAGGGCAGGCTGAGAGAGTGGAGGTTGTTCAGTCCGGAGAAGAGAATCACAAACACACACACAGAATCACCAAGGTTGGAAGAGACCTCAAAGATCATCAAGTCCAACCTGTCACCACAGACCTCATGACTAAACCATGGCACCAAGTGCCACATCCAGTCCCCTCTTGAACACCTCCAGGGATGGTGACTCCACCACCTCCCTGGGCAGCATATTCCAATGGCAAACAACTCTCTCAGTGAAGAGCTTTCTCCTCACCCCCAGCCTAAACTTCCCCTGACACAGCTTGAGACTGTGTCCTCTTGTTCTGGTGCTGGTTGCCTGGGAAAAGAAACCACCCCCCTCCTGGCTACAACCTCCCTTCAGGTAGTTGTAGACAGCAATAAGGTCTCCCCTGAGCCTCCTCTTCTCCAGGCTTTGGGGTGACCCTGCTGTGGCCTTTCAGTACTTAAAGGGGGCCTGTGAAGAAAGATCAGGACAAGCTTTTGTGGTAGTTTTAGGGGGGTAATTTCAACCCACCACAGCTTTTTAGCAGGGCCTGCTGTAAGAGGGCAAGGGGTGCTGGTTGTAGCCAGGTGGGGGTTGGTCTCTTCTCCCAGGCAACCAGCACCAGAACAAGAGGACACAGTCTCAAGCTGTGCCAGGGGAGGTTTAGGCTGGATGTTAGGAAGAAGTTCTTCATAGAAAGAGAGATTGGCCATTGGAATGTGCTGCCCAGGGGGGTGGTGGAGTCACCATCACTGGAGGTGTTCAAGAGGGGATTGGACGTGGCACTTGGTGCCATGGTTTAGTAGTCATGAGGTGTTGGGTGACAGGTTGGACTTGATGATCTTTGAGGTCTCTTCCAACCTTATTGATTCTATGATTCTACCATGGGGGGGAGGACACTCTTGAGGACCCTCACTGCCAGGGTGCCAGTTGGGGATGGATGCCCAGCAGAAAGTCTTGCCTGTGATGGGTTGGATGTCCAAGTGTTGTACATGGTGTCTATGCCTTGCAGGCAGTGTCCAGCTCTGTGGGAAGCCCTGGCTGGCGCTGGCTGGAGCGGAGCTGTACCCTGCAGCTCTGCACGTGCTGCCAGTGGAGTCCTGGCAGCCGGATCCTGGCAAGCAGGTATCACTCCTGGGTGTCCAGGTTGGGGAAAGCAGCTGGTGAGTGGTGAGGAGAAGCCCACTGGCACAGGGACATGGCTGCCAAGCGTCTTTGTGAGTGAGAGCAGCGGGTCGGGGTGACACTGCACATGCCGGCAGGCAAACAACGCCTCTTTGGAGGGAGGTTTGCTCAGGCTTCTCCTCTGCTGCTCTGCTCGTGGCAGGAGTCCCTCTATAAAACTCAGAACCTCCAAGGTGCCCCCACTCTGGCCACCTCACATCCACTTTGCTCCCAACAGGCTGAGGTCTCGCCAGGCCTCCAGGCATGAGGGTGCTCTGCGTGGTCTTTGCTACGCTCCTGCTTTCCTCCTTGGCCACCCCAGGTAAGACAGCAATGCGTTAAACATAGGAGCTCAGGCTCATAGAATGCTGGGGGTTGGAAGGGACCAACCCCCCTGAAATGAATTTAGCAGGGACACCCAGAACAGGTTGCACAGCATTGCATTCAGGCATGCTCGGAATGTCTCCAGGGAAGGAGACTCCACGGCCTCCCTAGGCAGCCTGGTCCAGAGCTCTGTCACGGGCACAGGAAAGAGTTTTGTTCCAATGGAACTTCCTGGGTTCCAGTTTGTGCCCATTGCCCCTTGTCCTGTCACTGGGCACTGCTGAAAAGAGTCTGGCCCCATCCTCTTGACCTTCACCCTTTAGATATTGATAAGGATTGAGAAGCTCTCCTCTCAGTCTTCTCTTCTCCAGGATAAACTGCCCCAGGAGTCTCAGTCATTAGGGTGGAGAAAGTGGGGCTAACCCCCAGAGGCTGGGGCTATGTTTGCCTGTTCCCCCTCCAGCCTTTTTGCCTTGGGGTGGAGGGAGGTGGTTTGCCTCACCCAGCTTTGGCAGCGGAGAGCAGTTACCTGATGCTGGCTTTGTCTGATGCTTTACCCAGTTTAGCTCAAGCAACTTGTTTGGGATGAGCTGAGCTCCACACTGCAAATGCCTGCCTCCTCTGCTTATGCAAAGAGGTCTTGGCAGCAAGTTTCAGCCCTGACATTTGTTGAGGGATGGCATTGAAGTGTCCAGAGGTCCCCCAGCTCAGTGGAAACAGAAAGCATGGCTCCTACCACAGAATCATGGGATCATTTAGGTGGGATAAGAACTTTCAGGTCCTTGAGTCCAAACATTAAGCCAGCACTGCCAAGTTTGCCACTAAGCTATGTGACTAAGCACCACACCTACACATCTTTTAAACCCTGTGTGGGTCAAAACCCAGAGGTAGCCCTGTGCATCAGTACCACCTTGGAGCCAACAAGCAGATAACCTGGGGGCTCTGCCCTCCCACAATGTCTGTCCTTTTGTTATATAATCCATCTCTCTCCCTCTCACCACAGGATATGGGCAGTTCAAGGGGGCTTGTGACGGGTACTGTTCCCACTTGTGTGCCAAGAGAGACGAGTGGACTTTCAGCCATACCTGTGGGAAGATGTACTGCTGCATCCCCCCACCCAAAAAGGGGAAATGATTGTGCCAGGGTCCAGCTGTGGAGGAAGAGCAGCGCTGGAGGGAGGGCTCTCAGCCCCGTGTTGGTCGTGTGATGGAGACACCCTTCAGTGATGTGAAGTAAATACAGACAGAGCTGGTTTCTGTGTGCTGTGTGTGATTCCTTCACCTCCTGGGAGGGGAGCACCAGGAGAGGTTCTGCAGCCAGAACTCCCTAGACTGTGATCATGAGCCACCTCTGTCATTTCTGACAGTCCCAGAACTGGGAGCCCCCACCTGCACTGTGGTGCCTAGCTGTAGGGTCCTCAGCACGGGGAAGGCATGGACCTGTTGGAGTGGGTCCAGAGGAAGCCAAAAAATGACCAGAGGGCTCAAGCACCTCTGCTGTTGTGAGGATGGGCTGAGAGAGCTGGGGCTGATCAGCCTGGAGAAGAGAAGGCTTCAGGGAGACCTTGTTGTGGACCTTCAGTACTTAAAGGGGGGGCTATAAAAAAGAGGGGGACAGACTGTTTAGCAGGGCCTGTTGTGACAGGGTGATGGTTTGAAACTAAAAGAGGGGAGATTCAGACTGGATGTAATGGAGGTTTTTACACTGAGGGTGATGAAACAGTAGCAGAGGTTGCCCAGAGTGGTGGTAGATGCCCCATTCCTGGAAACATTCCAGGTTGGATGGGGCTATGAGCACCCTACTCTAGTTGGAAATGTTCCTTCTCACTGCAAGAGGGTTGCAGTACACCTTTAAAGGTCCAGCCCAATTCCTGCCACTCTGTGATTCTGAGATCTAGACAGACATGCAACAAAGTGGAATTGCAGGCCTGGAAGGGGCTTGTGGCAGCTTTAGGCTTTCAGAAAGATGAAGAAGAGCATAGAGCCTACAGCAGTAGTCCACATAGGATAGGATAGGACAGAGTGGAATAGACTAGACTAGACTAGACTAGACTAGACTAGACTAGACTAGACTAGACTAGAATAGAATAGAATAGAATAGAATAGAATCAACCAGGTTGGAAAAGACCTTCAAGATCATCAAGTCCAACCTATCACCCAACACCATCTAATCAACTAAACCATGGCACCAAGCACCCCATCCAGTCTCTTCCTAAACACCTCCAGGGATGGTGACTCCACCACCTCCCTGGGCAGCACATTCCAATGGCCAATCATTCTGGGAAGAACTTCTTCCTAACATCCAGCCTAAACCTTCCCTGGCACAGCTTGAGACTGTGTCCTCTTGTTCTGGTGCTGCTTGCCTGGGAGGAGAGACCAACCCCCACCTGGCTACAACCTCCCTTCAGGGAGTTGTAGAGAGCAAGAAGGTCTCCCCTGAGCCTCCTCTTCTCCAGGCTAAGCAACCCCAGCTCCCTCAGCCTCTCCTCACAGGGCTGTGCTCCAAACCCCTCCCCAGCTTTGTTGCCCTTCTCTGGACACCTTCCAGCAACTCAACATCTTTCCTCAGCTGAGGGGCCCAGAACTAAATCCTTGCAAATAGATTGTTTGCAAGCACCATGGGAGCTATTTAAGGTCACTGCATTGGAAGCTCAGGGAAAATGTATGACACCTACTGCAAAAAGCCCTGAGAAAGAGACAAAGCAAAAAAAGGTCAGAGCAGGACAGTGGGATGAGTGAGGCTGTTAGAAAGAAGAAGCTGAAATTGTGTCCAAACAAAGAAAACAGAAAAGATAATAACCTGTCTCTGACTAAAGTGTGAAACACAATAAGGTGGCTCAGCAGAAAGTTGCAGGAAGAGCTTGCAAAAGCAAAGCAAACTCTTAACATAAGTTGTGGTTTGGTTTGGTTTGGTTTGTTCTTCAAACATGAGGAACAGGAAGCCTGATGAGGAGCATGTAGGGCAGGTCAGAGCAGAGGGCAGGAGGGCTCTGCAGAGGGACCTTGCCAGGCTGCACAGATGGGCAGAGTCCAAGGGCATGAGACTGAACACATCTAAGTGCTGGGTTCCACACATCGGCCCTGTGAGGTTAATTCTATTCCATTCCATTCCATTCCATTCCATTCCATTCCATTCCATTCCATTCCATTCCATTCCACTCTACTCTGCTTTACTCTATTCTATTCTATTCTATTCTATTCTATTCTATTCTATTCTATTCTATTCTATTCTATTCCATTCCATTCCATTCCATTCCATTCCATTCTACTCTACTCTACTCTACTCTACTCTACTCTACTCTACTCTACTCTACTCTATTCCACTGCAGGGGAGTCACTGTTGGGGCTTCAGTGGCAAATTTGATCACAAAAGATCTGGAAGAGGGGTTGAATGGAAACGTGGCAACATTTACTACTGGTGCTGCCTTGTTCAGGATAATGAAGGGGTTGGCTGTGGGATCTTGCTGGTCTGAAGGGCTGAGTCATAACCTGGTTGATGAAATTCAGCGTGGATCAATGAAGAGTGATGCCCACAGGCAAAATCAAGGTGATCTTATCTAGGCAATGACTGGCCCTCTGTTGGGTACTTCATTGCTCAGCAGAGACTGGGAACACAAGTTATTAGGAGAGAAGAGAGAACAGGGAACAGCATCATTGCACTATAGTGCTTGATAAACCCTCAGACTTTCACCCAGACAATTTGGGACCCTTCATGATCATTTCTGCTCTTCCTGTTTCAGGGAGGAAGTGTTCACTGCCTTTGAGTGACAGCTAATATCCTCCTGCAAGAAAAGGGAAGATTAGGAGGTACCAAGGCTCATGTGTGCCATTCAGAAGTGCAATCTGAGATCTGGTGGGCCTTCAGCCCTCTTATCTGGGGTGCATTCAGAGGAGTGTG
Source organism: Dryobates pubescens (assembly GCF_014839835.1). Taxonomy (NCBI): domain Eukaryota; kingdom Metazoa; phylum Chordata; class Aves; order Piciformes; family Picidae; genus Dryobates; species Dryobates pubescens. The sequence continues at coordinate 20,238,663 of NC_071614.1, read as the reverse complement.
TGTCCAGCAGATCGAGGAAGGTTCTCCTCCCCTTCTACTCTGCCCTGGTCAGGCCACACCTGGAATATTGCATCCAGTCTTGGGCTCCCCAGTTCAAGAGGGACAGGGATCTGCTGGAGAGCCTCCAACAGAGAGCTACTAGGATGATGAAGGGACTGGAGCACTGCCCTATGAGGAGAGGCTGAGAGCCCTGGGGCTGTTTAGTCTGAAGAAGAGAGGACTGAGAGGGGATTTAATTAATGTCTATAAATATCTGAGGGCTGGGGGTCAAGAGAGAGGGGCAGGCTCTGCTCAGCTGCACCCTGTGATAGGACAAGGGGCAATGGAGCACAGGAGATTCCACCTCAACACGAGGAGGAACTTCTTTATTGTGAGGGTCACAGAGCACTGGAACAGGCTCCCTAAGGAGGTTATAGAGTCTCCTTCTCTGGAGACTTTCAAGCCCCATCTGGATGTGTTCCTGTGTGACCTGTGCTGGATTCTATGGTCCTGCTCTGGCAGGGGGGGTTGGACTCGATGATCTCTTTGGGTCCCTTCCAACCCCTGCCATCCTGTGATCCTGTGAAGCATCAGCTAGCAAAAGCCCTGTTGGGACTATTTATAGAGGGTGCAGTCAGGCAGCAAGGTCCAGGTGCCCATGCTCAGAAAGGCAGCCTGCAGACTCTGCCCCGCCGCCTGCCTGTGACTGCGCGCAGATCAGCACGGCAGGGAAGCAGATGGCCACATTAACATGAATCATTGCACCAGACGTTTTCATGATGCCTGGCACTCCTCCCTCTTCCAGGGCAGATGTCCTGGCTGCCACTGCAAGAAAAGACAGATCTTGGAGATGCAGAGCTCCAGACAAGATGGGAGCCCCAGATTTGTGTGCAAATTGTTTTGTGCTGCTGCACGCTGCTTGCCTCCTTCAAAGTGTTCCTGCAGAAGACATTTGAGCTCCCTGGAAATAAGGTAGAAAGGAAAGCAGCGGGGAGAAAAAAAAACCCAAACCACACAGAGAATCTCTCAACCAGGCTCCAATCTGTTTATCACCTTGCAGCTTCCAGAAGCAGGGCTCAGAAAAACATCCTCCCTTTCAGGGCTGCAATTTGTGGTGCTGATTTAATTGGTACTTGTCATTATTGAAGTTACTCTATCTGCTGGATAGGAAAGACAAAGAGCTCTTTCCCCACATATCTGCTTAAAGGGCTGCTTAGAAGGGCTTGTGGTGGTAGGAGGAGAGGCAGTGGGTTGAAACTGGAGCAGGGGAGATTTTGGTTGGACATCAGGAGGAAGTTTTTTACCATGAGAGTGGTGAAATACTGGAACAGGCTGCCCAGGGATGTGGTTGAAGCCCTGTCCCTGGAGAGGGTTTGAATTACTCTGCTGTGAGGACAGGATGAGACACTTGGGGTTGTTTGGCCTGGGGAAGAGAAGGCTCTGGAGACACTTTAGAGCAGCCCTCCAAGTCTTGAAGGGGGTTTACAGGAAAGCTGGAAAGGAACTTTTTAACAGAATCTGTTGTAAGGAGAGAAAGGGCTGATGGTCTGAAACTAAAAGAGGGGAGATATAGACTAGACAGGTGGAAGAAGCTCTTTACACTGAGGATGGTCAGACACTGGCACAAGTTGCCCAGGGAGTTGGTAGACTCCCCATCCTTGCAAACATTCCAGGTCAGGTTGGATGGGGCTCTGAGCAGCCTGATCTAGCTGAGGAAATCTCTGGCCTTCTGCAGCTGCAGGGTGGTTGGGACATAAAGGTGCTGAGAGACTGGCACAGGTTGCCCAGGGAGGTGGTGGAAGCCTCAGCCCTGGAGGTTTTTGCAGCCAGGCTGGATGTGGCTGTGAGCAACCTGCTGCAGTGTGAGGTGGCCCTGCCCATGGCAGGGGGGGTGGAACTAGATGATCCTTGAGGTCCCTTTCAGCCCTGACAGTTCTGTGGTTCTGTCACTAGGTGATCTCTAAAGTCCTGTCCATCCCAAGCCATTCTGTGGTGTCTATGATTCAGTGCAAACATCCTAAAAGAGACTTCACAGTGGAGCAATTCTACAACATAGAATCATAGAACTGTTAGGGTTGGAAGGGACCTCAAGGATCACCCAGCTCCAGCCCCCTGCCGTGGGCAGGGACACCTCACACTACAGCAGGTTGCTCACAGCCACATCCAGCCTGGCTGCAAAAACCTCCAGGGATGAGGCTTCCACCACCTCCCTGGGCAACCTGTGCCAGTGTCTCACCAACCTCATGATGAAGAACTTCTTCCTCACATCCAATCTGAATCTACCCATTTCTAGTTCTGTTCCATTCCCCCTGGTCCTATCACTCCCTGACACCCTAAGAAGTCCGTCTCCAGCTTTCTTGTAGCCCACTTCAGATACTGGAAGGCCACAATGAGGTCTCTGCAGATGAACAGCCCCAACTCTCTCAGTCTGTCCTCACAGGAGAGCAGCTCCAGCCCTCTGCTCATCCTCGTGGCCCTTCTCTGGACTCCTTCCAGCACCTCCAGATCCTTCCTGTAACAGAGGCTCCAGAACTGGAGGCAGTACTCCAGGTGTGGTCTCACCAGAGCAGAGTAGAGTGGGAGAATCACCTCCCTCGACCTGCTGGCCACACTTCTCTTGCTGCAGCCCAGGATGTGTTCGGCTCTCTGGGCTGCAAGTGCACACTGCTGGCTCCTGCTGAGCTTCTCATCCACCAGCCCCCCCAGGTCCTTTTCTCCAGGGCTGCTCTCAAGCCAGTCACCACCCAGCCCATATCAGTGCCTGGGATTGCCCTGACCCAGCTGCAGGACATAGAGTACTGTGGTTTCTCCAGAGAAGGTAAGAAAGTATTTTGATCACGCCCCAGATCCCTGGGGGGGTCAGAGATGGGTGTTGCCAGAGATGAGCTAGGTTCCCCAAATGTTCCCTCTTCTAGGAATGGCAGAGTGGGGAAAATAGGCAAACAAAGCAGGCAGCTTAGAGCCCTCTTTCCAGCCTGAAATCTGCTGCAGTGACTTTGGTTATCTATTTCCCTTCATCTTTTCATTCATCTGCTCCCCACCCAAGCTCCACAGAGAGCATCACAAATGGTATTGGCTTTGTCCACCCTGGCTTTGTGTCTCCTGGAAAAGAAGGAGATGGAAGCTTGCCTGGGCCAGTGTGAGTAAGGAAATTCGACCATGCTTGCAGGTAGATCCTTGAGTGCCTGCAGCAACTGTTGGTCATTGTGGGGTGGTCTCCCAGTGCTCTCTTTTGGGTCTGTCCATCTACATTTTGCACTTTCACCAAGCCTTTCCTTGTTTCATTGTGGTGCCTTACAGCTCTTGGGTTTCTCCAGCCCTGGAGCTCTCCCTGCAATCCTAGGACACCTTGAGAGGCTACAGGATTTCAGCAGGCTTGATCATTACCAGCACACACAAAGCCACAACTAGGACAGGGGGGCATGACACAGGGCATCATCAAAAAGACAATGACCCAGTTTTGCAGATGAAAGGGACCTATGGTGGCTTCACAGGTCAAGACATATGAGGATGGATGTAGTGATCGTAGCAGAAAAGGCTGCTGCAAACAGCCCCTCTCCAGACCCTGCTAGGGCTGCCCACAGTAGGCACCTGTGAATGACCCAGTAGAGCACAGTACCACAGTGCAGCAGAGGTTAGAAGGGGCCTCAAGAGATCATCAAGTCAAACCCCCCTGTTCAGCATCACTTAGGGTAGTCTGCACAGGAATGCATCCAGGTGGGGTTGGAAAGTCTCCAGAGAAGGAGACTCCACAACCTCTCTGGGCAGCCTGGTCCAGTGCTCTGTGACCCTCACTGTAAAGAGGTTTCTCCTTATGTTGAGGTGAAATCTTCTATGTTCAAGCCTGAACCTGTTGTTTCTTGTCTTATTAGTGCACACCATCAAAAGGAGCTTGGCCCCCTCCACCCCTCACATTGATGAGATCCCCTCTCAGTATTCTCTTCTTCAGACTAAACAGCCCCAGGGCTCTCAGTCTCTCTTCATAGGGCAGATGCTCAAGTCCTCTGATCTTCCTCATGGCTCTCCATTGGATTCTCTCCAGCAGGTCTCTGTCTCTCTTGAACTGGAGAGCTCGAAACTGGACACAGCATTGCAGGTGTGGTCTCACCAGGGCAGAGTAGAGGGGGAGAAGAACCTCCCTAGATGCAAAGGCTTGTCTGCTGAGACCCCCTACAAGAACCTTTTGGGAACCTGAGGGTAAGAACGATGCTGTCCCAAAGATCCTTCTTGAGAAGGTCTCTGGAAGACGCTGAAGGGAGTGCAAAACACTGCACCCATGCATCCTTGCTGGTTACCCAGTCATGGGAACAACAGCCTTGTCAGCATCTCAGGTGGAGAGCAAGTTCTTCAGCCCCAGGACTGAACCAGGCTCCCTCTCACACATAAGACCCATGAGGCTGAATGGAGAAAGAGACCCCCAGGAGAGTGTTACTCCAACCAGACCCTGTTCCACCCACCCCTGGCTGAATTCACAGTGGGAAAGGGAGAGAAAAACTCCCTACGTGTGGCACTGTGCAAAAAAGAGCAGCAAGCTGGTGGGACTTTGGGGGGCTGGGCTTGGAGAACCTGTGCTGGTGCTCTCTGTAGGCTGCTGGAGGCACAAATGACCACACCACACACACACCCCAGAGAGACAGCTGCTTTTTTTTTGCTGGTGTTTTTATTCTCTCTTTATGATTGTCAAGAAGAGAGGATAACAATCGGGTCAGGCAGCTGAGAAGCTGCTCTCAAAGCCATTGTGATCCCTCTTCTTCCCCAGAAGGTTTCTTTCCAGCTCCTATTTGCCCTTCCAGGTGTATGGGATGCAGCAGTAGTCCTTGCAGTCGGTGGAGTATGACCACAGCTCCGCCTTTTCACATTTGGTGGAGCAGTACCCGGCCTTGGGGCAGTGCTTCACTATCTGCCCATAGCCTGCGAGGGAGAGACAGAGGCAGGGTGGTTGGGTCAAGGTAAGTGTCTCTGTGCCCCATTGTCACACCCAGGTGTTGGGTCTGAGAGTGGGGCAGTGCTCAGAAGGATGAGCACCTCCTTGTAGGGAGGTCCTGCTCCATTCTCCACACGTCCACCACTTCTGCCCAGGAACTTTGGGATAGGATAGGATAGGATAGGATAGGATAGGATAGGATAGGATAGGATAGGATAGGATAGAACAGAATAGAATAGAATAGGATATGATAGGATAGGATAGGATAGAATAGAATAGAATAGGGTAGAATAGAATAGCATTAACCAGGCTCAAGAGACCTTTGAGATCATCGAGTGCAACCTATCACCCAACACCATCTCATCAACTAAACCATGGCACCAAGCTCCCCATCCAGTCTCTTCCTAAACACCTCCAGTGATGGGGACTCCACCACCTCCCTGGGCAGCCCATTCCAATGGCAAATCACTCTTGCTGTGAAGAACTTCTTCCTAGCATCCAGCCTAAACCTCCCCTGGCTCTGATTCTCCCACCACTGTCCACCTCTCCGCCCAAAGCCTCTCACACCCTCTTACCTGGGACAGTGAAGGAGACCAGTAGGAAGACAGTGAAGACAAGGTAGAGGAACCTCATGGCTGGGGCTCAGTGAAGAGCTCAGCAAGGCTGGAGAGAGGAGGGTTGAAGAGCTCTTGATCTGGATGCTGCTGAGTGGCAAGGCTGGGGATCCTCATATTTATAGCGCGTTTCTGAGCAGAGAGGAGGGTTCCAGGGGAGGTCCTGCTGCTCACGGGACCTCTCATGGTTCACTGCACAGCACAGCTGTTGGCCCCCTCCACCCTGCACCTGGATATGTTGGCAAAACTCTGCTCTCCCCAGATCTGGTATCAATACCCAATTCAAATGAAAACCATTGAGTGTGACAGGAACGAACGGGGAGTAGATAGAACAGATCTGCTGGGGCAGAGGAACCTGACAGGCAACAAGATCAATATCAAAGGGCTTCAGAGCTTACTCAACCCTTGGCAGACATGCAACTGCATGCAATAGGGCTGAACTGTGGCCAGGATGCACTGACAGCTCTTCCTCCACTGTCTACACTTATCACTGTGTGGGGCTGGACAAGCTGAGAATGGCCCTGGTGTGAGTGGCTTTGGCTCAGGAAGGATCCAGAGTCCATGTTTCCATGAGTCCATGGTTCTTGGGAACCATGACTGCACAATTCCTCTGAGAAGTTTAGAGGACACCATGTCCAATGTAGTGTCTTCTGTTGTCCCTTCTCACCTTACTGATGAGCAGGAGCACAGGAGCTGAGATTCTCTTTTCCTAGGAGCCTGGATAAGCCAGCCAGCTGCAGACACTTCCAGCATCCCTTCCTCCTCACAAACCCTCCAGACAGACCTGAGGTCTTCAACGTGCTTAATTTCTGGGTTGGATACAGGCTGATCCCTGATGCCAGAGGAGCTCTGGTGATGACAGACAGTCATTCAGAGCAGTGAAATGAAAGCTGACTGCAAGCAGTCTGGAAGGCAGGATTGGCAGCATAAGCAGATAGCAAATGAGACTCAGTGATGGCAACTTTACCTTAATCTTCCAGGAAAGAGGAGCTCTCAAAGAGGACTTGGGGGTGGGGAAGGCCAGCTCAGTGGATGGAGGCAGTCAGAAAGGATAGCTGAGTGTTAGAATGGACACTGGGGGGAAAAAATCAGTGTGTTCTTGCACCAGTTTTGAGGCTACTTCATGCTGCATGCTGTGCACAATCCTAGGTCCCTTTCTCTATAGATCAAGAGCAGGACAAGGATGGTAGCAAGGAGGGTGAAAGCTGAGGACTCATTTTCAGACAGTGAGATAATTATACTAGGACTCATCCTCTCCAGGAGGACACAAATAGGTGAAGGTATGTGACAGCAGTGTCAAAACTGTAAGTGTCTTAACAAAGAGAGAACCCTGGGTTTACATTTCAGATAACCAGAGAAGGAGGAGATCACAGAATTGTCAGGGTTGGAAGGGACCTCAAGGATCAGCCAGTTCCAACCCTAATTCCATGGGCAGGGACACCTCACACTACAGCAGGTTGCTCACAGCCACATCCAGCCTGGCTGCAAAACCCTCCAGGGATGAGGCTTCCACCACCTCCCTGGGCAACCTGTGCCAGTGTCTCACCACCCTCATGGGGAAGAACTTCTTCCTCACATCCAATCTGAATCTACCCATTTCTAGTTTTGCTCCATTCCCCTTAGTCCTATCACTCCCTGACACCCTAGAAAGTCCCTCCCCAGCTTTCTTGTAGCCCCCTTCAGATCCTGAAAGGCCACAATTAGGTCTCCTGGGAGCCTTCTCTTCTCCAGACTGAACAGCCCCAACGCCCTCGGTCTGTCCTCATAGGAGAGGTGCTCCAGCCCTCTAAAGATGACATACAACAGTATGATGCACTGAACAAAGGAAGTCTTTCACACTCCACACAACAGGATAATGTCACTCATTGCCATGGAGTTTGATCTAACTTTGACATTTGCTCTGCTATGAACTGGACCAGAGGGCCTCCAGAGCTCCCTTCCACCCAATATTGTTCTGGGCTTCTGTGAAACCCCTAATATCCATTCAGCACAATCATAGGGAATCATGCATGCCTGTCATGCTCTTCCACTCTTCCAAGCATCAGCCATTTGCCACTGTCAGGATGAAGACACTTGGTCAGAGGGGTCCCTGCTGTGCAGGGAGCAATGAAGCTGGAGAAGCATCCAGAGCACAAGTGTGGTGAGGTGCAGCTGAGGGAACTGGGGTTGTTCAGCCTGGAGAAAAGGATAGGATAGGATAGGATAGGATAGGATAGGAGGGAAGAGAAGAGAAGAGAAGAGAAGAGAAGAGAAGAGAAGAGAAGAGAAGAGAAGAGAAGAGAAGAGAAGAGAAGAGAAGAGAAGAGAAGAGAAGAGAAGAGAAGAGAAGAGAAGAGAAGAGAAGAGAAGAGAAGAGAAAAGAGAAGAGAAGAGAAGAGAAGAGAAGAGAAGAGAAGAGAAGAGAAGAGAAGAGAAGAGAAGAGAAGAGAGAAGAGAAGAGAAGAGAAGAGAAGAGAAGAGAAGAGAAGAGAAGAGAAGAGAAGAGAAGAGAAGAGAAGAGAAGAGAAAAGAGAAGAGAAGAGAAGAGAAGAGAAGAGAAGAGAAGAGAAGAGAAGAGAAGAGAAGAGAAGAGAAGAGAAGAGAAGAGAAGAGAAGAGAGAAGAGAAGAGAAGAGAAGAGAAGAGAAGAGAAGAGAAGAGAAGAGAAGAGAAGAGAAGAGAAGAGAAGAGAAGAGAAGAGAAGAGAAGAGAAGAGAAGAGAAGAGAAAGAGAAGAGAGAAGAGAATTAACCAGGTTGGAAGAGACCTCTGAGATCCTCAAGTCCAACCTATCACCCAACACCATCTCATCAACTAAACCATGGCACCAAGCACCCCATCCAGTCTCTTCCTAAACACCTCCAGTGATGGTGACTCCACCACCTCATGGGAGACCTTCTCACTCTCTACAGCTCCCTGAAATTAGGTTGCAGTAAGACTTCAGGAAAAATTAGGTTGTAGGTTGGACTTCAGGAAAAAAATCTTCCCCAGATGGGTTTTCAAGCTCTGGAAGAGGCTGCCCAGGGAAGTGGTAGAGTCACCATCCCTGGAGGGACTTAAAAGCCATGTAGATGTGGTGCTGAGGGACATGGCTGAGCAGTGAGCTGGCAGTGCTGGGTTAGTGGCTGAGCTCTGTGACCTTAAAAGGTCTCCCAACCAAATCCATTCTGTGATCCTACAACTCTGTAGCAGAATTTTCTCTTCTGAGGCTGACTTGTAATAAATAAACTGTGCTGGAACCTGACACAGAAGGCTACCTGTCCTCCCCTTTGTTCCATTTTCAGCATGGCTCTGGCCAGATTGTTGCCTGAGCCCCCTTAGCACTCCTGCAAACACATTTCCCACCAGCCTGCATATGTCTCCATGGGACATGCATGCTTTTCAACGTTACAGGGATGTGGCCATCCTGCTTTGAGTGGAATGGAGTTTAATACAGTGGGTAGGGTATGCCCACTGGCCTCAGGACCACTGTTCTGTTTACTAATGAAGAGGCAACCATAATGAGACATTGTGTGGTGCCATGCACAGACAATGCACAGAACCATAGATGTCCTCAAAGTCACAGAATCATAGAATCCATAAGGTTGGAAGAGACCTCACAGATCATCAAGTCCAACCTGTCACCCAACACCTAGTCACTGTTCTACATCCCCCAGGCAGAGCTCCTTACAACCCTACATCATCCCTCTCAGAAAGGTGCCAAGCCTCTTTGGGCTAATGATGAGCCACCTCTCTTTCATTGCCCCTCCTTTAGGGCACCATTCTCCAGCCCACTAGAAATCACAGAATGATAGGGATTGGAAGGGACCTCTGGAGATCATCTAGTCCATCCCTCCTGTTAAATCAGGGCCACCTCAAGCAGGTTGCCCAGGACTGAGTCCAGGAGAATTGTGAATCTCTGCAGAGAAGGAGACCCCACAACCTCTCTGGGCTTCTCCTCATGCTCAGATGGAACTTCCTGGGTTCCAGTTTGTGCCCATTGCCCCTTGTCCTGTCACTGAAAAAAATCTGGCCCCATCCTCTTGCCCTCTGCTCCTCAGGTATTGAGAAGCATTGAGAAGATCCCCTCTCAGTCTTACCTTCTTCAGACTATACAGCTACAGGTCTCTCAGCTTTTCCTCATAAGAGAGATGCTCCAAGCCCTTCATTAGCTTCATAGCCTCTCCTGCTTTCCAGTACTTTCTTGTCTCTCTTGAACTGGGGAACTCAGAAGTGGACACAACACTCCAGGTGTGGCCTCACTACAGCAGAGCAGAGGGGCAGAAGAACCTCCATCAACCTGTTGCTTTCCCTTTTCTTAATGTACCCCAAGATACCATTGGCCTTCTTGGCCACAAGTGCACATTATCTTCATAGAGAGAGTGATTTGCCATTGGAATGTGCTGCTCAGGGAGGTGGTGGAGTCACCATCACTGGAGGTGTTTAGGAAGAGACTGGATGGGGTGCTTGGTGCCATGGTTTAGTTGATGAGATGGTGTTGGATGATGGGTTGGACTTGATGATCTTGAAGGTCACTTCCAACCTGGTCTGGTCTGGTCTGGTCTATTCTATTCTATTCTATTCCATTCCATTCCATTCCATTCCATTCCATTCCATTCCATTCCATTCCATTCCATTCCATTCCATTCCATTCCATTCCTGGCTCGTGGTGAATTTGTTGTCCACCAGGACTCCCAGGTCCTTCTCCACAGAGCAGCTTTCCAGCAGGTCAACCCCTAACCTGTCTCAGTGCAAGTGGGTACTCCTTCCCAGGTGCAGGACTCTACATTCAACACTCACCACTGCTGAACTTCATTAGGTTTCCCTCCACCCAGCTCTCCAGCCTGTCCAGGTCTCACTGAATGGTGGCACATCCTGATAGTGTGTCAGACTCACAGACTCAACAAAGTTGGAAGAGACCTCCAAGATCATCAAGTCCAACTGATCACCCAACCCTAACTAATCAACTAGACCATGGCACTAAGTGCCAGTTTTAAACCCTCTGGGGACATCAGCTCCTTGGGCAGCACATTCCAATGGGCAGTCTCTCTTTCTGTGAGGAACTTTTTTCTAAGCTCAAGCCTAAACTTCCCCCTGCACAGCCTGAGACTGTGTCCTCTTGTTCTGGTGCTGGTTGCCTGGGAGAAGAGACCAACCCCCACCTGGCTGCAACCTCCCTTCAGGTAGTTGTAGACAGCAATAAGGTCTCCCCTGAGCCTCCTCTTCTCCAGGCTAAACACCCCCAGCTCCCTCAGCCTCTCCTCACAGGGCTTGTGCTCCAGCCCCCTCATCACCATCCCTGGAGGTGTTCAAGAGGGGATTGGACATGGCACTGGTGCCATGGTTTAGTAGTCATGAGGTCTGTGGTGACAGGTTGGACTTGATGATCTTTGAGGTCTCTTCCAACCTTGGTGATTCTGTGATCAGCCTTGCTGCTCTTCTCTGGAGAAGTTCCAGCATCTCAACATCTTTGTTGAATTGAGGAGCCCACTCCTAGCTCTGCATCAGCAGCAAACTTGCTGAGGGTGCACTCTGTCCCTTTGTCCGGGTCATTGATGAAGACACTGAACAAGACTGGACCTAGCACTGACCCCTGGGGACCACTGCAGGTTACAGACCTCCAAATAGCCTCTGCACTGCCCCATACACAGCACTGAACTGTCACCCTTGCAGTTCCTGCCCACTGTTTCTCATCTGGACTGCCCAGGTCATGGACAACATATGCACTTCACTTCCTATCTACTCTCCATTCCAGATCTGAGGGCTATCATGGCTCCCACATTTTTTTCCCCCATCGTCAAGATAGGAGGTGATTCTTCCCCTCTACTCTGCTCTGGTGAGACCCCACCTGGAGTACTGCTTCCAGTTCTGGAGCCTCTATTACAGGAAGGATCTGGAGGTGCTGGAAGGTGTCCAGAGAAGGGCCATGAGGATGAGCAGAGGGCTGGAGCACCTCTCCTATGAGGACAGACTGAGGAAGTTGGGGCTGTTCAGTCTGGAGAAGAGAAGGCTCCCAGGAGACCTCATTGTGGCCTCCCAGTATCTGAAGGGGGCTACAAGAAAGCTGGGGAGGGACTTTGTAGGGTGTCAGGGAGTGATAGGACTGGGGGGAATGGATGCAAGCTAGAGGAGGGGAGATTCAGACTGGATGTTAGGAAGAAATTCTTCATCATGAGGGTGGTGAGAGACTGGCACAGGTTGCCCAGGGAGGTGGTGGAAGCCTGGAGGTTTTTGCAGCCAGGCTGGATGTAGCTGTGAGCAACCTGCTGTAGTGTGAGGTGTCCCTGCCCATGGCAGGGGGGTTGGAACTGGCTGATCCTTGAGGTCCCTTCCAACCCTAACAATTCTGTGATTCTAAGATCTCAACTTCTTCCCTCCTTTTTCAAATAGATTATACTTGCTTGGTCCCTTGACCACCTCAGCTCTAGGCTCTCTCCAACTCCTCTCACCTTGAAGTATGGTGCCTTAAACAGCAACCAGCACACTACCTGAAGGTCTAGCAGTTTGGAGCAGTAAATGGATTCATTTCAGTGTGTGTCAAGTGATAACCCTGTTGGCTTGGGTTTCTTAGGAAGTAATTAGCCCCACCCCTCTTCTGCAGCACTGGTGGATTGCCAGGCATCGCTCATCACACCTTCTCCACCCTGTCTTTAGGGAGAACAAAAGCCACCCCAGCCACAGGTCCCATCTCCAGTGTCCTCCAACGTGCTGCAGTCCCTTTTCAGCCTGCTGTTTGCAAACTCAGTGAGCACAATGTTTGTTCCATTATGCCCTTTGTTAACGAAGGCCCTGGGTAGTTCAGGACTCAGAACAGCCTTCTGAAGATGTCCTTCTACCATCACCATGGCAACTGGAAGTTTATTAACTCCTGTTCATAGAGCATTTTTGTTGCCTTCCTTCAGGCCATGATCAATACTGGGGAGTGTGTGTGTGTGTGGGGAAAAATAGGTATAAAATACAAACCAACAAGAAAACAACAACAGAAAATCCACCCCAAAACTGAGTCCAAATCCCCAGCCAAATGAAAATGTGATGAAAATGCTGTGGAGCACTACATCTGGGGGGGGACCCTTGAGGAACCTCATTGCCAATGTACTGGTCAGGGATGACTGCACCCTGACAACTATTCCCCACGCTGGATCTGATGCCCTGCTATCGTCCATCGTGGCTGTGCCTGGCAGACAGTGTCCAGAGCTTATCAGCAACCTGCTCAGACTTAATTCCTGCGTCCTGGCTGAGCAAAGCTGGAGCCAGCAGCTCCCTAGGCGCTGGTGGCAGAGTCCCAGCAGCCGGATCTGGGGGTGGGGAAGTCGTGTCCGGGTTGGTGAGGAGAAGCCCACTGGGACCTGGAGCTGGCTGCCAAGTGCCTTTGTCAGTGGGGACCAGCAGGTCAGGGTGACATTGGACGTGCCAGCAAGCAATCAGCACCTCTTGGGAGATGGTTTTGCTCAGCTTTCTCCTCCCACTTGTGGCAGGAGTCCACCTCCAAGCACCAATGTCTCTAGCTTTGGTTTTGGTGAGTATGGCTCTGCGCTGCTGGTGCGCCAAGGTCTCTGTGGTGGGTTGAAATAACACAACCCACCCCCCCCCAGTATCCCATCCCCTCAACATAATATTGCCAGACTAGCTCAGATTTTTGTTCCACTCTTAGCAGCAGAAGTCATTCTTTGGTGCCTGTGATGGAAGGGAAGGGAAGGGAAGGGGAGACTCGAGGAGAGGAGAGGAGACTCGAGGAGAGGAGACTCGAGGAGAGGAGACTCGAGGAGAGGAGACTCGAGGAGAGGAGACTCGAGGAGAGGAGACTCGAGGAGAGGAGAGGAGACTCGAGGAGAGGAGAGGAGAGGAGAGGAGAGGAGAGGAGAGGAGAGGAGAGGAGAGGAGAGGAGAGGAGAGGAGAGGAGAGGAGAGGAGAGGAGAGGAGAGGAGAGGAGAGGAGAGGAGAGGAGAGGAATTAACCAGGCTGCAAATGAAGCTGTATTTACAAGCAAAACTACAATCTAAAATAGGAAATGCAATGCATGTGGACAAAACATGCAATATTTACATGTACTTACAATTTATAAACAGCGCAAGAACCTCCCCCCTGGACAAAACCAGGGGGTTCCCAACAGCTACCCCCTCCCTGCTCCCTTTCCCCACCCTATACAATTGAAAAAAAGAAAAGAGGAGAAAAGCAGAGAATAGTTTGTTAGTGCTTCAATTTAAGAAGGACATTGAGACACTTGAACATGTCCAGAGAAGGGCAACGAGGCTGGGGAGAGGTCTGGAGCACAGCCCTGTGAGGAGAGGCTGAGGGAGCTGGGGTTGTTCAGCCTGCAGAAGAGGAGGCTCAGGGGAGACCTTATTGCTGTCTAGAACTCCCTGAAGGGAGGTTGTAGCCAAGTGGGGGTTGGTCTCTTCTCCCAGGAAACCAGCAGCACAAAAAGAGGACACAGTCTCAAGCTGTGCCAGGGAAGGTTTAGGCTGGATGTTAGGAAGAAGTTGTTCATAGAAAGAGAGATTGGCCATTGGAATGTGCTGCTCAGGGAGGTGGTGGAGTCACCATCCCTGGAGGTGTTTAGGAAGAGACTGGATGGGGTGCTTGGTGCCATGGTTTAGTTGATTAGATGGTGCTGGATGATAGGTTGGACTCGATGATCTTGAAGGTCTCTTCCAACCTGGTCTATTCTATTCTATTCTATTCTATTCTATTCTATTCTATTCTATTCTATTCTATTCTATTCTATTCTACTCTATTCTATTCTATTCTATTCCATTCCATTCCATTCCATTCCATTCCATTCCATTCTATTCTATTCTACCACACCAGCCAGGTTTCTGTATTGTACCACCATCTCCCCTGACCTCCAGGCATGAACATTTTCAGCACTGTTTTGCTTGACTCTTAGCTTTCTCTGTGCTTACCCAGGTAACACAGCAGCTGGGAAGCTGCAGAGGACAGCGAGAGCTGGAAGGTCCAAATCAGGAATTACCATCTTCATAATCTTCTCACATGGGCAACCTGCAGTTGGACAAACTTGAATGCAGTCCCCCATGCTCAGAGTGCTCTCCATCTGTCACTTGGTTACCCCCTTCCAGGTTTCTTCATTCTTTCTCTCTCTTTTTTGTGCTTCCCCACAACTATTTGCCACCACACCTTTCACAGATTCATAGAATGCTTTAGGTTGGAAAGGATGTTGGAGTTCCAACCACCCTGGCATTGGCAGGGACACCTTGCACTAGACCAGGTTGCTCAAGGCCTCATCCAACCTGGCCTTGAACACCTCTAGGGAGGGGGCATCCATGACCTCCCTGGGCAACCTCTTCCAGTGTCTCACTGTATCCCAGTATCACACAGTATCACAGTATCACTAAGGTTGGAAGAGACCCCGAGGAGCGAGTCCAACCTGTCACCACAGACCTCATGACTAGACCATGGCACCAAGTGTCATATCCAATCCCCTCTTGAACCCCTCCAGGGACGGTGACTCCACCACCTCCCTGGGCAGCACATTCCAATGATGAATGACTCGCTCGGTGAAGAACTTTCTCCTCACCTCGAGTCTAAGCCTCCCCTGGTGCAGCTTGCCCCCACTCTCAAGGATTTCTTTCTAACCTCCAGCCTAAATATGCACCTTGTCAAGCCTCAATTCATGCCCTCTGGTTCTGTCACTACAAACCCTTGCAAAAAGTCCCTCCCCAGCTTTCCTGTAGCCCCTTTCAGGTACTGGAAGGCTACTGTAAAGTCTCCCTGGAGCCTTCTCTTCTGCATGGTGAATTCTCTCAGCCTGTCCCCATAGTGGAGCTGCTCCAGCCCTCTGATCACATTCGTGGCCCTCCTCTGGAGCCACACCAACCAGCAGCTCATACCCTCCTAGTTTCCTCTTTGCTTTTGCCTTCTGCTTGTCACTCTTTGTTTGTTTGTCTGCCTGTTCGTTTCACATGAGAACTACAGGGAAATGACTCTGCTCATTCCTGCAGCTGACCATTCATTACCCTTGAAAAGGAACAATTCCACTTACTGGAATTTCAAAGGGGGGAAAACAAAAATCATCTCTCTACTACTCCCAAGCAGTTTCTTGTTTTGCCCTGACAAGCAGCTGGGGGGGTTGTCAAATGCAGAGTTTATTTCACAGAGAGTGGATGAGGATGTTCCTGTAAATGTTCAAGAGGGAATCCCTCACATGGATTCAAACAAACACCACCACCCATTGCTAATGTTGGCTTAGCAAGCAGAGCTGCAGGCTCTGTGGGGATTCATCTTTTCTGAATGCAAAACCAACAGCTGCAATTTCCTCCTTGGAATCAAGGCACAAGGGCTGGAAAAGATGAGTCTGGATGAGATGCATCAAGGCAACAACTGCTGGGAGATGGTGAAGCCCTCTGCACCACAGGAGCAACAGCAGAGCTGCAGAAAAGCCAGCAGAGAATGGGAAGGATCACAAAATGTTAGGGGCTGGAAGGGACCTCAAGAAATCATCCAGTCCAACCCCTCTGCCAGAGCAGGAGCACCTACACCAGATCACACAGGAACTCATCCAGGCAGGCTCCAGAGAGGGAGACTCCACAACCCCCCTGGGCAGCCTGTGCCAGGGCTCTGTCACCCCCACAGGGAAATAATTCTTCCTCTTATTTCCATGGAACTTCCTATGCCTTAACTTCCACCCACTGCCCCTTGTGCTGGCACTGGGCATCACCCAGCAGAGCCTGGCTCCAGCCTCCAAACACTCACCCTTTACATATTTATAAACATGAATGAGGTCACCTCTCATTTTCTTCTCCTCTAAGCTAAAGAGCCCTCAGCTCCCTCAGTCTCTCCTCCTAAGGAAGATGTTCCACTCCCTTCATCATTTTTGTGGCTCTGTGCTGGAGTCTTTCAAGCAGTTCCCTGAGGTCCTTCTTGAATTGAAGGGCCCAGAACTGAACACAATACTCCTGATGTGGCCTGACCAGGGCAGAGTACAGAGGGAGGAGAACCTCTCTTTTGACATACTAACCACAGCCCTTCTAATCCAGACCAGGGTAGAGTAGAAAGGGAGGAGAACCTCTCTCAACCTACTAACCACAGCCCTTCTAACCCACCCCAGGATGCCATTGGCCTTCTTGGCTACAAGAGCACACTGCTGGCTCATGGTCAACCTTCCATTCACTAAGGCCCCCAGGTCCTTTTCCCCTTCAGTGCTATTCAACAGGCCAGTCCCCAACCTATAGTGATCCATGGGGTGGTTCTTTCTCAGGTGCAAGACTCTCCCCTTGCCCTTGCTGAACTTCATTACGTTTCCTTCTGCCCAACTCTCCAGCCTGCCTAAGTCTCTATGTTTAGACACAAACCCCTATTTTTCACTGCATTTTTGAACTGGATCTGACCTAGCCTCGAGGTAATTATTATTTTGCCCCAGAGATAGGAGAGCCCTTTGTTCCCAGGCACAGATGTTCTCCTAGGGCTTATTTCTTACTGCCTACTTGGTGGTACACACAGTGACTGCTGTGATCCTTGTGGTGTTTATACAGGCTGCCCCAGCACCAGCAAGGCAAATATTTTTCAAGAGTGGTCATAAGAAAGGTATAATCCATCATCATGATGTAAACCTGGCCTTATTTCCCTTTGCTTGTCACCTTGCAATCACCAGGTTTACAAATCTCTCCCAAAATGCTTGGCAGTGAGCATAGACTTGAGTCTAGTCTGCTGCAGAGTGCTAGGCATGGAGCAATGGTGGTTGCCAGTTTAACTAGACTCACAGGATGCTGCTAATCATGGAATCATAGAATGGTCTGGGTTGCAAGGGACCTCCAAAGGTCTTCTAGACCAACCCCTTCTGCAGTAAGCAGGGGCATCCTCAACTAGATCAGGTTGCCCAGAGCCCTGTCAAGCCTCACCTTGAATATCTCCAGGGATGGAGCCCAAATCACTGCCCTGGGAAACTTGTTCCAGTGTTCTAACACCCTCATGGTAAAGAGCTCCTATGGTGGGCTATGCCCATCCTGAAAACCAGGGGGGAGGGCTGTTCATTTAACCCAGGACAAGGGAGTGCCTGGCTCATGCAGCGAGAGAGCAAGGGGATCTAGGATCTCTTGACTCTACCACCTCCCTGGGCAGCACATTCAAATGGCCAGTCACTCTCTCTCTGTAGAATTTCTTCCTAACCTCCAGCCTAGACCACCTCTGGTGCAGCTTGAGACTGTGTCCTCTTGTTCTGGTGCTGGTTGCCTGGGAGAAGAGACCAACCCCCACCTTCAGGTAGTTGTAGGCAGCAATAAGGTCTCCCCTGAGCCTCCTCTTCTCCAGGCTGAGCAACCCCAGCTCCCTCAGTCTCTCCTCATAGGGCATCAGGAAGGTTGTGCCTTCCTCTTTACAGTGAAACAGCTCTATTTATTTCTGTGTATATTCTCCCTGTGAAGAGGGTTGTACCCTGAACTGAATCACTGCTCAAAGCAAGGTTTTGATAGGCTGCTTCTGCTCCTCATCTCCCCTCAAGGTGATGTTTCCTCCATTTCACTGTAGAAATCCACATCCTTTTTCTCAGGCACGTTCTTCTCAACAGCATCACCAGCCCCAAGCATTCATTTCAGAGTGAGTCAGCAGGGTATCCTTGCAGCAGTGAAGGCCAGCTGTGTACTGTACTGTATCAGCAAAAGCATGGACAGCAGGTCAAGGGAAGTTGTCAAGGGTTAGGGTTAGACCAGCCACTAGATGAATGACAGATGCTCTCTATTAACCCCTCTCCCTTCCCAAAGGGGAGAGAAAGGGAATGAGAGTGAGAGACTTCTGAGCTGGAAAATAAAACTAAACCAGCTTTGATGAAAAGAATAACAGTAAAAGGAAATATATACAAGTATTTACAAAACTAAGAAATAAATAGCAATCCAACACTCCCACCCCCATTAAGTCCCCCAACACCCACACACACCCCCCCCTACCCCCTGGATGGGAGGGAAAAGAGAAGAGAAGAGAAGAGAAGAGAAGAGAAGAGAAGAGAAGAGAAGAGAAGAGAAGAGAAGAGAAGAGAAGAGAAGAGAAGAGAAGAGAAGAGAAGAGAAGAGAAGAGAAGAGAAGAGAAGAGAAGAGAAGAGAAGAGAAGAGAAGAGAAGAGAAGAGAAGAGAAGAGAAGAGAAGAGAAGAGAAGAGAAGAGAAGAGAAGAGAAGAGAAGAGAAGAGAAGAGAAGAGAAGAGAAACCAGGTTGGAAGAGACCTCAAAGATCATCAAGTCCAACCTATCACCCAACACCATCTCATCAACTAAACCATGGCACCAAGCACCCCAGCCAGTCTCTTCTTAAACACCTCCAGTGATGGTAACTCCACCACCTCCCTGGGCAGCACATTCCAATGGCCAATCTCTCTGTGAAGAATCTTCCTAACATCCAGCCTATTCCTCTCCTGGTGCAGCTTGAGACTGTGTCCTCTTGTTCTGGTGCTGGTTGTCTGGGAGAAGAGACCAACCCCCACTTTGCTACAACCTCCCTTCAGGGAGTTGTAGACAGCAAGAAGGTCTCCCCCTGAGCCTCCTCTGCTCCAGGCTAAGCAACCCCAGCTCCCTCAGCCTCTCCTCACAGGGCTGTGCTCCAGACCCCTCCCCAGCTTTGTTGCCCTTCTCTGGACATGTTCCAGCAACTCAGCATGGTACACAAGATTTAGCAGTGACCCTGGTCTCCACAGGAGCAGGTATAAGCAAGAACTTTCTGCACACCTGCACCAGCTTTTTACCACCCTCAGTATTACAAAATCTCTTCTTCTGTCCAGTTTGAACCTCACCTCTTTTAGTTTCAAACCTTCACCCCTTGTCCTGTCATGAACAGCCCCCTAAAAAGTGTGTCCACACCTTTCTTATAAGACCTTTTAAGTACTGAAAGGCCAAAAGAAGTTCTCTGGAGCTTTCTCTTCTGCAGGCTGAACAACCTCAACTCTATCTTCCTGTCTTCACAGCTGAGGGACTCCTGCCCTCTGATCATTTTCGTGGCTTCCTCTGGATCCACTCCAACAGGTCTGTGTCTCCCATGCTGAGATCCCCAGAGCTGGACACAGTACTGCTGGTCAGGGTCTCACCAGAATGAAGCAGAGGGGCAAAATCCCCTCCCTCAACCTGCTGGCCACGCTGCTTTGGATGCAGCCCGGGATATGGTTGGCCCTCTGGGCTGGAAGTGCTCATTGCTGGCTCATGAAGAGCCCTTCCTCAACACCACAACAAAACATTCATGCATTGGCTGTGCAGTGCTCTCTGCAAAGCCATCAAGCTACAATAGGAGCTCTGTTTCTCTCTGATCTTAGGGCTACAGAGACTTTCACTCTGCTTCAGCATCGCTGACAAATTATAGCCCAGCTTGACTTTTTTCCAGGGCTCACTTTCTGTGTCCTGTTGGATGTCCAAAATGACAAGTTGTTGCTCTAAATTTATCCTGCCCTTTAGAACAGGGAGTGGAATAAAAGGGTTTTCAGCTGCTAGAAGCGTGTCTGACCCTACTGGGCTACTCTCTCTCTGATCTCTTTGTCACATATAAGTATGAATATTGTTCTGGCCATTTGTTCTTTATTAACTGGAACTGTTAGCTGGATGTTGAGGGAAAAGATTTTAGCTTCTGAACATCCAACAGAGAGAACATTTACTCCCACGCTGAGCACCCTTTTTTCCCTAACAAGCAGTGCTTCAGACACAGCCTCAAGCCACTCCAGCCAGGCTAGCAAGCCCTAATTCAGACTATTCATATTTGATCTTAAATACTCAGCACAAATTATGCAGTCACTGCTGAACTGACAGCACCAGCATGCAGCTCCAGCTCCTGACATTTAAAGCCATTTTCCCTGGTTGGGGAGTTGCATGAATGGAATAGAATAGGATGAACCAGGTTGGAAAAGACCTTCAAGATCATCAAGTCCAACCTATCACCCAACACCAACTAATCAACTAAACCATGGCACCAAGTGCCCCATCCAGACTCTTCCTAAACACCTCCAGGGATGGAGACACCACCACCCCTCTGGGCAGCACATTCCAATGGCCAATCTCTCTTGCTGTGAAAAACTTCTTCCTAACATCCAGCCTAAACCTAATAGTAATGATAGTAATGATAGTAATGATAGTAATGAGAGTAATAATAATAATAATAATAATAATAATAATAATAACTACAATAACTGCAATAAATATACATATTATACAATATATAGTATGATATATATTATATAAAATACATAATAACATAATATATATTGTAACATGATTATTTAACATTTACATAAATTGTATATTCATTTACAATATTATTATATGAATAATAATTTATATCATATAATTGCAATATCATAATTATGTAATATAGTAATTTGTATTATAGTAATATAGAATAGAATAGAATAGAATAGAATAGAATAGAATAGAATAGAATAGAATAGAATAGAATAGAATAGAATTAACCAGGTTGGAAAAGACCTTTGAGATCATTGAGTCCAACCTATCAACCAACACCATCTCATCAATTAAATAATATATTATTATTATTATTATTATTATCATCATCATCATCATCATCATCATCATCATCATCATCCAAGTGCCAGGTTCTGCACATTGGCCAAAACAACCCCAGGCAGTGCTACAGGCTGGGGGCAGAGTGACTGGAGAGCAGCCAGGCAGAAAGGGACCTGGGGGTACTGGTTGACAGTAGGCTGAACAGGAGCCAGCAGTGTGCCCAGGTGGCCAGGAAGGCCAATGGCATCCTGGCCCGCATAAGGAACAGTGTGGCCAGCAGGAGCAGGGAGGTCATTGTGCCCTGTACTCAGCACTGGTTAGGCCACACCTTGAGTCCTGTGTCTGGTTCTGGGCCCCTCAGTTTAAGAAGGACATCGAGACAATTGAATGTGTCCAGAGAAGGGCAACGAGGCTGGGGAGAGGTCTGGAGCACAGCCCTGTGAGGAGAGGCTGAGGGAGCTGGGGTTGCTTAGCCTGGAGAAGAGGAGGCTCAGGGGAGACCTTCTTGCTGTCTACAACTCCCTGAAGGGAGATTGTAGCCAGGTGGGGGCTGGTCTCTCCTCCCAGGCAACCAGCACCAGAACAAGAGGACACAGTCTCAGGCTGCACCAGGGGAGGTATAGGCCAGAGGTTAGGAGGAAGTTCTACACAGAGAGAGTGATTGCCCATTGGAATGGGCTGCCCAGGTACTTCTCTCTCACATCTTTCCAGCCTCTTTCCTTTAGTGGCCTCACTTCAGGCTTGCTCCCTCACTCTCCGCCTGCCAAATCCCCAGTGTGACATTGCTGTGGTGTCAGGAGAGCTAACCGAGGAGCTGTCCCACCCCTGCAAGCTCCCTCCTGTCAGCTGGCAAGAGGATGAATCCAGTTTGTGGGAAACAGTCTATTTCAGACTGGGTTTGGTGAGGAAGTATGGATGGCAGCTCTTGGGAAGCGTGCACAGACATCCTGGTGGATATGAAATGGGAAAAAAAAGCCATCTAGATGAGCTTCAGCAGGCTCTTCTGAGACTGCAGCACATTTTGTATGAATAGAATCTTTTATCTGCTTCCTTATCATAGGATAAATAAGGTTGGAAAAGACCTCAAAGATCATCAAGTCCAACCTGTCACCCAGCACCTCATGACTACTAAACCATGGCACCAAGTGCCACGTCAACGCTTTTGAACGCCTCCAGGGATGGTGACTCCACCACCTCCCTGGGCAGCACATTCCAGTGGCCTTTCTGGGAAGAACTTCTTCCTAACATCCAGCCTAAACCTCCCCTGGCACAGCTTGTGACCGTGTCCTCTTGTTCTGGTGCTGGTTGCCTGGGAGAAGAGACCAACCCCCTCCTGGCTACAACCTCCCTTCAGGGAGTTATAGAGAGCAAGAAGGTCTCCCCTGAGCCTCCTCTTCTCCAGGCTAAGCAACCCCAGCTCCCTCAGCCTCTCCTCACAGGGCTTGTGTATATATATATATATATCCTGAAGCACCACATTTACACACTTGTGGAACACCTCCAGGATGGTGACTTCATCACCTCCTTGGCAGCTTGTTCCAACACCTCACCACTCTCTCAGTCAAGAAACTTTCCCTAATGTCCAATCTCAACCTGCCCTGGCACAACTTCAATCCATTTCCTTTTGTCCTCTTGCTAGTTACCTGGGAGTAGAGACCAAAGCCAGCCTCACTGCAGCCTCTTCTCAGGTGGTTGTAGAAAGAGAGAAATTATTCCTAATATTCAGTCTAAATCTTCCCTGGCTCAGCTTGAGGCTGTTTCACAGTATCACAGTATAACCAAGGTTGGAAGAGACCCCAAGGATCATCAAGTCCAACCTGTCCCAACAGACCCCACAACTAGATCATGGCACCAAGTGCCACATCCAATCTCCCCTTGAACACCTCCAGGGACGGCGACTCCACCACCTCCCTGGGCAGCACATTCCAATGACGAATGACTCGCTCAGTGAAGAACTTTTTCCTCACCTTGAGTCTAAACCTCCCCTGGCACAGCTTGAGACTGTGTCCCCTTGTTCTGGTGCTGGTTGCCTGGGAGAAGAGACCAACCTCTTGTCCTATATCCTGTGCCTTGGGAGATCCACAGCAGTAAATCAAGCAGTGCCCCAACCTGGCTAAGACATGAAATTTAGCTCAGGCCCCTGGCACACTTTTAGTCTGGGTAAAACTGGCTCCTAGGCAAAGCTCAGGAGTTAGCACAAGGACTAATCCTCAGCAAGCTGCTCACTGTATTTTCTCTTTTGGAAAGCCAAGAGACCTTAATTTCCTGCCTGTGGCTTGGCCATGCCAGCTGGCCTCACGGCTGCCTTGGATTTGCCACCACGGCTGCGGCCACTGCCATCACAGACGATCTGCAGCCACAAACATCCTTTACCTTGCTCTTGCTGATGTGTCACTGCCCTTCAGAGGAGAGCACCAGAGGGCCAAGCAGTTGGGTGTCTGGATAACAAGACTGCAAACTATTTTAGGAAGGAAAACAGGCAAATAGGAAACCTTAGGAGATACTTCTGCTCATCCAAAAGAGGCAAATGGTCATGGGACTGCAGCATATGGAGGGTGATTCTCTGCTACCCTGCAGCAAATTACTCCTTGGATTCCACAGATGAAACCTTGCTGGAGTGAGTGCACAGAGTGGAGGAAAGTTTCCTTGTTTGAAAGCCTAAATCCCTAAGTGCTGCTGATTTGGGAGATGAGGTCTCACCAGCGGATGCAGACCACCTATGTGCAAGCTGGGAGAGGAGCCTTTGCTCCCCTAGGTCTGCCCTGTGCCCTGGGGTCCTACAGAGAGATGAGGGAAGAGTGGCCAAAGACTCAGGCAGTTCCTGAGCCTGTTCTCCAGCCAGGAAAGGAAGACATGGGGAAAGCCCCTTCTTGTGCTGAGGCCAGACAAGCACCTTGGCAAGTCTCCCCAGGAGAGAGGGAAGCAGATGGTCAGGCATTTAGGGGGCTGGCAGGAGGAGTCTCTGGGCACTTGGCAAAGAATCCTGATTTAGCTGCATTGCCTTCTGCTTTGGCACTTGCTAGATTCCTTGATAGGAATGTTGTTTCTGAAGGGGCTTTAGCAGGGCACATAAGAGTGTGTTGTGCACGGCAGCTGGTGAGTTCTGATTAGCTCATTAGCTGCAATCATGGCCTGGGCTGCAGCTAAACCTCCATGGGCCAGCAGGTCAGGAGAGGGGATTCTGGCCCAGTGCTCTGCTCTGGTGAGACCCCACCTGCAGTGCTGTGTCCAGCTCTGGGGTCCTCAGCCCAGGAAAGATATGGACCAGTTGGAGCAGATCCAGAGGAGGCCATGAAAATGATCTGAGGACTGGAACCCCTCTGCTGTGAGGGCAGGTTGAGTGAGTTGGGGTTGTTCTGCCTGGAGGTTCTGGGGAGAAGTTATTGTGTCCTTTCAGCACTTGGAGGAGGTCTATAAGAAAAATGGGGACAGACCTTTTTTTTTGCAGGGGTGATGGGTTTAGACTAAAAGGGAGGAGATTTAGTGTAGGTTTCATAATGAGAGTGGTGAAACAGTAGCCCAGGTTGCCAAGAGAGGTGGTAGAGATCTCATCTCTGGAACCATTCCAGGTCAGGTTGGACAGGGCTCTGAGCAGCCTGATCTAGTTGAAGATGTCCCTGCTCATTGCAGGGGGGTCAGACTACATAACCTTTAAGGGTCCCTTCCAACCCAGACCATGCCATGATTCCGTGACTAGGAGCTGTACAACTTCTCTCCCTCATGCAGGGAACTCTGTACTCCCTTACCATGAGGGCCTCTTTAAATTGGTGATGTGCACAATCCCAGCCTGAGGATTACATTCTTCCCCCACGAGGGGGGAGCAGCAGCCAGGTGTTTGGGGACACAGGACAGGACAACTTGTGCAAAAAGCCCAAAAGAAAAAGTTGCCAGGCCAGGGAGGTTTTATTGCAGAGGAGACATAGAATCAGAGAGTCATAGAATCACCAAGGTTGGAAGAGACCTCAGAGATCATCAAGTCCAACCTGTCACCCAACACCTCATGACTACTAAACCATGGCACCAAGTGCCACGTCCAATCCCCTCTTGAACACCTCCAGGGACAGTGACTCCACCACCTCCCTGGGCAGCACATTCCAATGGCTAACAACTCTCTCTGTGAAGAACTTTCTCCTCACCTCCAGCCTAAACCTCCCCTGGCACAGCTTGAGACTGTGTCCTCTTGCTCTGGTGCTGGTTGCCTGGGAGAAGAGACCAACCCCCACCTGGCTACAACCTCCCTTGAGGTAGCTGTAGACAGCAAGGTCTCCCCTGAGCCTCCTCTTCTCCAGGCTAAGCAACCCCAGCTCCCTCAGCCTCTCCTTATAGGGCTGTGCTCCAGACCTCTCCCCAGCCTTGTTGCCCTTCTCTGGACACGTTCAAGTGTCTCAATGTCCTTCTTAAACTGAGGGGCCCAGAACTGGACACAGGACTCTTTATGACATCTTGCACATCTTCCATTCTTCAGGACATTGTAGTACCATTTACAGCCTAATACCAGGGCTGTATTGCGCCAAGCAGTGCTGAAATACAGGAAGGGAAGGAGACTGCTCCAAATGGTACTGATCCTTTTTTTTTTTGACAGAAGGGGGGAAAAAAAGTCCAGAAGAGTGTGATGACTCTCACTGCAATATTCAGGGCTTCTTCTAGAAGGAAGGAAGTCTGAGCCAATTCTTTTTTTGCCCCAGTACAAGTCTCTTGGCTTTGCCACACAGCATTCTCAGGGCTCATTCTGCCTAAAGAACGTGGCAAAGAGAGAGAGAAGAAGGCAGGAGGTGAAACCCACCCAAATGGCAGTCACTCTTCTTCTTGGGCATATTACTAAGGCACCTCTGACTCATTTTTCTCAGTGTAATATCTGATATGCCCTCGATTTGAGGAGTACATCTGAAGCCTTTCCTTTCCCCCCCACTCTGAGCTGGGAGAGAGAGATGATCCCCTTCCACACATTGCCTGGGAGTTGCAGAGTCATCAGGACTAGTGTGGGGGAAGCATTAGGTTTATAATTAGTCCCAGGGTGTGCAGCCACTGCCCAAGTCTTCCTTTTCTCTCCTTCTCTGGGGGTGACAGTCCTGATTCCCTGCTGCTCCTGGGGTGAAGCCCTTGCTTTCCTTTGCAGCTGTTCTTCAGCTGAATATTCCCCCACCCCTGGAAACATTCCAGGTCAAGCTGGATGAATCTCTGTGCAGTCTGATCTAACTGAAGGTATCACTGCTCACTGCAGGGAGGTTGGACTAGATAATGACCTTTAAAGGTCCCTTCCAACCCCAACCATGCTACGATTCCATGGTTTTATTGAGGATGCTCCTGATAAACATAACTCCCCACAGCACCTTCAGTGGGATAGAGGCCACCCCCCAAGAAAGCAGCTGTCCCACAGTCTGTGGGGCCTGATGGTGCTTTGTGAAGACAGAGGCTGTGGGGGCCATTGTCTCAGTCCAGAGAGGGAAAGAGACTCACGTTCTTTTGAATATTCCCATGTTGTGAAATTAGAGGCACAAACGAGGCCAAAATATCAACAGCTAGGCTATTGATTACATAAATAAAGTGGAAATAAGAAGGGGAGAGGGAGAAGATAGAGAGGGAGAGAGAGAAGAGAGAGAGAAGAGGAAAGGAATTATATTACCACACCCCTCACCCCCCCACCCACCCCCCCAAGACAGTTTGAGCCTGTGGAGGAAAGGTGCTGCAGGAGATGCTGGGTTTGTAGAGAAAGGGTGCTGAGGCTTTGGCTGGAGAAGAGAGGTGGTCCCTCTGGGCAGCCTGGGTCTGGAGACAAAGGGTGCTGAGGCTTTGGCTGGAGAAGAGATGTGGTCAGGAAACAGGTGGTGAATCCATTGTCTCACCACCCTCCCTTTCCAGGGTACTTGATGGGTGGAGATTATCTTGTCTCATGCATACTCCCGAAGGTGGCCTCGGTCCCTTGTTGTGAGGCCAGCTGTGGGCCAGTGATTGATGTTATCTTCTGCACCTTCCAAGAGTCCTTCCAGTGGCTCTGCCCAACACATATCAGCTATTGCCTGGGCAAGCAGCAAGTGATTTTATCTTTGTTGAGTCACACAAGGAGGGACAAGCTTTAGTCTCTCACAGCCATGGTGGTGAACATGTGGGAGCCCATGCAGTGTCTCTTGGGAGTTCCAGAGAGCTAAAAGCTGTAAATACTCAAAGGGGACTAATAAGAAAGATTGGGACCAACACAGCAACCTGATCTAGTGTGAGGGGTCCTTGCCCATGGCAGGGGGGTTGGAACTATATAATAACCTTTAAAGGTCCTTTCCAACCCTAACAATTCTATGATTTTAGCAGGGCCTGTTGCCACATAACAAGAGGGGATGGTTTCTAACTAAAAGAGGAGAGACTCACACTAGACAGAAGGAAGAAACTGTTTATGCTGAAGGTGGTGAAACACTTGCAAAGGTTCCCCTAAAAGGTGGTAGATGCCTTATCCCTGTTCACACTCCAGGTCTACTTGGACAGGGCTCTGATCAACATGATCTATTCAAAGATGCTCCTTCTAATTGCAGGTGGTTGGACCAGACAACCTTTAAAGACCCTTCCAACCCAAACCTTTTTATGACTCTTTAATAAGCTGATTGCAAGGATGCTGTAGGGAAACCCCAGGTACCTCCCCTGGAACTTATGATGTCCCCAAAGCACCAGGCCTACTTATGCAGTCACAGAGAGATGTCCAGCATCGCTGTGCATGGAAAGGGAAAGTGAAACAGCTTTTCTCATCTTCAGCCAGGACAAACTGCAGAGGTGAGCAGCACTTTAAAAGCCCTGCTTATGCTTCAAAGATGGGAGTTTGTGTTTAGCTCTAGATTCACACCAAAGGCTTTTCAGTCTGTCCAGTAAAATCAGAGAATCACAGAATCACCAAGGTTGGAAGAGACCTCAGAGATCATCAAGTCCAACCTGTCACCACAGACCTCATGACTAAACCATGGCACCAAGTGCCACGTCCAATCCCCGTTTGAACACCTCCAGGGATGGTGACTCCACCACCTCCCTTGGCAGCACATTCCAATGGCTAACAGCTCTCTCTGTGAGGAACTTTCTCCTCACCTCCAGCCTAAACCTCCCCTGGTGCAGCTTGAGACTGTGTCCTCTTGTGGATGGGGTGCTTGGTGCCATGGTTTGGTTGATTAGATAGTGTTGGATGATAGGTTGGACAGAATGATCTCAAAGGTCCACACCTAGTTAATTCTATTCTATTCTGTTGCTGCTTGCCTGGGAGAAGAGACCAACCCCCACCTAGCTACAACCTCCCTTCAGGTAGTTGTAGAGAGCAAGAAGGTCTCCCCTGAGCCTCCTCTTCTCCAGGCTAAACAACCTCAGCTCCCTCAGCCTCTCCTCGTAGGGCTGTGCTCAAGGCCTCTCCCCAGCCTTGTTGCCCTTCTCTGGACACGTTCAAGTGTCTCAGTATCTTTAAACTGAGGGGCCCAGAACTGGACACAATGCAGACTGAATTGGTTAGTCCTGTTCCACTTCCACACCACCTCAGAACTGGAGTGAAACCAGCAAAATAGAAAGCATTTTTGATTGAAACAACACATGGGACTCCCATTCCCTGGCAGCTCCAGACCTAGGAGAGCTTCCTGTTTTCTTCTTGGAGGGGCTGATGATGTGGATCAGTGCAACCCACTGTGAGGGAAGAATTAATCTGCCTTATTGTGAGTCTTTGCATGTGTCCATGAGAAGAAAATGTCATTAATTAGACTTTCAAATCATACTCAGATATTGGAATCACCTATACTGCCAGCACTAATATGACATGCAGGTAACAGCCTGGACAAACTCAGAAGGAACTCAGCACCAGCAGTGAGTATAAAAATTCAGGTCACCCTACCTAAACACCTATGCAATCCTTCTTGTGTGCAATTGCCCAGAACAGGCTGTCACCAAAAGCTGCCAGTTTGTATCTGCACTGATAGTTCCAGGCTGTTTCTATCATGCAGGGACTGAACAACCTTGAACTTGCACCACCAAAGTGATAGTGGGCAGGATGGTACCAAGGAGCTATTCATCTCCTCCAAAGAGAGGCCTAGAAATGTCTGATGACCTGATTTTCATGCTCTGTTCTTCTTCAGAGATAAAGCAGATGGAGGCCAAGCAATTGAAGTGTCTCCAGATGAGCAAGACCTGTGGTTCTGCATCAAAGCCTGCATCCAGCCACCTGGTCCAGCACCTCCTTTTGGGGAGCACTGATAGAGACCCTCTGCAGGAGGTGCTTGGTGTCTGCTGGCAGCAGGAATTGACCTTCATTTCCTTGGGATCATAGAACTGTTTAGGTTCAAAAAGACCTTTGAGATGATCACAGAATCACCAAGGTTGGAGGAGACCTCAAAGACCATCAAGTCCAATCTGTCACCACAGACCTCATGACTGAACCATGGCAGGTCAGTTCTTACCACTGCTTAGAAGTTGGCTTGTGTTTGGAAGCACAGCAGAGTCTTTATGAAACAGCCCCTCTCATCAATACTCTTAGGATAAATGCTGGATTTCAGTGCTACCCACCTTGAAGTGGGGTTGGAGTCTTGCTAACTTCCTGGGTCCGGTGATCCACCCCATGCCATGACCTCTCCCCCTAGACCTCAGGCTCAGTCTAGCCAAGTCAATGTTTAAGACTTTCCTTGCCTACAAAATAAGACCTTTAATGGGGAAGGTCGTGAGTTCAAGCCTGCAGTGGGCACTAGTGTCCTCCCTACTCTAGTCATGAGGTCTGTGGTGACAGGTTGGACTCGATGATCTTTGAGGTCTCTTCCAACCTTAGTGATACTGAATACTGAAAATGGAGGGGGAATAATCCTGGTTTGCTCGACCCCTGAGATGCTCCCTGGCATTGCCTCCTAGGTACACATCCCTGCACTTGATTCTCTGCATCTCCCACCAGCTGTAAGATGTTGGCAGAGTCATGGAATGTATCACACAATGAAGAAGCAGCTACCAGTCCACAATCATCCAGCTGGACAAGGGGAAAAATTGTGGATGGCATACAGAGTGGCATAACTGGAGGGTTCTGCCCTGTTTGAACAGTGTAGCCATAAGGACATGAGCTGACCATGTGTACTCACAGCCCAGAAGCCAGCTGTGTCCCAGGCTGCATCCAAAGCAGGGTGCCCAGCAGGTTAAAGGAGGGGATTCCGAGCCTCTGCTTAGCTGACCCCCTGCTTAGATAATCCCATCTACATTGCTGTGTCCAGCTCTGGAGTTCTCAGGAGAGACATGGACTTGTTGGAGCAGGTCCAGAGGAGGCCACCAAAATGATCAGAGGGCTGGAACCACTCTGCTGTGAGGACTGGGTGAGAGAGTTGGGGTTGTTCAGCCTGGAGAAGATAAGGCTCCAGGGAGACCTTGTTGTGGCCTTTCAGTACTTAAAGGTGGCCTATTAAGAAAGATGTGGACAGTCTTTCTGCAGGGTCTGTTGTGACAGGACAAAGGGGTGCTGGGTTTTAAATGAAAAGAGGGGGCATGCAGACTAGCTCCAGGAAATTGTTTTCAGTGAGGGTGGTGAAACACTGGCACAGTTTGTCTAGATTGGTGATAGATGCCCCATCCTTGGAAACATTCCAGGTGAGGATGACCAGGGCTCTGAGCAACCTGCTCCAGTTAAAGATGTCCCTGCTCAGCGCAGGGAGATGGCACTAGGTGA